>NC_056626.2:131309832-131627332 GCF_002870075.4 Lactuca sativa
TGAGCGGTCTGCAGTCGCTGTCTGAGCCGTTGGATCTTTTCGGTAGTCTGGAAGTCTACCTCCGTCTGACCCATCACTATGTGTCCAACCTCACCCCAAAAGACAGGGGTACTACATCTCCAACCATACAACATCTCAAAAGGCAGGGCGCCAATACTGGAATGATAGCTGTTGTTGTAGGCGAACTTTGAAAGCGGTAGTTGGGAATCCCAACTCCCACCGGAGTCAATGACGCACGCCCTCAACATATCTATGAGGGTCTGAATGGTCCGCTCACTCTGCCCATCGGTCTGCGGATGGAACGCCGTACTAAAATGTAGCCGCGTACCCAGTTCCTCATGGACTTCTGCCAGAAGCGGGAAGTAAACCTGACATCCCGATCGGAAATGATGGAGACTGGAACCCCATGGCGAGAGACAATCTCGCTGACGTACATGTCGGCCAATTTCTTGGACGCCGAACTCTCCCGTATGACCAAGAAATGGGCACTCTTGGTCAACCAATCCACTATGGACCATATAGCATCGAACCCCCTTGCCATCCTTGGAAACTTCGTAATGAATTCCATCATGATCTGCTCCTATTTCCACATGGGAATCTCTAGAGGTTGTAGCTTACCATGTGGCCTCTGATGCTTGGCCTTGACCATCCTACAGGTCAAGCACCTCTCCACATACCAAGCATTTTCTCGCTTCATACCAGGTCACCAATAACTCAAACTCAAATCGCGGTACATCTTGGTGGCCCCCAGGTGATGGAAAAGTGAGACTTATGAGCCTCCTCCATCACTGTCTGCCGGACCCCTCCGGACATCGGAACCCAAACCCGACCATGTGGGGTCAATAATACGTGGCTATCCTGAACAAACCGGGCGCTCTCGCCCTTAACCCGCTCCAACTTCCAGTTCTCTGGTCTCATGCCCTCAACCTGAGCATCCCTAATCAAGCTCACAAGCGGGGAATCCACCGCTATTCTCATACACCTTGCTGGGGTAGAAGACCCAGTTGACTTGCGGCTCAGCGCATCCGCAACCACATTCGCTTTACCAGGATGGTAAAGGATCTCACAATCATAGTCCTTGACCACATCTAGCCACCTGTGCTGCCTCATATTCATGTTCGGCTGATCCATGATATATCTCAAACTCTTGTGATCCGTATATATAGTACATCGGACCCCATACAGATAATGCCTCCAAATCTTGAGAGCGAATACCACCGCTCCTAACTCAAGATCGTGCGTAGGGTATATCGTCTCATGCGGCTTCATCTGCCGTGATGCGTAGGCTATCACTCGTCCCCTCTACATGAGGACTGTCCCCAAGCCTTTGATGGATGTGTCAAAAATTTCTACAAAATCCTCGACTCCCTCAGGGAGTGTCAAAACTCGCGCCTCGCATAAACACCATAGGAGGGTCTCAAACGCCCTCTGCTGCTCAGGGCCCCACCGGAAATCTACCCCCTTCCTCGTTAAATGAGTGAGGGCTACCGCAATCTTGGAGAAATCTCGAATGAATCTCCGGTAGTATGCTGCCAACCCCAAGAAACTCCTGATATCTAAGGGTGAACTACTCGGGCGAATAAACTGCTTACCCAACAGTTCCTACAGCTGAGATGCCAACTCTTGCATCTCTGGCGGTGCCAAACGGTACGGCGCATGGGCGATTGGGGCCACACCCGACACTAGATCAATCCTGAACTCTACATGCCTCTCCGGTGGCACTCCAGGTGGCTCATCTGGAAACACATCAGCAAACTCCCTAACCACCGAAACCTCTGAAACTGAAGTATGATCCTCAATCCGCGTATCTATCACATACGCTAGATAACCGGCACACCCGTGCTGAATGAACTGCCGAGTCCTGGCGGCTGAACAAAACCCTTCTCCCACTCTGGTGCCCTCACCATACACTACCAGTTCTCCCCCACTTGGGGTTCGAACTACCACTCGCTGACCCTCACAATCGATCATGGCGCCAAACCGGCTGAGCCAATCCATCCCTACGATCACACATACTTCCCCTATGGGAATAGCAATCAAATCTATCGGGAATGATACCCCGAAAATCTCCAACTCACATCCCCGGTAAATCAAAGAAGCAGAAATCCCGTGCTCGTTGGCGATCGAAACTCGCAACGGACACTCAAGCTCATCTACTGACATATTGAACCCTCTACTGAAAGTCTGAGATACAAACGACCGACTCACCCCCGAGTCGAATAAAACCAAAGCAGGCAATGAGTTTACTAAAAACATACCTAAACATAGGTACCACCGATAAGCATAACACGGATACAATAACTGAAACAGAAAATAGAAACATACCAGCCACCACATCTAGTGCTGCCTTGGCCTCCTCGGCCGTGAGCTGGAAGGCGCGATCCTGAGCCTTCGGAGGCTCCACCTTGATCGACCTCCCATCCCCAATCCTCAAAGTAGTCGGTGTGGATCCCTGCGCCGGCTTGGCGACGAGCTGCGGGCAGTTGGTCTTCATGTGACCAACCTGATGACACTGGTAACAAATCCTCATATTTGCTGGAGGGGCGGATTGGCAACAGTCCCTGGCATAGTGCCCCTCGTTGCCACATTTGTGGCAACTACCTCCTGCTCGACACACCCCAAAATGACCCTTGCCACGCTTTCCACAAGTGCGGCTTTGCTGACCCCCGGTCCGAGTATCAGCGGTCTTAGACCGCTTAGGTGTCGGCTCAGACTGTGCCGGAACCTGACGCTGCTCCTTCAACTGCAGTTCTAACTACAACTCATGCCGTCTTGCGGCTTCTTGAAGGTCCATGAGGGTCTCACAACGTTCCATAGCAACAAACTGTCGAATATCAGCCTTGAGCATCCTCAGATAATGAGTCATCTGAGACTGATCTAAAGCAAACTCCGGGAAAAACATAGCCCTCTCCGTGAATATACGAGTGATCTCCATCACTGACTCCCCATCCTGCCTCAATGTTAAAAACTCATGAGCAAGCTGCTCCCGCTCAACGCGTGGAACGTAGTGGGTGCGAAACATATCCCATAATTGCTCCTAAGTAACAGTGGCTCGTTGATCATCAGTGTACGACCCTGTCATTAATCTCCACCAGTCCTTTGCCCCAAGCCTCAGCAGGTTCAGGGCACACCTGACCTTCTGGTCAGCAGGACATGAACACGTGAAGAAACAGCCCTCCACGTCAGATAACCACCTCATAGCCCTGATCGCATCCTATGTACCATCAAATGTCGGGGGCTTCGTGTTATCGAATTCTCGGTACTGGTAAGCCCTGCTGACTCCTCCTCCAATCCCTGTCGCAGTTACATCCGAAGTGGCTGCAGCGGCAACTGTCTCTGCTAGAACTGCATATCGCTCATCAATGTAATTAACCATCGCGGTCTTAATCGACCCAAACATCTCTGGCAACTACGCTCGAAACGCTGCAACAATCTCATTGTGCAGAATCTCCCAAATCCTGGCATCCAACTCCTTTGTACCTATCTGTACCACGGACTCAGGTGCTATCGGCACCTCCAACCCTCCGTCTCCTGATCCTGATCCGGATCCAGACCCAACAGTAAAACATGTCGTCACCACCATACTGAAAAATATACTCAAGACATCAGATAAACAACATAATATCGGGAGACCAAAACCCACATACCCTAGGGGTTGTGACTTCCTTGCTACGCGTATGGGTCCTGTGCTTTCTGTAGTACGGGCCCATACTACCTTCCACACCTACCCATATTTGTCTCAAGTATCACCATAACAGCCTAACACTATCATCAACATAATATGCGCTCAACCCTCACTCCTTGGGGAACATCGCCTATCTCGCAACTGATCTCACAGCTCTCCTCACAACTCACATATCCATGAAACTTTCATCAACCCCTGCTGTGCTAGTGCATGCTAGTCGCACATAACACTGGACCCAATAGACTTTTGAATATCCAATCCTATCCGAAGACTGAATCCAACATTCTCAGGCTATAAGATCTTGATTACGCACAACCGTGATGCATACACTAAACACCTACATTTATGATGTCAATTCCATATACAAGAAACCCTAGGCTAGTAGGTATCCTTTAATCAGGCAAGTCTATCATGCAATTCCTGAAGATTCCTAGCCTAGCACTAGCATGTTGTTCTATCATATCATGATATCAAATAACTGTATGGTATTTTAGGGTTGACTTACAGGCTCCGGCTGATCGTACCCTCTGCATCCTCAATCCTTTACTTTGAAAACCATTTTAGAATTTATTTTGAAATTTTCCCTTGATTTGAGACTGGGTTCACACGTGTGTTTCCCCCAATTCACTCAAACCAAGGATCTGATACCAACTTGTAACATCCATCAGTTTTACGCCAAACTTAAACTTTTTCAATCATAAATAAAACCCAATAGTATTGTTTACAAAAAATGTTTTCAAATCATTATTCAATCAGAGTGTCCCAAAAATGAGATCATAAGGATGAGGTGCGGTACAGTCACGCCTACGCCTTGCCATGATCTCCTGCAGTACTTGAAACAATAACCGAAAACTGTAAGCCCGAGTGCTTAGTGAGCTACCCCCAAAATACCAATACAACACTGATAATACCATATCAGTAATAATCAATCAATCAACATGCATACTGGCTTATAGGCCTGACTGGACTGCCCTACAGGCCCTACAGTCTAACTGAATCTATATCGAGCCTTCGGTATGACTGGACCGCCACGTGGGCCTACAATCTCCCCGAACCGCTCATATGGTATGTTGGCCTTCAGCACAAAGCAGGACCGCCTCAACCCAACCAACGGGGAAATGATCATGTGCACATAACTAACATATACTGACATATACAGACATCAAACATATCTATCTCACTGATCATCAATAATAGAAATCTCTCATAACTAGAGCACCGACCTAGCAGGCCACTAACATACCAATCCCTAAGGATCATGAAAGCATAACATGCTGTCTATCCTGATTCTGATGTATCAGATCATAACCTCATATATCATATCATAACCGTAACAACTAAAGGGCCGAACTTGGTGCCTTACACCCTTTTAATATAGTGAGGATAACTCACCTTGCAGATGTAGACTCGGTAGATAAACTCCAACCCTCGGATCACCTCCCCAAACTCCACCACCTATTACAATAGTATAATCATACTCATAAGTTCCCAACCTTTCAAGGTATCCCATAAGCCAACTAATCAAACCCTAATCAAAGTCAAAGTCATTAGTCAAGGTCAACAGTCCATGTTGAACCTAACTCGCCGAGTACCCTCGGCTACTCGCCGAGTTCCTTGAAGTACTTGCCCACTTGTTGAGTCACCTAAGTGACTCATCGAATTCCTTCGGTTTATTATCGAAACCCCAAGGCCACTCGTCGAGTTTCCTTCCTGCAACTCGACGGTTACACACGCATACATAAATTGGGGAAACCTCAACCGACTCACCGAGCTATTCATCCAACCTGTCGAGTCTACAACAATCTTCATCGAACTCGCCGAGTTGTTCATCCAACTCGTCGGGTCTAGGATCATCTTAATGAGACTCGCCGAGTCAACCTTGCGACTCGCCGAGTTCCATCAGTCCTTAAGCCATACAAACTCTTTTAAGCCATGCAGTGGCTCCAATTACAGATCCAAGCTTCTAAGGCATGCTTTTCACGTAAAGTTGCAAACTTTACGTGCGTGCATAGCTACAAAGTCTCTAAATGTCAAATTCAAGCTCACAATGGGGTTTCATACTCAAAGAGGCTTCATACATGACCAAATTCGGGGCTTTATGACTCTAGAACCCAAGAAGGGTCCAGATATGAAGTTACAACTTCAGATCCAGCCCATATCCAACATTATCATCTCAACCAAACTATAACAACCCTAGATCTCAACCAAAAGAGGTCTAGAAGGAAAATGAAGTAAAGGTGACGACTTGATACCTCCAAATGATGCTATCTGAGGTAGATTTTTGATTTCCCACACCTCCTTTCCCCTAGCCTTTTGTCCTTCAAGCTCCTATTCTCAAAAGATCTCCTCTCCAAAGCTTTAAACACACA
The DNA here is from genome assembly GCF_002870075.4 of Lactuca sativa. NCBI lineage: Eukaryota > Viridiplantae > Streptophyta > Magnoliopsida > Asterales > Asteraceae > Lactuca > Lactuca sativa. The sequence continues at coordinate 131,315,887 of NC_056626.2, forward strand.
AGAATGAGCACCACACGAATTCGGGTTTTTTGAGCTCTCAATGGACTGCAAAGAGACCAAAGGAGGCTTATGCTTCCTTAAATAGGGTGCAAAACCCCGGGATTTAGGGTTTCATCTGCCAGCTCCTACTCGTCGAGTCCCTTCATGGACTCGGCAAGTAGGCCACTAAATACACGTCCCTAACCTACTGCTACTCGGCGAGTAGGAAAACCAACTCGTTGACTAGACCTCAAAATCAAAGAAATTCATATTTAAACAACACCTGAGAATTGGGGTGTTATAGGACCGTTTGCTGAAACTGAATATGAACTACCCCGAGGAGTTGGCAATAGACATCATTTTTCACTCCTTACCTTCATGTTATGATCAATTCTGTATGATATACCACATGAATAAGGAGGAAGTTACACTCAGCAAACTTCAAGGAATTTTGAAGACCACGGAAAGTGGACGTAAAGGTAAGTCAGTTGTTACCACTCCTACTCTTACTGTGGCCCCTGTCTTGGCAATCGGGCAAGGCAAAGGAAAGAAGAGGAAGAGCCCTTGAAGGGCACCAAGGGGAAGACCCATGATGGCACCTTTTCAAATGGAACGAAGAAAGGTTTCGTCACTCCTTCTGCTAACCCTAAAGAGGCGGAATGCTTCTATTCCCATGAAAAGTTGCACTAGAAGCAAAACTGCCCAAAGTACCACCAAGATGTGAAGGATGGGAAAGTTAAACCCAATCATGCAGGTACATACACTATTTTGTCTAATAATTCACCCCATTCTAATTCTTGGGTCATTGACACAGGATGTGGTATTCACATATGTACTAATTTGCAGGGACTAAGAAGAAGTGAGAATGTAGAGCATGGGAAGATAAACTTGATCATGGGGAATAGGAAAGCTTCACCTGTCACCAAGATTGGAGTTTATTCTTTGGTGCTAAGTAGTGGATTAGTATTAGATTTGAATAAGTGTTGTTAGTCATCTGAAATGGTGAGAAATATTAATTCCTTTCATGGTTTGTACAAACAAGGTTTTACCTTTTCATTTGATAATGATAGTGGTGGTATTAATGTTTTCTTTAATAACGTTTTTTATTTTAAAGCATTACCTTATGATGGTGTATATGAAACTGTGTCGGTTGTTGATAACCTATGAAATAATGTATAGTGTATTGATTCTTCCACTAGCTTGGATAAAACATCTTTATGGCATTGTCGTCTTGGACATGTAATCAAGAAATGCATAGGCCAACTCCAAAAGGATGGAGTCTTGGAGTCGTTTGACCTAAAGTCAGATAATAGTTGTGAATCTTGTTTGCTTGGGAAAATGACAAAGTCACCCTTCACTGGTACTTGTGCTAGGGGTGAGGGTTTGATGGACCTCGTACACACTGATGTGTGTGGACCCTTCAGAACCGCCACAAGAGATGCAAACTGCTTCTATGTGACTTTTACTGATGATTTTAGTAGATATGGATATGTCTACTTAATCAAGCATAAGTCAGAGACCTTTGAAAAATTCAAAGAGTTCAAAAAGGAAGTGGAGAATCAGTTGGGAAGGAACATTAAGATGCTACGATCCAATCGAGGTGGTGAGTATCTTAGTACATATTTCCTTGACTATCTTAAGAAATGTGGGATTATCTCACAATTGACACCTCCCAGGACACCACATCTTAATGGTGTGGCTGATAGGCGCAATCGAACCTTGTTGGATATGGTTCGTTCCATTATGAGTCAAGCTTCACTACCAATCTTATTTTGGGGGTATGCCTTAGAGACTACTGCCCATATTCTTAATCTAGTCCCTATAAAGAAGGTTGCCAAAACACCTCATGAGATGTGGACCGGAAAAGTGCCCAATCTGGAACACATCAAGATTTGGGGTTGTGAGGTTTTTGTGAACCACGAGTCTCACGATAAGCTCGAACCTCGAAGTGATAGGTGTATTTTCATCGGCTACCCTCATAGATCCTTTGGTTACCTCTTCTACAGACCTAGTGATCATGTGGTCTTTGTAGCAAGGAGAGGAGTCTTTCGCGAAAGAGAATTCATGAGCCAAGGAAACAGTGGGAGGAAAATTGACCTTGAAGAAATTCAAGTGTCAAGTAGTGAAGGAACTTCAAACCCTAGCAATCAACCTGAGGAGGAAACTCCTATTGATCCGACAGAAGAGTCTGTACCTCTAAGGCGTTCCACGAGAGTTAGGAATGCACCTGAGCATTACTATGTTTTCCATATTACTACAGAAGGTGATACACTTATCAGTGATAGCACACTGGTGAGTTTGGATGAACCTAACCGCTACACGAAAGCCATGGCAGGCCTTGAGGCTGCTAAATGGAAAGAGGCTATGGATAACGAGATACAATCCATATATGACAATCAAGTTTGGAACTTGGTTGACAATGTACCAGGTTGCAAGATAGTCGGGTGCAAGTGGATCTTCAAGAAGAAGACCGACATGGATGGTAATGTACACACTTATAAGGCGTGACTAGTTGCAAAGGGCTTTTCTCAAACTCCGAGAGTTGATTAGGATGAGACCTTTTCACCAGTAGCGAATTGATGGGTTTTAGGTGAAACAAATAAACTAGAAAACAATTCCTAAGTTCACATGCAACCTACTTTGGATCTATGTTTTATCTATTGAACATACAACTTTGAATTGCAAAACAAGAACCCTAGAGGAGAGAGGGGAGAGGGAGTATGCAAAATTTCGGCCCTTAGGGTTTCTTCAAAAGAAAAGAGTGACCAAAACATGAACCATGAGGCTCCTTATATAGTTGAGGGATCTAGGGTTTAGGGAAAACCCTAGTTATCCTTTGCTTAGGGCCTAAGCAAACCCAAGGGCCTTATCCAAGCCCCTATGGACGAAATTATTAGGGTTTCCCCTAAAGATTTCGTCCACCCTTATCCAAGGGGGTTCTAGAGCCTTCCACTCAACTATTAGATAATTGCAAACTAGTCCCTGCACTCTATAATTAATTCTTTTAACCCCAAAATTAATTCTAATTAATTTCTGGCTAACAATTAATTAAACAAAATGATTTCTTATTAATATATTAATCTTTTACCATATTAATAAATTCATTTATATTAATTTATTAATCTATTAATAATTAATATCTCTCCTTTCATAATTTCCTTGTCTGGTTGCTAGGTTTGAGGGCAACCCAAAAGGACTGTGCTGCTATCAATTCAAGTACATACCAATTATAGTTATGGGCTTAGACACCTAATCCAACAGTCTCCCACTTGGATAAGTCTGTAACTATAATTGCTAGTATGCCTTCTAAATTTGACCAGCAAATTATAGCTTCCAAAAAGCTGTTGCCGAACTCTGACCCAGTCAGTTACGTGTCCTAAGATAAGTGATCATATAATCCTTCGTTCTGCTAGATATCCCTAGACAAAAGACATGGAATGCAATCAACCTCTTTGTCCAGAATCTATGTTTCCCGATTCCTGATTTGTGATGATGTAGGACTTCTAATTGAACACATCAATTTAGTCCTGGCTGGGCCCAGCACACAAGTCAACACCAAATCATCGAGGGGCCCACATATATCGCTTTTCCCATTAGGGCAAAAGGAACGAATAAACATTGACTCATATGCTTGTATCTTTTACTCATCAAACCATACATGATAATACGTTTTATAACACCAAGTTACTGATGCGTTTTCGTATCACCAATGCATAGCCGACTTGCAAATCACAACTCATATATCTCTGTTTCAAGATTATAAGATATTATCGTCTCAGTATTACTCGTGATGAATTCCATGAAGTAATACTCTGAGCGAGGGTTTATCCAATACTCAAATCTCAATTTCTGAGTACTCATGAACGTTGCAGCAAATACATTGCCATGTCTATCCTTAGACAATCTACAATCCAGTTCATGACAGTCTTGATTCACTACTTACTTCCAAAAGTACGAGCGACTGTGGAGTTTGAATAATCTTATTATTCGGGAAGTAAAACATGCAAAAATGAAACACAATAATAAACAATTGACAAAAGGTAGAACCCAAACTTATAAATAATACTTTATTATTTAATCACCAAAAGTCAGTTACATTTACTTTGTTACAAGTTTCAGAAAACTAATCTAACTACTAAAACTAATATCATCTTTCAGTCCTATGCTCCGAGCATGCTGAATATGCTTAGCCCTACTCAAACCCTTTGTGAGGGGATCTGCTGGGTTATCTTCAGATGACACCCTCTTCACTATAAGATGGCCTTCTTCTACTCTATGTCTGATGAAATGGTACTTTCTGTCGATATGTCTGGTTTTACCATGATCTCTCGGTTCCTTTGTCAAGGCAACCGCTCCTTCATTATCGCAGAACAGTTCCATAGGCTCCTGGATGGTTGGAACAACTCCAAGATCCCCGATGAAGTTCCTCAACCAAGCTGCTTCTTTCGACGCTTCACTTGCTGCTATGTACTCTGATTCACAAGTAGAATCAGCCACCGTATCTTGCTTGGAACTCTTCCAAGTAACTGCTCCTCCATTTAATAAGGATACCCAGCCTGACTGAGAACGGAAGTTATCTCTATCCATCTGAAAGCTGGCATCACTGTAACCATCTACTCTCAAAGTATCATTGCCACCAAGTACAAGGACCCAGTCCTTTGTTCTTCGCAAATACTTGAGTATATTCTTCACGGCTATCCAATGAGCTCTACCTGGGTTTCCTTGATAGCGAATGACCATGCTCAAAGCAAATGCCACATCAGGGCGAGTACATGTCATAGCGTACATGATCGATCCGACAGCGGAAGCATAAGGTACACGATTCATGTCATCTATTTCCTCATCTGTACTCGGGCATTGAGTCTTACTCAATTTGGTATTGCTCTGGATAGGTAGCTCTCCCTTCTTGGAATTTTCCATACCAAACCTCTTTAGTACCTTATCCAAGTATGTGCTCTGACTAAGTCCAATTAGTCTCTTCTTTCTATCTCTCAATATTCTAATCCCAAGAATATAGGCGGCTTCTCCTAGGTCTTTCATGGCAAAACACTTTCCAAGCCAAGACTTAACTTCATTCAAGGTTGGAACGTCGTTACCAATGAGTAATATGTCATCGACATATAACACCAGAAAAGTTACTATACTCCCACTAGCCTTGATATACACACAAAACTCATCTTCACTTCTAGAGAAACCAAACTCTTTGACTTTCTCATGGAAGCAAAGATTCCAGCTGCGAGATGCTTGTTTCAATCCATAAATGGATTTCTCAAGCTTGCATACTCTATTGGGAAACTTTGCATCAACAAAACCCTCTGGCTGACTCATGTAAACATCCTCAGCCAACTTCCCGTTAAGGAAGGCAGTCTTGACATCCATCTGGCAGATTTCACAGTCATGAAAGGCAGCTATGGCGAGCAATATCCTAATAGATTTAATCTTAGCCACTGGCGAAAAAGTTTCATCATAGTCAACCCCTAGGGTTTGAGTGAAACCTTTTGCAACCAGTCGAGCCTTGAACGTATGCACATTCCCATCCATGTCTGTCTTCTTCTTGAAGATCCATTTGCACCCAACTATCTTCCGACCTGGTGCACTATCAACCAAATTCCAAACTTGGTTGTCATACATGGACTTAATCTCACTGTCCATTGCCTCTTTCCACTTAGAAGCCTCTGGGCCTGCCATTGCTTCCTAATAAGTGACTGGTTCATCTAAGTTTACCAGTGTTCTGTCACTTATGAATGTGTCACCATCTGAAGTAATATGAAAACCATACAACTCAGGTGGCACACTCACCCTAGTGGATCTTCGAAGAGGTAATGATTTATCAACCGGTTCAACAGGAACTGTTTCCTCTGGTTGAGTGCTAGTGTCATATAAGGTTCCTTCATTGGTTGACTCTTGAATCTCTTCAAGGTCAATGGTACTCCCACTGTCCTCTTTGAATATGAGCTCTCTTTCCAGAAAGACTCCTCTTCGAACTACAAACACCACGTTTTCACTAGGTCTGTAGAACAAATATCCAAAAGACTGCTTTGGGTAACCAATGAAAACACATTTCTCACTTCTAGCTTCTAGCTTGTCGTGAGTCTCTCGTCTTACGAAAGCTTGACAACCCCAGACTTTAATATGTGCTAACGAGGGAACTTTCCCTGTCCACATTTCGTGAGGTGTTTTGGCAACCTTCTTTGTAGGGACAAGATTGAGGATGTGGGCGGTTGTCTCTAAGGCATACCCCCAGAAGTGAATAGGAAGCGAGGCACGACTCATCATAGAACGAACCATGTCTAACAAGGTTCGATTACGCCTCTCAGCTACACCGTTTAACTATGGTGTCCTAGGAGGAGTCAATTGTGAGACTATTCCACATTCTTTCAGATAGTCGTTGAACTCGGTACTAAGATACTCCCCGCCTCTATCGGATCTAAGTATCTTGATCTTTTTTCCCAATTGATTTTCGACTTCATGCTTAAACTCTTTGAACTTTTCAAAGGTTTCTGACTTATGTTTGATCAAGTTGATGTAACCATATCTGCTATAATCGTCAGTGAAAGTCATATAGAATCGATTAGCATCCCTTGTGGTTGATCTGAAGGGCCCACACACATCTGTGTGTATGAGATCCAACAGACCTTCACCTCTTTCACAAGACCCTGTGAATGGTGATTTTTTCATCTTTCCCAAAAGACAAGATTCACACATATCATCTGATTTTAGGTCAAATGATTCCAACACTCCATCCTTTTGGAGTTGGGCTATGCGTTTCTTGTTAATGTGTCCAAGACGAAAATGCCACAAGCATGCCTTGTCTACACTATTAGACAAGTCAATATTAAGTACACTATTTCCTAAGCTATCAACACAAGTCATTGTTTCATACACACCATCACAAGGTAAAGCTTCAAACACAAAAACACCATTCTTATAAACAGAAATTGAACCATTCAAATCATTAAAAGAATATTTAAAACCTTGTCTGAACAATGCATGAAATGAAATAATGTTTCTCATCATCTCAGACGAATAGCAACAATTTATTAAATCTAATCTAACATCATTACTGAGCAAAAGTTGATAAACTCCGATCTTGGTAACTGGTGAAGACTTTCTGTTCCCCATGATCAAGTTTATTCTCCCATGCTCTATTTCCTCACTTTCCCTTAGCTCCTGCAAATCAGAACAGATATGAAATCCACATCCTGTATCAAGGACCCATGAACGAGAAGATAATGAGTTATTAGCAGAAATAGTGTAAATACCTGCCGAGGATGGCTTCACTTTGCCATCCTTGATATCTTGCAGATATTGTGGGCAAGATCTCTTCCAATGCCCCTTTTGATTGCAGTAAAAGCAGATGGCCTCTTTTGGATCAGAAACATGGGGAGTGGAACCATTGGGCTTAGCCTTCGGGCCATTACTAGATGACACAGCTTGAGCCTTGCTCTTCCAGTTTTGCTTGGGAGGACCTTTCCTCTTCTTCCCCTTTCTCTGTCCAATGGCCAAGACAGGGGCACTTGCAGGTGTGGAGGGTATACTTTTACCCTTCATCCCTGCCTCAACTGTCTGCAACAAGTTGTGCAATTGGGCCAAAGTCTGCTCAGTGTTGTTCAAATGGTAAGTTAAGATAAACTGACCATAACAATCAGGCAACGAGTTCAAGACCATGTCAATGGCCAATTCCTCATCGAAGTGAATGTTGAGCTTTACCAAACGCTCTATGTAGCGTTGCATTCTTTGCACATGAGATACAACCGATTCCCCCTCTTTCATCTTGCAAGCCATGAGAGACTTGACTACCTCAAACTTTTCTTGACGAGCTCGCTTATGGTACTTTTCCATAAGGTCCTTGTTCATCTCAAAAGGCCAGTAGTCCTCATAGTACCTCTGCAATTCTGGGGACATGGTTGCAACCATGATGCATGCCACTTTGGTAGCATCATCATAGTGTTTCTTGTAGGCAGCATACTCTTCGGGAGTGGCTTTTGACTCATCAAGTTCTTTGATCTCCTTTTCAAGGACATACTCTTTGTCCTCGAATCTAAGCGCCATCTTGATGTTACGCATCCAATCGTTATAGTTGGAGCCATCCATAACGACTTTGGAGCAGATGTTTGGTAGAGAGAAGTTGTGGCTGGAGGATGATGAAGCAGAAGTGTTTCCAGGAGTAGACATCTGAAAAGAAAGATAGTTTTAGTTAGATTCCAAGACACCTCAATATAATAACCCAAAGATATCATATCAAGGTTAGGACCCAACTATGACGATTTACAACTTAGAAATGGGATGCCGAGATCCAAGTTCAAATCTCATAAAGGTAGGTGAATGACGATTCACCAATTCCACCATTAGACAAAATAAACGAAGTGAAATTCCTAATTCTTTTGAGATACATTAAAACTGTTTAATGGCATGGTTTAATCTCGGATTATGCTCTACTATTTGTGACTGGGATACCGAGGATCACAAACTAGATGTGAATAACCATGCAAATGTGCTTGGTAACCTTATTGTCTTTATCATTAACTATTGATGTGCCGGTAAACCACACACGCTCCATCAAAATGATAATTATAAGATACCCATTACTACTCTTTATTAGTGCCTTTTAGTGTGCCGGTTAACCACACACGCTCCAGTAACGACCAATAAAGCATAATGTGCAATTTCATGGATTAGCATACTTTTCACATTTTTCCTAAAGTAACTAGAGTTGGGATTTTGAAAAATAGTGTTCTAGTACTTTCTTTAATAGCATTATACTTTTAATGGGAAGTAGTTATCCTATCAAATCCGTTCTGCTAACGACCATCCACTAATCAAGGAAGCGGTGGATGAGAGTGGACACCCATTCAACTACCATTTTATAGGCAGTTTCCTTATACCCCCTTATAGACTAGCTTCGTGAATGAGGCATACTAGCGATTTGACTGACCATATTCTTATACATATATAATATTTAACTTTTAATTATAATATATATATATATATATATATATATATATATATATATATATATATATATATATATATATATATATAAGGTGTGTTTTAATAACATTTTAAAACTTTAAGGGTTTATATAAATTTTTTTCGAAATTTAAACTATTAAATTTTAAATTTAAATAAACCAATTAATTAGATTTAATATTTATCTATTAATTAACTTTTAATTAATTTATTAAATCTTGTAAGGATTATCTAATTAAATTAAACAATTAATTTAATCCTAATCCATATCCCTTCTAGATTTCGAAAATATGGGGATAGGATAATTTCCTTATTTTTCTCAATTATCCAATAAGGCAACTATTATCCAAAACAAAGAAACCCTAATCTTTATAGCATATTTCGAAATTTTCAAGGGAGGAGGCTAGGGTTTTCAAAACCCTAACCCTAATTTTGATTAGGGTTCTTTGGAGGCTAGGGTTTTCAAAAACCCTTTGATCCACAACCCTAAAAATCGAAAAAATGGCCTTTAGGGTTTAATAGCTATAAACCCTAATTTGCAATTCAACAATTATAACAATTCAATTTAAAACAAACAATGGCTCTGATACCACTGATGGGTTTTAGGTAAAACAAATAAACTAGAAAACAATTCCTAAGTTCACATGCAACCTACTTTGGATCTAGGTTTTATCTATTGAACATACAACTTTGAATTGCAAAACAAGAACCCTAGAGGAGAGAGGGGAGAGGGAGTATGCAAAATTTCGGCCCTTAGGGTTTCTTCAAAAGAAAAGAGTGACCAAAACATGAACCGGGAGGCTCCTTATATAGCTGAGGGATCTAGGGTTTAGGGAAAACCCTAGTTATCCTTTGCTTAGGGCCTAAGCAAACCCAAGGGCCTTATCCAAGCCCCTATGGACGAAATTATTAGGGTTTCCCCTAAAGATTTCATCCACCCTTATCCAAGGGGGTTCTAGAGCCTTCCACTCAACTATTAGATAATTGCAAACTAGTCCCTATACTCTATAATTAATTCTTTTAACCCCAAAATTAATTCTTATTAATTTCTGGCTAACAATTAATTAAACAAAATGATTGATATATTAATCTTTTAACATATTAATAAATTCATTTATATTAATTTATTAATCTATTAATAAATTAAATCTCTCCTTTCATAATTTCCTTGTCTGGTTGCTAGGTTTGAGGGCAACCCAAAAGGACTGTGCTGCTATCAATTCAAGTACATACCAATTATAGTTATGGGCTTACACACCTAATCCAACACGAATATTATGTCTTATAGGGTTATGTTAGCCATTGCTTCATTTCATGAGTATGAAATATGGAAAATGGATGTCAAAACCGCTTTCCTTAATGGAAAGTTAGCTGAGGATGTTTACATGAGTCAGACGGAGGGATTTTTCAGTACAGAGTACCCTAATAGAGTGTGTAAGCTTGAGAAATCCATTTATTGATTGAAGCAAGCACCTCACAGATGGAATCTTTGCTTCGATGAGAAACTCAAAGAGTTTGGCTTTTCGAGGAGTGAAGATGAATCTTGTGTATATGTCGAGGCTAGTGGGAGTATAGTCAGCTTTTTGGTACTGTATGTGCATGACATACTACTCATAGGAAATGACATCCCAACTCTGCAGGAAGTTAAGTCGTGACTTGGGAAGTGTTTCGCTATGAATGACCTTGGAGAAGCTGCCTATATCCTAGGGATAAGGATTCTGAGAGACAGGAGTAAAAGACTAATTGGACTTAGTCAGAATACCTACTAAGAGAAGGTGGTGAATAGATTCAGCATGCAAAATTCCAAGAAAGGAGAGTTATCGATCCAGAGTAACGCCAGACTGAGTAAAACTCAGAGTCCGAGTACAGAGGCTGAGTTTGCAGAAATGAATCCAGTACCGTATTCTTCCGCTGTAGGCTCGATCATGTATGCTATGACTTGTACTCGTCCTGATGTGGGATTTGCATTGAGCATGGTCAGCAGATATCAGGGGAACCCTGGCAAGGCTCACTGGACTGTGGTAAAAAATATTCTCAAGTACCTACGGAGGACTAAGGACTGGGTCCTTACCCTTGGTGGGAGTGATGACTTAAGAGAATTGGGGTATAGTGATGCTAGATTTCATACGGATAAGGATAATTTCCGCTCTCAGTCAGGCTGGGTCTTTACCTTAAACGGAGGAGCAATTTCTTGGAAAACTTCCAAGCAGGAGAAAGTAGCTGATTCAACTTGCGAATCAGAGTATATAGTGGCAAGTGAGGTAGCGAAAGAGGCTATATGGCTAAAGAACTTCATTGGAGACCTTGGAATTGTACCAACTATAAAGGAGCCTATAGAGATTTTTTGTGATAGTGAAAGTGAAGTTTCCTTAGCCAAGGAACCAATGGATCAAAGGAGATCCAAACACATCGACATAAAATATCATTTCATCAGACATCAAATAGAAGAAACACTCCTCGTGGAAAAGAGGGTATCATCAGATGAGAACCCGACAGATCCCCTCACGAAGGGCTGGGTAGGGTTAAGCATCTCCAGCATGCTAGGCGCATCGGGCTAAAGGATGATATTAGTTTTAGTAGTTAGATAGCTTTGAAATGTGTAAAGTGTAATTGACATTTGATGATGAATAAAAGTTGTATTTATTTATGAGTAAAGTGTTGTTATCCTTTGTCAATCGTTTACTATCATTTCATTTTGCATGTTTTGACTTCCAGAATAATTATGTTATGTTATTTCATATTATTCAAATTCTCCACATTCGGTCATATGTTAGAACTAGATATGAATCAAGACTATCATGGGTTGGCTTGTAGAGGTCTATGACATAAGTGGTGCTACAACACTCATGAGTGCTAATAAGTTCTGAGTATTGGATTCAACCCACGCTCATTGGTATCACTTCATGGAATTTATCTCGAGTAATCGTGAGACGGTAATATCATATAAGTCTAAAAACCTACATATATGACTTGTTGCCTATGAGTTGGTTATACATTGATTCTACGAAAACGCATTGGTAACTCGATGTTATAAAACGTGCCTTTGTGTATGATTCAACAAGTAGTAGAACAAACATATGAGTCAAAGTTTATCTGTTCCTTTTTGGATTAGAAGCAATATCTGGGCCCTTCGATGATTTTGTGTTGACCCATGTACCGGGCCCGGTCAGAACTAAGTTGATGTGTTCAATTAAGTTCTATGTCAAACAAATCGGAAATCGAGAAACAAACTGTTGGACCATAAGTAAGACATTGTTCCATGTATTTGTTCGGATGATATCTAGAATAGAGGATTATATGATCACTTATCTTAAATGGCGTATCATCATCATCTCAGTTCCACGAGACCTTGAAAGAGCTATGATTGTCGATCGGTTCCTGAAGTCATTCTTGCGGTTATAGTTGTTAGACTTATCCAAGTTGGAGATTGTTGGATTAGGTGTCTAAGTTCATAACTATTTATGTAATGTACTTGACCCGATTAGCATGGTCCATTTGGATTGCATGGCATCATGCATTTGGATAGACTAAAATGAGAGAAATAACACTTAAGGTTTATTAATATATGATAAGTTCTAAAATATTAATAATATTATTAAATTAGTATTGATCAAGAATTAATTTGGATTTAATTAAGTGATCAAAAGGAGACTAATTAAATATATGGGTTGATTATGCAAATCATCCATACTTATATAGTGGGATAATGCTTCATGGATTATCAAGTTGGGCTAAAACGCATAGGATGCTCCATGGTGTTTATAGAACCCATGGGTCATGAAAATGAAAAGGGGTGACAATTAGGGTTTACATGGTGTAACCCTAATTGTAGCACACTATATAAGCTTCATGTTCTTCACCAAAATCGGCCACTAAGATATACAAGTGAGGGATAGCCGATTTCTAAGTGTTATTCATTTCTCTCTAAGTTATTCCAAGTGCATTTGCTGTTGTGTGAGAGATTTGAGGCATCACACTTGAGGTGCTAGGCTCACAAGGTTTTCAAGGAATCCAAACTACTACAAGGTATGTTTTCTTGCTTACTTTTATGTTTAAAAGTTCCCCATGTATGCTAGATAGGATATAAACCTTGGAAAAACAAATTTGCATGTATCATAGTAAAACATAGATCCAAGGTTTCTAGGGTTGCATGTACAGCTTAGGAGTGTTAGAATGCTCAAAACCCTGCAGTGGTATGGTACTATCTTGTGTCAATCATTTAGTATTGTTTCATTTTTCATGTTTTGACTTCCAGAATAATTGGATTATTCAAACCATCCACAATCGATCATACTTTGGAAGTACGTATTGAATTAAGACTGTCATGAATTTGGCTTGTAGATTGTCAGAAATGGTTAGAAATTGCTATGGCATTCATGAGTGCTCATAAGGTTTGAGTATTGGATTCAACCCACGCTCACTTGCATCACTACATGGAATTCATCTCGAGTGATCGTGAGACGATAATATCATATAATCTTCAAACCTAGATACATGAGTTGTTGACTATGAGTTGGTCGTACATTGCTAGTATGAAAACGCATCGGTAACTCGACGCTATAAAACATGCTATTGTGTATAGTTTAGTGAATAGTTAGTACAAGCATATACTGTCAAAGTTTATCTGTTCCTTTTAGTCCTTGGAGGATTAAAAGCGCTATCTTGGGCCCCTCGATGATTTTGTTTTGACTTATGTGTCAGACCCGATCATAACTAAATTGATGTGTTCGATTAGGTTCTATGTCAAATGAATCAGAAATCAGGAAAAAAACTGCCAGACAATAAGATTGACTGTGTTCCATGTGTTTGTCCGGTTGATATCTTGAGAATAGAGGATTCTATGATCACTTATCTAAAATGGTACGTCTAAGTTCGACAAAGGCATTTAAGAGCCACAATTACTAGTCAGATCCTAAAGTTATACTTACAACTATAGTTATTAGACTTATATAAGTGGGAGGCTGTTGGATAAGGTGTCTAAGTCCATAACTATATTTGGTATGTACTTGACCCGAGCGTAGCATCGTCCATTTGGGTTGCACTTCACCGGAACAAGTTGAAGTACGGACTTTTGAGAAGAGGGTGATTATGATTTATTCATATATTATAAGTTCTAATATATTAATATGAAATCATATTATTTAATTAGTATTGATCAGGAATTAATTTGGAATTAATTTTGTGATCAAAAGAGACTGATTAAATATATAGGGATTGATTATGTAAATCATTCATTCTTATAAAGTGGGCTAATGATCCTTGATTCCTTATGTTGGTCTAACCCATATGGTGACCCCTGCATACTCCATGGAGGTTAAAACGCATGGAGCATGAGGAATGTGGAAAGTCACGCACATTAGGGTTTGCATGGTGTAACCATAATGTAGCCACACTATATAAGAAGCCCTTTGGTTCATGAAATCGACACCTACAGTCCTTGTAAGAGTGATAGCCGATTTTGAGTGCATATTATCTCCTCTCAAGTTCTTCCATTATTGGTGGTGATTTGTGGTTCCACTTGAGGCACACTATTGGTGTTAGGCTCTTAAAGCTTCATGGTTTCAACTACACTAAAAGGTATGTCATCTAACTAGATTTTTGTAGTATAGTTACTCCATTGTATGCTAGTTAGGATGATGCTTTGGAATTTTGAAAATTTTCTTGTATATTAGAGAAAACATAGATCCAATGCATTTAGGGTTTCATGTACACCATAGGAGTGTTAGAATGCTCAAAACCCATCAAACAGAGCATGGGATCTCCAATGTTGCTAGGTTAGGTTTCCGCGAGGTGGTGACTCATGTGTTGGCTTTAAGCCCATCCCCTCGATGTGAAGAAAACTTGCTCTATACTAAGATCTTTTTTTCAAGGTATTAGCTATATTTTCCTTTGACTTTAAGTAGCTAATGGAAATGATTTTATTTTTCAGCAAGTCTTTTATTATAGTGTTTCTGCGCCTAATGTGTGTTGACTTGCCATTATATATTTGATTTTGTGTTGTAGTGAGAAGAAATCATGCTATCATATTGTCTTCCAATGATAGTAACGAGTTTAGGCCTTAAAGGAATACAGTTTATGAATCTTTTAAGCCATTCAGCTTCTTGAACAACTTTATCTAATGCAACGGCCTTTGTTTCCATTGTAGAATGAGAATTTACATTTTCTTAGATGATTTCCAAGATACAGTAGCTCTACCAAGTGTAAATCCATATCCACTTATGGATTATACCTCAAAAGTGTTCGAAATCTAATTTGTATCATAATATCTTTCAAGAATAGGAGGATATATTGTGTAATGAAATCATAATTCATTGGATGCTTTGAGTATCTAAGTACTCTAACTAATACATACTAGTGATCTTTCCTAGGATTGTGGGAATAACGGCTCGATCTAATTACACTATATGCCAAGTCTGATTTAGTATAATTCATAATATATATTAAGCTACCAAGAACTTGATATTGTAATTGAGCTACACTATTGCCTTTATTCCTCTTAAGGCGACTAGAAGGATAAAAAAGGCGATTACCGGCCTGTCATCAAAGTGTCCGAACTTCTTAAGAACACTTTCAATGTAATGGGACTTAGTTAGAGTGCTTCCTTCAGGACTTTTTGACCTCTTACACCAAGGATCATATTTACTACTCCCATGTCCTTCATGGAGAATGAGGAGTGTAGCATTTTCATGGTTTGATTTATCACATCCAAACTAGTAATCATTTATTCTAAATACATTAGAAAGTAATATTTTGTCAAAATTCTCATGCATTACGCTATGTATAATAAAAATAAGTGTGTATGTAAGAAAAGGAAAAAAATTGATATATCAAGTTTTTAAGTATTTGCCTTGTAGAGTTATGATGGGAAAAGGAAAGGGGCATATGCGTCCTTTGACATATACTTCGGCCTAATCATATACCCGAAGACTAAATGAGCTTCTTACCTTGAAAAAAGGAGAATTGCTCATTCATGTATTTGCTGAAAGATTCACAATGTTTCTAGGACTACTGGGGGAGGAGAATTTTTGAGAACATGAAAAAATGCTCCATTTTATGAGGGCCTACCTATGGACCGTTTTGGGATAGTACTCCAGCCTTTCACTTCAACTGACACAATGAGAATATCATTATCAATAAGGGACCCCAAAATAGAGGAAAGTGAGCCTAAAGAAGATCCGAAAGAAGACCCCGGTGATGATTTTGAGTTGGGATAAAAAGAGGAGGACCCAAAAGCGAGAAGTAAACCAGAGATTCAGAGTCAATATTGACCAAAAGAAGGATTTTTTGAAAGAATCGGTGATAGCATTTTCATGGTTTGATTTATCACATCCAAACTAGTAATCATTTATTCTAAATACATTAGAAAGTAATATTTTGTCAAAATTCCCATGCATTACGCTATGTATAATAAAAATAAGTGTGTATGTAAGAAAAGGAAAAAAATTGATATATCAAGTTTTTAAGTATTTGCCTTGTAGAGTTATGATGGGAAAAGGAAAGGGGCATATGTGTCCTTTGACATATACTTCGGCCTAATCATATACCCGAAGACTAAATGAGCTTTTTACCTTGCAAAAAGGAGAATTGACCATTCATGTATTTGCTGAAAGATTCACAATGTTTCTAGGACTACTGGGGGAGGAGAATTTTTGAGAACATGAAAAATGCTCCATTTTATGAGGGCCTACCTATGGAGCGTTTTGGGATAGTAGTCCAACCTTTCACTTCAATTGACACAATGAGAATATCATTATCAATAAGGGATCCCAAAATAGAGGAAAGTGAGCCTAAAGAAGATCCGAAAGAAGAACCTGAGGAGTATCCGAAAGAAGACCCCGGTGAAGATTTTGAGGTGGGATAAAAAGAGGAGGACCCAAAAGCGAGAAGTGAACCAGAGATTCAGAGTCAATATTTACCAAAAGAAGGATTTTTTGAAAGAATCGATGATGGAGGATTCCCATATGACACCTATTGTCCCATATGTGGACAAGAAGGCCATAGAGCCTGGATATGTGTTTAAAGGTCCTTACTATAAGGTAAATGTTGTAAAATATGTTATGTGAAAGGAAACACTGCAACAATGTGCCAAAGAGGAATGTGTGGTGCGCTTGTAATAAAGCATAATAGACGAAAATGAAAGTAAAAGTAAATTATAAAGTTTGATGATAAATATTTTTGTATAGTAAGAAAGTATGGATACGTAAGAGTCTGTATGGATGTAAAATATATTTGTATGAGCGATATCCTTTTTGCTTGCATGCTAGGAGGATCCAAATGTTATGTTATTAGACTCATAAAAGTTAATGAGATGAACTCTCAATTTGAGAATGCATTCGTAGAACTTTTAACTCATGAAATGAAGTTGTAAAGTCAGGGCTATATGAGTATAGTGTAGATTCAATGCTATGATGACTTGACAATGTCATGAAGTTTTTTAAGGATCAAGTTTGCAAGAGAAGTGTAACTCTAACGACACCCACTGAAGGATAAAAGGCGGAAGTACTAATTACAAGTAGAAAGTGGAAAAGCTATGTGGTATTATTTAATCTAGGAAGCTAAAGTGAGGTTCAATATATGGAGATTTAATTCCTTTAAGATGAGAGTATCGTAATGGAATCATAATGGGTACATAACCCACACATAAAATGATTACTAGAATTGGCTAGTGTGCATACAAAAATACTATTATTACATAGTACATGAAAGAAGATAAGAAGTGAATTGGGGGCATATAATATTTTTAAGGGGATGAGAAAATTTACCGAGGTAGCGTTCTATGTAGTAAATAAGTATATAAACCAAGGACCGATGTGAAATTGTTTCATTCCGGGTGATTATGGGAATCAGTTATTGGAAAGGATTCTGTAAAAAGACGCATAAATGATTATAAGACACTTATAAAGCTAATAGAAATGTATGGGAAAAACCTATAAGATGTTAGCTATATCGATAAAGCTATAAAAAAAATTAAGAGGTGTGATATTTAACAATTATGGAATAGTTGCATGATGATTGGTTTTTCAATAAATCATTACTAATGATGTGGTGGATATCACCTGAACTTGGATGAATTAAGACGCCCTTTATGTGAAACCGATTAGTATGATCAGATCAGAAATTATATGATTATTGATAATTTGAGGGTTGAAAACTTTAATGGTGATTGGATATAGTAAGAAATGGACTGTACAGACTAGGATTAAGAAAGAACGAAAGGTAGTTTCCCCTTTAAGTAGGAATATTAAGTAAGAGATACGATTAGTAAGAATGAATTAGGAATTTGCCCAAGGATAATACATAATTTCTATGGAATCTAGATGGAAAGAAGGTTATTTCCCATATAATATAGTCATGAGTGACTATAAAGTTGTAATAGGTTGCAAAGGAGATAACGTAGTTTGGTCAAGTTATAAGCAATGATAAATGTAATGATTTAGAAGAAATAGTGGAATTTGGAGTAAGAGAATTACATAAAACAACTTAGTGAACTGATGCATGATACCTAGAGCTTATAAAATATTCACTGATATTCTTAAGTCTTAATAGCACTAAATCCTAATGTAGGATGCTTAAGATCATAGAAAACAAGATAACAATATAACAGGCCAAAAACCCTAAGGTAAAATTCAAGTAAAGGTCAAGCATAACATGTGAGAATACATGTTATGCATATTGAAAGAATCACTGCCTGGTGGGAGTTATAACATTATGATATATTATGAATAATGAGAATAGATCATCGTTCCTATGTAAGGTGTTGAATCTATATGCTCAATAATCATATTAGAATGATGCTTGCCAATAAATTTGATCTTATAGGGTCACACCTTTAGTAAGTTATCACTTATTGATTATTTAATAAGTAATTCGATTATTACTAAATATATTCACCTCTTGTATTTTACATTGGACAAATATTATTTTGTGAAAATAATTTTGGGAAATTTTTATTTTATGAAAATAATAGTTTAGAGAGTACAAATAGCTATTTAATCACATGGTATGATTAAATATGCTATGTATAAGTTTTTGGACACTTAGATGTCCACTATCCAACACTTATATATGCATGGAATAAAGATGGAGTGAAAGTTACCCTTCCCCTCACTTTTTTATGTACCTACGGCTACACACATGCAAGGCATGGGTGTGCTTGCTTGTTTGACTTCTTTTACACATGATAAGCCTCTTACTTTCCATACCATTGCATTAAATGAAAGTATGGGCTCTAATAATTGTATCTAAGCATATAAAGGAGTGAAAGGCTTCCATTAGTTGGTTGCTTCTTCCCTTTGCTAGCTAAAACCGTAGGTTGTCCCTACTCCCATATCTCGCTCTCTTTTGAATTTAGTTTAGAGTATTGTATGCTTAGAAGTGCTTATCCTTTAATTCTTAATTGTGTTAAGAACTTAAGGTTTTAAGAAGTAATTTATACAAGATAAGAACTAGCATTCTTTGTTACATATACTTGTTTGTGGATACATTATATAAAAAAAGTTCTTGACTTTTTGCCATCATCATTAAATCCCGAATACCAAGTAAGATCAAAGTCATCAAAGGTTGTATTCTTAACTTCCGATGTTTTTCACGATCTTTCTAGTTCATATATTTGGATCATTTTAGTGGTTTTCTAAAAATGGTCTAAAAATAAACTAGTTATTTTAAAGTCTTCCGTTTTCTGTTTATAAATTGTTTTATAAAAAGACCATTTTTATTTTTCCAAAATCCCAACAGTGGCATCAGAGGCTCTTTTGATAACCTTTGGTTTTGGAAAATATGTTTGATATTTCTTTTGGCAAAGAAATTAGCAAATATATTTTTTACGACAGCTTGTTGTTTTTATAATTGTTATTATTATACAACCATTTTTTCGTGCATTTGGTTGTATAAAGTTGCCCTATAAAAACAAAGTTTTTTTTACATGTCATTTGAAGTTGTTGTATATAAACAAGTCATTATGACCATCATGTTGTTGTTGGTTGACATTTAATTATTAATGAGATGTAATAGTTAAATATATATTTTTTCCATTTATTTAGGTTGTATGTAATAAATTAGTTAAACTAAGTTTTATTTTTTTTTACAAAATGTAACAAGTTGATGAAATGATCATCTTGAATATTTTCTTCGTGTTAACCACTTGAGACTATAATCCCAACCTTGAGTTTCTATTCTTGGTTTTGAGCTTAATTGTAGCCTTAATGGTTTACGTATCACAATCTCTACAACACATGGAGCTTTTGAGTTCATTTTGCTAGAAAGATTTTTCTTGGTAAGTGGAAGATCGGAGACCTTTTGAAGTGTCCCTTAAGTCCTTTAGGGATGAATTAATAATTCTTTGTTGGCTCACAAAAATTATTACTAGAAATTGGTTTGGTTTATACATTTTGTTGACTGTTTGTGATGTTTAATTTTATGTTGATTATATGTTATGTTTTATCATAAATTAACATCATTTGGATTCTGAGAAATAAATATTTAAAAGACTACACGAGATGTTTATAAATGAGTTTTTATTAAAGCGTTTTAAAACATTTAAAATTGATTTTTTAATAAAAAAAATTGTTTTTATTGTAAAACTTTTAACAGCACCCTTAAAAATATTTAAAATGATTTAAAATATGCTTAAACTAAATCTAAACTCTATATTTTTTATAATTAATAAGAGTTTTATTAAAAATACTAAAAATCGGTTTATAGCGTTATAACATCAAACTATAATACTATATATTATTTTTACCTCAAACCTAGATATATAATATTAGTTTTTAAAGTTTAACGCAACATGTTGATATTATGTTTTATGCATGTAAATGTGATTTAGACCATAATTATCATCACTTAGTTTTGGTTTATAAAAATATGATTTTAATCATAAGATGTATAAAATGAGTTTATAAATAAAATCAGTTTTCTTCTACAAATTCATCAGGTCATAAGATTTAGATTATTACAAGGAGATTTAAAATTATGATTTTGAAACTCATCCAAAACTCAAAGTGTCAAATATAAAATGAAATTTTATCAACAGACTATAATCGGTTCTTAAAGCGCTCTATGACTAAACTTTAAATCTAAGATATTAGTTTATAATTGATCGATGCTAACAAATAACAAAATGAAGTTTTATTTGGAACTTAAAGAACCTTAAACAAGAGATATGATTTTTACCAAATATATATGTGCATCATGAGATCATATTTTTATAACTATATATGTAAAATATATATAAAACATTTTCTTAAAAAGTCAAGTCATTTCTGTCTATTTTGAAGAACACTCACTCGTCATTTGTACGGTCTTCGTGGCCGATGAGTCACATAACCACATGCATTTTTTCTTAGGTGGTCTCCATATTTGCTGGTGGGCGATGGGTCACCTAACCACATGTGGAATGTCAATGCCACAAGTTGTTTCAAGAAGGATGACTTGATCGAGAATCCTGTGTGATAATGTAACATCCGAAAAATTCATAGAAAATTTTCATTTTTAAAACAATAATCCATATAACAATTTGTTCCCAAAACCATTCAAGGTGAAAAAATAGTTTTTAAACATCAGAGTAAAACTTATCAATGCGGAATAAACCATAAGCACAAATCTTAACGAGTTTCCCAAAATACCACATACCATACATACAATGAGCCTTGCCCGACATCCATCGGGCCCCACCCGGTATCGGGCCCTACCCGATACAGATTTACCAGTAACTTGCAATAGGCCCTGGCTAACACATTCATCAGGCCCCGCTTGGCGTTGGTTCCTGCTTGATATACATACAAACACATACAATACATGTCACACCCCAAAACCGAGAATGGCGGAAATGTTTGGGGGCGGAGGACGTCATGTACAGTATCACAATAATGCAAAGTAGTAAGCAAGCAACAACGTCATCCATTTCATTATTAGTATAATTTTGACATACAAGTGTGTTCTTTCATAGTATAAGACAACATAATGAACAATCAAAATAAAATAGGAGTCTTGATTTCTCCGTCTTCACAAAACCTGATTGTCGTACCTATCTATTTGTGACTTGAGAATACAAGTATTTTGAAAGCGAGTATCAGCAATAAAGCTGGTGAATTCATAAGTATTAATGTGTCTTAGATTTGTAAAACTGGGAAGTAAAGACTTGTGTACATTTGGAAAAAGTTTGTATAAGTATGAACTGTTTGAAAGTAGTTTGAAAACGTTTGAATACCCTAGCAAATCCCTATGATTTCTATTAGTATAAAGAGTGGCCTTCTACCAAGACTAGACTGTTTTGAAAGAAACAAAGATGGTTTTTCCCTTGTATGACTACTATTAACAATATATATAGTCTACCTCATCGTTTATGTGAATGTATCACAAATTAAAAGTAATAAGAAAAATATTGCCATGTAAATATTATCCTTTTGTATTAGGATAAACCCGACATCGCGACTGCCGAATAGTATTAACCTTGAACGTCCGTAGATGATCATTGTCCTCTGTAGTTAATAGTAGGGTGCCGGAATGGTTAGTCTCGTAAAGGTACCCTAGTATAAGTATTAACCGTAGGCATCCGTAGATGTTCATTACCTCTATTGCTAACAATTGGGTGCCGGAATGGTTAGTCTCGTATAGTAAGTAGGTTGTCTTCTCACGAGACCCGCTATAAGTAAGTAATAATACGATTGGTAGTCCCTATTCTACATTTGGAACTAAAGATGACTTTCACAACGAATCGCTAGTTCGAAATCCGTATTTATTACCAAATCATATATAAGCCCAAACTACACCTATAATAGTTTACTAGGGATATATATGAACGTATACCTTTGCTACCCAAAGGTACTGACTGTTCAGAACTATTATCTCTGTATATGTACACATGATATATAACTAAAGATTTAAACGAACTTCGGACGGATACCCGATACCCTACCAGACCACATCCCAACGAGGAAAAGGAAATAAAGCGGGTTAGCCTTCCTAAGTCCTTTAAACATTGCTTATATAACTATACATATACATGCATGCTTTTAACAAGATATCTATGTAAAGGTATCCATGTAAGTGTATCCAAGTAAGTGTATCCAAGTAAACGTATCTCTTCGTATAGCATTTAGTATAGACTCATGTATGAACTGACTCTGGTGTAATTATTTGTAATAGTAATAGCAAGTAGTATCTCCTAACTATACCTATAATAGTTACTAGTAATGTACAAGTATCAACGAAGGTATACCTTTGCTAGCCAAAGGTACTAAATTGACTGAGGGCACTTTTATGTCTACATATGTATACATGATATATAACTAATACTTAGACGACATTCGGACGGATAACCGATACCCTATAGCCACATCCCAACGAGGAAAAGGAAATAAAGTGAGTTAGCCTTCCTAAGTCCTTTAAACATTACTTATATAACTATACATATATGGGCATGCATTTGATAATATAAAAGCATAAAAGGAGTTTTTTAAAACCTTTGAATAAGATTAATATATAAGAAAATATCGACTTGATGTCAATTTATAAAACGGTTTGAAAGTATTTTGTTTGAATAAACAGTTTAAGTATAAAGAAAACCTTTGTTTGAAATACAATTGTAACAGAGTTTGAAAAGAAAACATACAGTGTATAAAGCAGTTTGATAAAGAGTTTTAAACATATAAAAACGTTTAAGAAAGTCATTTGAAGAAATCTATTTGGTAAAACAGTTAACGTATAGTAAATCCATTTGCATGCTAGTTATTAATCACATGTGATTGATATAATAACTAAACATGATTTAACTTGTATCCCCCCATAAAGCATTTAAAAACATTTAAAACATTGATTAAGGGGTATGAACTCACCTATAGTTGATGGTTTGGATGAATTGACTGACGTAGGATGCTAAGTGTCAAGTGAAGACTTGTACACACACAAGGATCCTAGTTAACATATAGTAGTACATATATGTATCCAATTAGTCTTTACACAACTAATTAACAAAGTTAAGACATCCTAGGACATGATAAACACTTTATATAAGTGTTATAAGTGCTAAGGAGTGCATCTAAGTGTTGTAGGACAAGGCCATTGAGTTTAGGGTTCAAAAGAACCCCTTTCATGATTTTACTCCCTAAAGACCATAACCCATTGAGTTTATGGTCGTAAACCCTTGAGTTTACGGCCATAAGCTCATAACCTTTTGACCATTTGTTGATTTGAAGCGTTTTAAGTCATACCAAGCATTCCTACTTCATGTTTAAGCCTTAGGAAGTGTTTGTGGCATCAATACACTCCTAAATGGAGTTTACAGACCATGGACCATTTCTCCATGTG
Source organism: Lactuca sativa (assembly GCF_002870075.4). Classification (NCBI taxonomy): domain Eukaryota; kingdom Viridiplantae; phylum Streptophyta; class Magnoliopsida; order Asterales; family Asteraceae; genus Lactuca; species Lactuca sativa. The sequence continues at coordinate 131,340,142 of NC_056626.2, forward strand.
TTTGCTACCGTAAACTCCTATGGACCATGGTATTTTGATGTTTTCAAGTCTTAAACACTTCAAGGTAAAAGTCTAGGCTAGTTTCTAGGCATAAGGAAGGAATATGGTGCATCATAACACACTTTGGGGTGTTAACGGGTTTGGGAGATCCCCAAACCGTAAACACATATAAATGGGGTATTTTGGTGATTTTTATGTGCTAAAAACATCAAGGGAAGGTTTCATACTCGATTCTAAGCATAAGGAAAGAGTTGGGAGCACTTTGGCACCCAAATTAGGGTTTACGGACCAAGAAGATCTTGGGCCGTAAACTCATTTTTCTTATGATTCATGAGTGTTTTCAATGATATCTAAGCATGTAATACACTTTAATACACTCTAGGGTTGAAGTACTTACAATTTGGGACAAAAGATTGAAGATCCTTGGGAGAGAATAGGGCTTTTCTCTAGTTGAAATGGAAGAAATGAACTAAAAATGGCTAAGTGCCCTTTATATAGTCCATGGAGTTTTTGGTCCAAAAATATCATTCGAGCCGTAAACTCCAAACTCTTGGAGTTTTGAAACTTTTAAGATGCACAAATACTCTAGGGCATCCTCTCTCCTGATATTTCCTAAAGTGTTAATCCTAATATGTTCAAACTTATTCCAAAAGCTTGAAAATAAGTAGGAGCGGATCTAACTTCTATTGAAATGAAGGGTTGTACAGAATAGAAAATTTCAGGTTGTCACAATACATGAAAGGGTCACACAAATAGGTATCATCCTATAAACAATAATCAATGGGCCATCATGGTGCTTTTGACCTGCCAAACACTGTGAGAAGACTCACCAGTCTTATGAATTAGGTAAACTACAACTCAAAGCCTCGCAAGTGCTGCTACAACACTCCTATCACAACATACAATGTCCAAACTTAGACTTCATACTAAAATCAACTATCTTGTCTAATAGTCAACCCAGGTAAAAAATCAACGATCAAAGTTAAATTCACCAACCCATAATGTCAACTATTCAGCCTCACGTTGTGACCAACGCTTGGTTACGTCGTGAGAACCCACTCAGTCCGATTCCAACTCATCTCGACTCAACCCAGCCAACTCAAACATGAAGAATCATTGGATTTGACCTCACTATGTGAACAACCTTCTATCACATCGTCAGCCTCAAATATCTCAAACGGAATAGGGGTCTTCTAATCTCACATCGTGAGCATAGTTTGAAGACAAAAACTAAGGATTTAAGTCCTTATCCATTAAGACTTCTATTCTAACTATCTAGATGGTCTTATAACTCCAAAATACACTTAAAAATCGATACTTTATGGACATGTATGACCAATACATATCTAGATCTCATTTGGATCAATACTGAAGAAAAGGTCATCGAAATTTCATGCAAGGTTCCAAAACCCAACCATTAACTAGATCTGAACTTTATGTCACTCTAAAGACCCTTATAACCCATAAAGTTGCCAGCTTTATGGTTTCCATTCATTCAAACCTGCTCAATCAAAAAGAAAATTGGGACAAATTTTAGATTTAGCCACAAACAACAATAATTGTTGAAGCTTTGACACCTACAAGGGTCTAGAAACAATGTGAGGTGATGATGATGATGATTCCTTACAAGCCTGACCAAAAGATCACCCTCTTCTTCTTCTTCAAACAACGAAATGATCCATAATGGCCAAGAATTGGAGGCTAGGGTTTTCTTAGGTGAAATGGGTTTTTGAGCACATAATGAACCCTAAAATGGGTTTAGAGGGGCTTAAATATGAAAGAAACCCTAAAAGATCACAGGCTTGGGTTGCATCAGGTCTCACTTCGTGAGCCTCTATGTCTCACCTCGTGAAACTATTCAGGAACACAATTTACATATTAACCCTTCTCACGTCGTGACCACTCAAAGGTCACATCGTGAGACCCCATTTCTTCTAAAATTCGACGTTTTGACTCCTTGAAACCTAAATCGATCCATCCTGGAAAATGGGTGTTACAGATAAAGGTCACCTAAGCATGAGAGGCCCAAGAAATAGATGGGATCAAACATGCCAAGTTAAACAATAGTTGTTTGGGATCCCATTATCTAGGAATTAGATTTTTGATGGAATTGGTAATATGTACCTACTGAGGTGGATTAAGTGGATGGGATAAAGGTCACACAACCATTTACTTGTTTCGTAACTTATATCCTGGAATTTAATAAATTAATGATTTATGAAACAATGAAATTCATTAATTTCTAAAGACTTAATATTGAAAATACTAAATAAAATTTTGTTAAATTCTGTAAATAACTGGTAATACTCTTATTCCCCAGTAAAACCTCTTTCTTGTTGAGTTTCAAGAGATAGAAATATTTGATTATTATAATTTCTATAAATGGTGTGAAAACTTGAGATATTTCCTCAAGGATAAAAATAAATTATATATATACTGAAAGATCCCATTCCTAAACAACCTTTGGAAACAAGTCAGTCTGATCATGATGCTTTATGGAGAATTATTGTGATGATGTTGATGTGTATCACATCATACTGGAAAAATAACCCTTGACATGAAGAAGGTCTTACAGAATTATGAAGAATATTAGATGTTTCATCAAGTAAAGCAAATATTCATTCAGAATTATAGAACCTGGTTCAAACATGTTCAATCGTTTCACAAAGTGAAGGTTTAAGAGATCTATGTACACTAAGATACATATAGTTCAGTTAAGGGAAATACATCATAAACCCAAGAAATCAAGAAAGGAACAAAATGATCAATTTTGTTTCTATTGTGGATAAACTAGACACTGAAAGAGGAATTGGTCCTTTTATTTCACCGAGCTAAGGTAGTCTGTGATGATCACCACTTCAGGTAGCTATATGATACAACTATTTATTTTGCACCATTCACTTGAGTATTTAATACTGCATGTGACCCTAATACTTGATATTATGTGGATATGTTTGGAAAAAATAAGCAACTAATAGTGGACGAATGGTATTCCATGCTAGACCTCTCTCCATGATTAACCAGTTCTCCCCCACTTAGGGTTCAAACCCTTACCAGCTGGCGCTTGCAATCGATCATGGCCCCATTGGCCCCCAACCAGTCCATCTCAATGATCACCTTCAGCCCTCACAACAGTATGAGGACTAGATCGATACGAAACCTCTCCCCAAGCATATTCAGGACACAGTCCCAATACACCCTCGCAGAACTCATAATGCGGTCATCCGCAATCTCAACTTCAAGCGGGGGATCCAAGGTCCCCGACGCATCACTGAACTTCTTGCTAAGTGCAAGAGAGACAAACGATCGGGTAGCACCCGAGTCGAATAGAACATGAGCCGACATACGATTGACCAAAAAGGTCGTTATATATGAGCACATATAAACACATACGCAATACAAATAAATTTCAAGCAGGAAAGATAAAACACATACCAGTCATGACGTCTGACGCTGCTCGAGCCTCCTCGGTAGTCAATTGAAATGCACGAATCTTCACCGCTGGACTGTCCGCCTTAGCAGGGCGGCCATCGGTGATCCTCAATGTGGCGGGTACAGGCACCACCATTGCTCCTCCTCCTCCTTGCAACCTTGGACAATCGGCTTGTTTGTTGCCGGTCTGGTTGCAGTGAAAACAGATCAAGCCCTTCTTAGGGAAATCCCTGATCATGTGGCCCGACCGGCCACATGAGTAGCATCCCGAGCCTGCTGCTCATCAAGCCCTACTATGCGGTTTACCGCACTTGGCACACCGGCCATGGCCCTGCTGGCCCATACTAGAAGAATCCGAGGTCTTGGGCTTTTTAGCCTGAACTACTGTTGTCTGTTCCTGCTCAGCCTTCCGCTTGGGTCGGAAATCCAACTCCATCTCCCACTCTCGGGCCTTCTCTACCATCTCATTCAGGGTTTTGCACCCTATAAAGCTCACAAACTCTCGGATATCATCCCTCAGCATGGAATGACACCTCGTGCTCCTCATATCCTTGTCTATAGCATACTGTGGGATCAAAAGTGCTCATTCCCGAAAGTTGGCAGTGACCTCCGCCACAGTCTCGGTCGTCTGCTGGAGCTCATGAAACTCCCTCACTAGCAGTTGCACCTTAATAGGTGGTGCAAACTCCAAATCGAAATGCCTGATAAACTCTGCCCATGTCATCTCAGCCACACCGGCGGCTCCCGTCTGGCAAGTCACCTCTCCCCACCAATCTCGGGCCCGATCCCTCAGCATACATGAAGAGAAGCCTACCTTTTCCGCATCAGGGCAAGAACTCGTGCGTTGGGCGTTCTCCATATCTGCCACCCAACATTGGCTAACTATGGGATCCCAGACCCCGAAGAACTCCGGCACTCCGCATGCCTTGAACTCCGGAATGAAGGAGTTTGGGCCTCGACCTGGCCCGCAACAATCTCGGCTTTGAATGACCTGAGCCTTTCCTCCATAATCTCCATTATCCCTTCCTTGACCGTCCCAAAAATCATTGGGTTAGCATCAAGGATACCCCTCAAAATCTTGGCGGCGATAAGCTCGCACAGCCTCTCATCAATGGGCTCGGTACCATCGCCCGACCCAGCTCCAGATCCTGATCCTGATCCCCCAGCTCCATGTCGTGTCACCACCATACTGTATTGCAATACCATAAAACATAATGATCAAGATGTCCAAAAAAGGGGGTCCATACACCCCAGTTCTCCTTAGAGCTTCCACATCTAACATTGGTTCGGGTACAAGTCCTGTACTTTCCGTAGTACGGACCCAATACTACCTTCCACACCTACTTGTACCTTCCCCAAGGCTCTACCTGATAACTCTAATTCGTCCCAGAATAGAACATATCTCACAGGCTACCGCATAGCTCAAATCCTAGGCTATCCTAACATTTGCTCCATCCATATCAACTCAGAACTAAATAAAAACAGGCTGCCTTTATGCATGCAAATTATACACAGAACAGGATCAAATAGACTTTCGAATAACAGATTCTACCCTAAGACCACAACCAGACAATGAACTGGAAATAAGGCCAAATCAATTATTCTGAGGCTATAAGACCCTAAACGTATACAATTTTGAAAGCATACACATAGCAAGATTCATACAATTATCATAATCCAAATATCAGTATCACATCGCTAACATATTGGCGAACTACTTACTTGAGCTAGGCCGATTACACGCCACTCTCCCTTTTTCAATTTAAGAAGTTTTAACTTTTGATTTTTGAAAACAATTTTACCATTTCCTTAGTTTGAGTCCAGACACACCCGAGAGTGTGCCCGAATCCCTCAAACCAAGGCTCTGATACCAACTTGTAACAACCCAAATTTCCAAATAAAATTTTCAATTTTAGTTAACCAAAACATTCCCATAAAAAGTGAAATATCAATGACAATTTTTTTTCAAATCCTTAACTTCAACATTTTATTTCAAATATCAGAGTGTCCCATCAAATCCAATGTCGGAGAGTGCATGCCGCGCCATCAAGCCTTGCCCTTTCCCTTAGGCTTAGAAGTACCTGAAACAAATCAACAAACTGTAATCTAATGCTTAGTGAGTTCCTCACAGCATACGTCACACAGTCAATATAATCACATATACCATATTAGCTATAAAAGCTACATAAACCACATAAGTCATGCATACAACATATAGGGATGTTGTGAGCTCACCCCAGGGTCTTACTCCTGGATGCCATGGGCTCCCCGCATGGTCCTACACCTAAGTTCCATGGGCTCCCCCATGGTCTTTAATAGGAAAGCCATGTGATCCCTATATGGTCTTACATCCAAGTGCCATGGGCTCCCCCATGGTCTTCAATAGGAAATCCGTAGGCTCTCCACATGGTCTGACATCCAAGTGCCATGGGCTCCCCCATGGTCTTTCATACAAACCACATATACAACTAGCATACCACATAACATATAATCCAACTAGCATATAACCAACTAGTGTACCACATATCACAAAATGGGCCGGTCTTGGTGCCTTCGACCCATTGGTATGTTCAGGAGACTCACCTCTATCTGTTGAATCCGAAAACTACTCTCCTAACAGTCCGTGAACACTCGTGCAGAACAATAATACCATTAACCTAAGGTTAGGGCTGAACATAATCAAATTAAAGAACCTAAGCCCCAAGTCCATTCACAATGGCCTGGAAGTCTTCCTTTGCTAATGGGCCCAAATTCTATGTCCAAAATCATTAATGAGCCTTATGGCCCAATAAGGCCTAACCATAGTAACCGTGGCCCAAAATAGATAAGTTGGACCACTAACTCAAAACATGACCAGGCCCAACGGTTGATTAAGGCCCAAAGGGATTACAAGCCCAAAACAAGTCAAAGCCCATCTGGGGTGCACACGCCTTGCGTACCACCCTTGTACGCACAGCGTACTGAGTCCCTGAGCTGTACGCGCTGCCTACTCTAAATTATGCCCAACGTACAAACATATTAAGCACCTTCTTCCATTAAGTGCTTAATACTCGATGTTCTAACATCCCATATAGATCCAATAGGGTCATATGTTATTAGCAATGTCACTCAATAATGATTCTTGGGCATATAGAGCCAACATGCCTAATACCCCATATGATAGAGAGCAAAGAACACATCTATTGAGCTTGGAGTATAAAACTTTGCTAAAGGAAGAATCCTTAGATTGATTGCAGAAAGGAACTTCTCTTTGGTCAGGACCACCAAAGAGTCATCGACGAGATTCAGATAAACTTCATGAGGACTGTGACTAGGTCTAAATGCCGAGAAAGCACACTTCTAGAGAACTGCCAATGTAACTGCTTTAGTGAATGAATAAAATATGCCAAACAATGAGTGTTTGGAAGAAACTTGATCATCAGTTTAATGGCTTTGTTGTACGATTGATGATCTTCAAAGATCCCTCTGTAACTGTTGGGAGCAATTGATGAAGTGAGGTCTTTGATTGTGGAATCAGACCCTGTTGGATGTGCTGAGCCTAAGGCTTTGGATTGCTTCTTCAAGATGCCGAATTTCACCATGATTATAGAAAGAGTTTGAGAACTTGCTCGAAAAAAAGATTTTAGCAAGAAGATGAAGGAGTTCGTTGAGAGAGTTCAGATAGCATAAAAGCTATCTGGGGAAGAAATGGGGAGGTTTTATACCTCCAGATTTCAAAAGTTATTGATATTAATTTAAGACAAAATTGCAAAAATGGTCCCTATGGTATGCATTTTTTGGGGTTTTATTCCAAACCCCGACTTTTTTGGATTGGTGGTCCTTTTGAGCTAGTTTACATGCAGTTTTGGTCCCTCGGAAAATTGAAAAGACTAAAATGCCCTTTATGATATATTTTTATATTTTTTTCTATTTAATTTAAATGAAAAAGAAAATAAATAACCAATTTGGGCCCACATCTCTTCTCTCTCTCTCTCTCCATAAAGCCATCCAAAGTTCATATTCTCTATTTAATTCATCCAATTGCGACACTAAAACATTAAATATGTTCATAAACTGAAAATGATAAATGCCCAAATCATCCCCTCTAATTGGAAAACCAGACAATCTCTTCCAACCTTCCCTTTTGTGATCTCAGGTTACCACTTTCACTATAGCCATAACCTCCACTGACCATCGTCATCCACCACTGCATCACATCTACTCTGCCTCACATCCCCAACTATGTAGATCGATCTATCTTTGTGTGTACAACCCTAAGCCCCTAACTCTGCCATATTAATGTAGGTTTAACTTCACTGCTTGAACCCGATGGACTGAAAGGAAAAAAGGAACGAATGAAGGGGAAATAAAGAAGGAGACATTGAGGTGGGCCACAATAACCTTAGTCGTCGATTGATTTTACAAGCATGTCGGCTTAATCTGCGTTTGATAAATCTCCACCCCTGCATCGCTAAACACTTCTACACCACATCACCGTCTCCATCATCTGCAATCCAATTTGAAACAGAGAAACCATGGGTTTTTGTTGTGAAATCATCTGAATCCATTGTAATCGTTGTTGTAGAAGACGATCAATAGTACTTGATTTTGATTTATAGATTTTTGGATTTGGAGGGTAAAAAGAAGTGACAACACCACTAGAGCAAGGAAAGAATGAGCGAGACCACAAATTCATGCAAGGAATTAGATACATTGGAGCATTACCACAAAGAGAGAGAGAGAGAGAGAGAGAGAGAGAGGTGGGTCCGATTTTATATTTAATAATAATAATAATTTTAAAAAGTGAAAGAAAAATGAAAATTAAATTCATTAAGGGTATAATAGTCTTTTTATTTGGATAGAGACCAAAACCGCATGTAAACTAGCTAAAAAGGCCCACCAATCCAAAAAAGTCGGGGTTTGGACTAAAACCCCAAAAAAATGCATACCACAGGGACCATTTTTGCAATTTCATCTTAATTTAATTACATCTGTTCAAGTTAAAACCATTTGGGTTTTTACCATTATCAACTAAATTTAATTAAATCAAAAGAAATGTTTTATTCCAGAAAAGATTGGGCATTAAATGCATTGCAAATCCATGATGACACGTCGGTTAAACGTGGGGTGTGATGTGTTTTTATCCGTTGTAAAAATGGGGAAATGGAACGGATTAGACCCTGAAGGTTGCATGACATGTCTGGATGAGAAAAATGATTTTCGAAAAAGATTTCTTGTATAGAAAATCGATTTCTTTAATTTTTATCCAAAAGTAGACCTGACTAAGGAAAATTTTAAGGATTACTGGAAAAAGCTATCTGCAACAAAATAAATGTTTGAAGAATGTTTTTTTTTGTTTTTAAGGTTCATTAAGTAGCACACATCGACATTGAAATCACTTGTGAACTAATGACTGCGAGTTCATTTAGTGCGTTTGCGGTAATGGAAGCTGAAAACAAACTAGATCATGAAGGTTAGAAATAAAAGAAATAAAGAGACCCGAGGAGTATATGAATCATATATGATTTCATTATATAAAGTATACTTGAGACGTAGATATGAAGAATATACCAAACAGTTATTCTAGACAGGAACCATAGTGAGTAAATTGCTTCAACAGTTTTGTTTTGAAAAGAAAAGAAGCAATTTATTCACCCTCGGAGACCTGATATGGTCTGCGGTACCTATCCTTTCAAGAAGAACTGCGGGTATGGGTTCATCATTCCTATAATTTTTTAAAAATCCGTTTAGCTTTGTGGAGTCGATTTCCTTGGTAAAAACGTCAACTATTTTTTCAGGAGTAGGCACAAAAATAAGTTCAATGTTACCTTTGAGGATGTAGTATTTTGTTGAAGTGATACCGAAGTTCTATGTGTTTTGTCTTCAAGTGATGAATAGGATTTTGAGAAATCACTATTAAACTCTCCAAATCACAATAGATGGGCACCTACAGAATCCTGTAACCGTAGTCCGTAAGTTGAGTCTTCATCCAAAGGAATTGGGAACAACAGTTGGTTATGGCCACATGTTCCAGCTCTATGGTAGATAAAGAAACACAATTTTGTTTCCTTGAAGACCAGCTAACTAATCTTCCTCCTATGAATTGACATCCACCCGAAGAGCTCTTTAGATTGAGTCTACACCCAGCATGATCTATATTTGTGAAGGCTTGAAGACTGAAATCATTACCCGTAGGGTACTAGAGGCCCATTTCTTTACTCCCCTTTAGTTACTTGAGAATCTGCCTGACTGCAGTCAAGTGAGATACTTTACGAAAAACTTGGTACTGAGCACATAAACTCGTAGCAAACACAATATTCGATCGACTGGCAGTGAGGTGTATCAACGATCCAATCATTCTACGGTATGTTTTGAGATCAACTGACTCTCTGATAGGGTCAGCTGAGATTTTATACCCAAAGGCTATGGGACCTTTGCCGAGGAGCAATTGTCCATTGAAAACTTCCACAACAATTCAGTGGTGTACTTTTCTTGATGAATGAATATCCCTTGAGGGACCTGGTTAACTTGAAGTCCTAAAAATAAATTGATCTCTCTATTCATGCTCATTTGAAACTTTCTTGTAACGAGCCTTGCAAATTCATCCACCATACCCTGATCCATTGATCCAAAGATGATATCATCCACATATATTTGAACAAGCATCAAGTGATTTTCGTTTGCTCGTCTAAATAAAGTGGGATCACTCACACCTCTTTTGTATCCTGAGGTGACAAGTAACTCAGAGAGAGTCTCATACCACACTCTAGGTGCGTGCTTTAAACCGTATACTACTTTCTCAAGCTTATAACAGTGATTTGGAAATTCTAAGCTTTCAAAGTCTGGAGGTTGTTGCAGGTATACTTCCTCTTTCATCTCGCCATTCAGGAAAGCACTTTTCGTTAAGTATTAAGTGTTGCATCTTTTGGGCCTTTGTATTTAGTCTTTTGTATATCCGAGTTATGCCTATCCACTCGTTATTAATGATTAGGGTTTTGCTATTTAAGGTGCATGCATGCATCATGTTTAGTTAATTGTGTGAATTGTAAACCCTACAAACCTCTACATTAGTAGTTCTTTATCGATCTCTTATGAGGTTGTGATTTATAATCATTCGATACATTCTTGATTCATATTTCGTGTTTGATTGCTCATACTTTTTTGAATATAATCGATCTTAAGAGTGTTCAACTCTTCAATTGGTATCAGAGCAGGAGACTATGTAATCTATACACATCTCTTCTATTGAAAGAGTTTTTAGGGTTTTCGCTATTATATGATCTGGTTCAGCCGTCATCGTTGTTATCAAAACTGATCTTTGATCTCAATATTACCCAAAAACCATTCAGTCTGCACATACGATTCATATAGGTTTTTTCAATCTCTAAACATGACAGACGACTCTCACGTTAACTCAATAAATCTACGAAGCATCATTGGATCTACAACCAGAATTCCCATTCTTTTTCCCAACGATTAGGAAATGTGGGCGTTGCATTTTGAAGACTACGTCCTCAGGCTTGAAGATAATGGCTATTTGATTTGGGAGGCTGTTATTGTTCAAACATTCACTCATATAGGAATAAGAAGACAAATTAAAACTTAGCAAGACTACAACAAAGTTCTTCTTGATGTAAAAGACTTATCACATGATGAGAAGGAAAGGCTAATAAGTAATGTTAAAGCAATGAGGATTATCATGTTTTCCTTGCCACCATACACTTTCCGTTTTGTTAGTTCGTATGACACAGCGAAAGCCATTTGGGACAGGCTTAAGGAATTGTACTCAACTGATGTTGATCTCAAGCATTTTACTCAGACTCTATTGCTTTATGAGTTTGGAGCGTTTATAGAAAAGCTAGAAGAGAGTATGGATCAAACTTTCAATCGCTATAATCATCTTCTTAGTAAGATGATGAAGCACAAGATTGGACGTGAGCTAATCGAGAAAAAAGTCACATTCATGAGCGGGCTGAGATCTGAGTGGAATGCGGTTGTTTCTACTGTGAAAGCGCATGAAAAATTCAAGAACTACACATTGGCGAAGCTTGTTTGAATTTTGAAGTCACAAGAAGCTGAAGTGACGAAAGAAGGGAAGATTGTTTATGGGATGGATGTGATGATTCAGAGTCTGATCTCTCTGACCGCAAACTCTCTAAGGAGGAATTCACTTTAATGGTTTCTAATCCAATGAGATTCTCAAAGAAGAACTTTGGTAAAAACAAGAACCGAAACTGGCAGGGCAGTTATGGCTCTGAAAAGGTAAAGGAGGAGAGTGTGAATAACTCTCAAAGAGAATAAGCAAAGAAGGATAAGAAGCTTATGGGAGACTCTGGCTATAATTGTAACTACTGTCATGGAAAAAACCATCTAGCCAAGGAGTGCATGCTGAGAATATTAAATGAGAAGAATGAGGGAGAGGATGATGAAGCTTATTATCTCCGAAAGTTGGAGGAGATAAAAAAAATAACGATAACACCATGCCTACTTTAAATGTGTAGGAAAACAAAGTTGAAGACGAGTTTGGCAGAGTCGAGGTTTAACGAGTGACTCTGAAGATGAAGAGGTTCGTAGGCCTACCCATGGTAGGAGCCTTTTAGCAAAGGACGAAGGTTTGTAGCTTGATGGAAGGTGTTTAATGGTTACAAGCGATGTGTCAGAGATTAAAGGATATGCAACAGATGGAGGACGTAACATCGATAGCTGTTTCGCTGTGAAACCAGTTGCAGAACAGATAAATGAATGCGAGCGGGTGATCAATATGGGTGTGAATCCAGCGTCTCATCAGATGAAACTTCAGATGCTTACAAGGTAGGACTGGACAAAATTGAATCCTTTATAAAGTCCAAAGACCAAAAAAAAATTCTTAAACAAATTTTAGATGAAATGATAAAAAGCAAATTAAATCTGAAACTGTATAGAAGTTTGACTCATTAAGCACCAAGCTAAATTCAGAAAATTAACTTGATGTTGAAAATGTTTCCGAATTTGACAATGAAAGTTATATGAGTGAAATCTCTGTGGAGGATAAGGTTGACTGCTCTGAGTTTGTTAAAAGCGAACCTTTACTTGCGAAAGTCCTAATTTATGGAAATGTTATGCTCATCGGAAGGAGTCTACATCAAGTAGCACCAATATTAGGCAGTGACTCTGTAAAGTTGCAGACAGGCATTTTACAACAGCTGTGAAAGTGTTATGCTCATTTGGTGTCGTGCCATATAATGGTGATACTATTAAAGCTTTGGAGGACAAACACCCTTTCAGGCTACCCCCATCCATGTCGAGCCTAATAATTTATGACCTCCCCTTGTAGCTGATTTTGACTGTGTATTTGGTTGTTTCAAATCTTTCCCTAAAGGAACTTCTTGTAGGAGAGATGGCTTGAGGGCTCAACACTTACTGTTAGGCCATTCAAGAACAATCATATGGACTAGAATATTTAGATGGGCATTAGGATAAGGCCCATATGAGGGGTTGGGCCCAACTATGAAAATTAGGCCATAGATGGGCCATATATGGGGCTTGATGATTATGAGATGTTGGACCATTGTAATGCCAAATGTTTGGACTAGACTAACTGGTTGGACCTGAGAATAAGACCATGTAAAGGTTTGGGCCCAATTTTGAAAATTGGGCCATATGTTGGGCTTTGACTCATAGTTGACTTTTAGACATTTGAATTGGACCTTAGGCTTGAATCAAGCTAAGATAGGGGTAAAGTAGTCTTTTACCTCAAGCATGGACTTATGGGTATATGTTGGAACCCAATTGTTGAATGGGTGTTATTTTGATGATTGACAGTTCAAGAACCTGTCATCCAACAGCTAGAGTTTTGTCTACGGGACTTGAGCAGTGTGAGATGAGTTACCTTCCAGTAGAAGTGGGTCTAAGACACCAATGCCGGCCAACTAGTATGTTATTATAGATGACATGATTGTCTTTGTGATAATTGTTTGGTATGCCTCTATCTGATATGTTTTATGTGCCAGTATGCTATGTTATTATGTGGTAGTGGTAGGAGTGAAATAGTTCCCGGTTACCGTTTTAAAGAGACCGAAGGGGAGGCCAGCACCCATATATGCTAGGCAGTATATGATTGTTATGTTATTCTATATTATTATGTGGTAGTAGTAGGGGGTGCAATAGTCCTCAGTTACCGATTGAAATAGATCGAAGGGGAGACCAACACCCAGATATGCTAGGCAGGTTACCGATTAAAAGAGGCCAAACGGGGGCCAACACCCAAATATGCTAGGCAGGTTACCGGTTGAAAGAGACCGAAGGGGAGGCTAGCACCAAGATATGCTTGGTATTATGTGATTATATGGTATGTGGTATGATGGGGGAACTCATTAAGCTTCGTGCTTACGGTTTTCAGTTTTGGTTTCAGGTACTTCGTTTTTAAAGGAAAGGAGTCGGCGATCGCAGTGCATCACACTATATTTTCCGCACATGAGATCTTTGGGATTTTACTTTGATATTATTTTATGATAATATGTTTTGATTAGTAACACTTTGGTTTTGATATGTGATGTTATTATGGATTTTTTATACTGTTGGTTTATGAATTGTTAAACTAAAAACAAAATTTTTGGTCTTGAATTTTGGGATGTTACAAGTAATATGTAACTTAACGCATTCGCTTACAAGTTAAAGAGAACTGCTAAAAACAAAAATCAAGCAACATTTGATCATTGAGTAATTCGAATCAAAGCATAACCTCAACACACAATCCTATCAAATAATTGATCCAATACTAGCATGCAAGTCTACAAGCTCAAACAATAGGCATATAAAGGCATCTCTACAAGAATTATATCATGCAATCCTAAGCAGATCCTTAGCCCTAATCTAGCATGCGATTTACAAATTCTCAATTCACAACATATCAAATAGAACATGTATGGGTATTTTGGGAAAACTTATTTAAGCTCAGTCGATTGCATGCATAACACCCCTTTCTTTTATTAGAAAATCCTTTCATATAACAATTCTTTTTATAAAAAGATTTACCAAACCCTCAATTTGATTTCAGACACACTCGAGAGTATGCCCGAATCCCTCAAACCATGACTCTGATACTAGATTGTAACGTCCCAAAAACTGATGACCAAAAATTTCATTTTTTTATGTGTTAATAACACCATTAACCAAACATTTTTATAAACATCATAAGAGAAATCAAAGTATGTCAACAATCATCTAAAAATACATCAGGATCAAATAAGGTGGAAAATCATCATATGTGTGATGTGATCATCCCAAGCTCTTCCCCTTTAAACCAGAAGTACCTGAAACATAAACTGAAAACCGTAACCACAAAGATTAGTGACTTCCCGAAATTACCGCATACCATAAATATACGTCAGCTCAAGGTTGTACCCGATCTATTTCACCCCGAGTCTATTTCAAATCAATCGTTATTTTTCAACCGTACGGGTCGATTTCACCCTCGGGTTTATTTCACCCCAATATATATATATATATATATATATATATATATATATATATATATATATATATATATATATATAGCCATATATACATACAAAAAGAGTCACAAAGACAACAAGCACATACAACCCTACTATCCTACAATATAGTGAGCAAACTCACCTTGAACCATTGATAAACAAATAGATGCCCAGGCTGCTGAACCAGAGAATCCTCGTACTAATGAATCAAATAAAGCCCTAATTAATAATTAGATCATAAACCATAATCGAGAATCTAATTCATTAAACCCGACTCCTAGGGTGAAAGCCCATTTTACCTTTCCCCTTAATCAACCCAAATAACCATGGTCCAAACCCAAAAGCAACCGAGCCCAAAATGGTCCAAAACTCTCTAAGCCCACAGTTAGGAGTACACTAAGCATACCTAACGCTGATGCCCTGTGTACTCACACAGACGAAAATACAACGTTCGAACCCATTACGCGCAGCGTACATGGAAGTACGCCTAATGTATTGGTCTCTGAACCAATCCTCATATGGATGGCTTAATCCCTTAAGATTATTTCATCCAAACTTCAGATCTAATAAAAAACAAGGTCTTAATCTATAAATTCGGAAGCTTTAAGCTCATTCATGACTTACTATTCCCCAAAACCCAAATTTTAACACCCTACCCCCATGAAATGAACATCAACCGTTGCATGGTTAAATTAAACCCATAAAGTTAACATTTTTCTACACAAGGGACCTCAGAAACACTAAGATCTACCATCCTGATCTTCTGGAGTAGCTTATACTCATAAGAAACAACTCAAGGGACCAAAAGATGCCAAGAACTCTAAAATAGCTAGATTTAAGAGATGAATCAACAAGGTTGTAACTTTATATCTTCTGAGACTTGCCAAGATGATGAAGATTTTGGATCTTTAAGCTCCACTCCAACCAATGCTTGATCACCAAGCTTTTACTTCTTCACTATGCAAAAAACCACCAAAAGCTTACTACCAAGGCTCAAAAACACACAAGGAAAGGCTAGGTTTCATGGGGAGTCATTAGATGGAATGAGGTTGATGATGGGTAAGCCCCAAGGTCCATAATTACAATTAAATAGACGCCAAACCCTGAAAATTTGAGTTTATGGTCTGCTTATATACGCCTGACGTACATACGGGTACGCCCAACGTATGCCACCAACCTCCGCGTCCAACTTAAGGGAGTACGCCCAATGTACTCCATGCTTCGCCAAACATAACAGGGAACAAAAATGCAACTTTTAAGACTAAATCTATATATTGAAGAGTACATGAAACTCGATCGTTACCACGTCAGTATTCATTCCATAAAAAAATGAGTTGGTTGTAAATAATAAGATCGTTATTCGTGTGATTCCTACAAGTACCTTTGAGTTAAGGAAAGGAAAATAACCTAACATATACCATTTGAGAGTGGGGATGTGTTGTTTACTATCGTATACCCGGTCATAGAATATCTAAATTGGGTGATCCATCTTTGAACAATATATTAATCGAGAATGCTGAAAACAGCAAGTCTTCGTCTATTTGATAAAGAAACATGTGGTGTAGTATAATCAAGAGACGTGGAATTCTATAAAGACAATTTATTAAAAGAAGATGAAAATCCATACCCATAACATCTCATATTATTTTTGAAGAATACAATATGCATGCCCAGCTATGAATTAAGATGTTTTAATTGATGTAGGGGCTATGAAGAGAATGGGACGTCTACTTTGAAAAACACATACTACAAATAGGGAAACATTCATTTGCAATGGATGGAGAAATTTATTCCAAATCTCCGAGCCAGTCTACACAAAATTGATGCATGAGTTTTTTTTTCAACCAATACAAACCGAATTTGGAGTATGTAGATTAAAAGTCTCTTATGTTAAGGCTAAAAGGAAAAAGCCGAGAGTGTATCTTAGTCCATTTACCTATACATCTTGGTATTTAATCCACTATAGATACCTGAAACCCTTTGTTTATTGATTTTTTGATTGGTTCGTACAGGGTCCCGCATAATGGCCAATCACAATACGAGTTTTAGAGTACCATAGCCAACAAAGAATTTAGATCCACATCGTCTATTAAGAAGGATATTTGCTCCCCTATCACCGTTTGGTCTACCACCTCATTACAACTACAATAAATCAAAAGTTGGGGAACGAAAAGGTTTCGCAAAAAGATCTTTTCTGTTTATTGGATATTCTATCTATGGTCTGCAACATCCCACATTTTGTAGCCAAATTTTTGTCTGAGAAATGCATGGTGAAATCAGGACCTGCTTGATACAAAACAAAGCCTGCTTAACTCTAACAGCAAGAAATAAGAACAGGGGAACAGAGAACAAGAAGAAGCAAGTGAAGGGTATTTTCTTCCAACTTTATGTTGGGATTTTATTGAACTTATAAAAACTCTCTGTAACATCATAATAACGTTCCTACTTATACTTGAAAGAAACAAATCAAACTAACTAGATGGGTTTATCTCTAAAATGCAGGAAGAAAAGATAATGACTAAAAAAATTCAAAAAATAAACTAGATAAATTCTTCTAAACTTCTAGATTATTCCAACAATTTCCCCCGTAATCTAGAAGTGGTAACTTGCTTCACTCCTAGAAAGTCTCTCATCTCTTCAAACTTGATTCTTGTCATTGACTTGGTTAGAATATCTGTCCGTAGCTTATTGTTGCTCACATGTTCAACTATAACTTCTCCATTCTCAACACATTCTCTTATAAAATGGAATCTTGTATCGATATGTTTACTCCTCCCGTGAAACACAGGGTTCTTTGCCAGGTCAAGAGCAGATTTATTGTCGAGATACAGTACCGGTGGTTTGATGTTGCAATTAGTTATCTCACTAAGTAGCCTTCCAATCCAAATTCCTTGACAGGTTGTTGTGGTTGCTGCCATGAAATCGGCTTCACAGGTAGAAAGAGCAACACATCATTGCTTTTGTGATGCCCAGGTGACTAAGCTTTCATTTAGATAGAATGCCATTCCACTCGTGCTTCTTCTATCATTTACATCTCTCGCATAGTCACTATCTGTGTAAACTACAACAATGTCTTCACCACTACCTCTTGCATAAACCAAGCCATAATCCACATTCCCTTTCACATATCTTAAGATATGTTTCACAGCCTTCAAGTGTTGAATTGTGGGTCTTTCCATTAACCTGCTTACCAACCCGACAGCATAGGAGATGTTGGCTTAGGTATGGGTTAAATACCTCAATGCACCAACTATACTCATGTATTCAGTAGCATCTACCTGACTTCCATCCTCATCCTTGGATAGTTCTAGCTTGGGCTCCATGGGGTACTTACATGCATTGTAATCTATCATTCCATTTTTCTTAAGTATTGTTCTAGCATAGGCTTCTTGTTTCAATGAGATTCCGCCTTCGTGTTGATGAACTTCAATTCCAAGATAATAGGAAAACTTTCCCAGATCACTTATTTTGAATTCCTTATTCATCTGATTCTTAAACTTCGTTATCTCTGTATCACAATTTCCTGTGATAATAAGATCGTCAACATACACGCCTACAATCAGAAGCTTCCCATCTTTATTCCTTGTGTAAACAACATACTCTTGCAAGCATCTTTTGAACCCAAGTTGTTTGAGACACCTATCTAGTTTTACATTCCAAGCTCTAAGAGCTTCGCGGAGCCCGTAAAGTGCTTTGGATAGTTTATATACCTTATTTGGTTGATCATGGTTTACAAAGCCCTCTGGTTGGACCACATATACTTCTTGTTCCAGTTCTCCATATTGAACCGCAGATTTGACATCTAGGTGGTGTACATTCCACCCATTTTTACCCGAAAGTCCAATTAAAATATGTATCGTTTCAATTAGTGCCACCAGAGTATATACCTCATCAAAATTTAAACCTGCCTTCTGAACATAGCCCTTTGCCACCAACCGTGCTTTGTGCTTTATCACCTCTCCGTTTGGGTCCTTATTTACTTTATAGACCCACTTGAGTCCAATTGGTTTGCATCTCGGTGGTAGGTCTACAAGTGACCAGGTCCTGTTTTTTTTCAATTGCATCGAGTTCACACTTCATTGCATCATTCCATTCCTTGTTTTTAGAAGCTAAAGTGTAAGTGGTTGGTTCTTCGCTATCATTTAGGAGTAAGAGTTCTTCACACTCTTCATACAGGTCTGTCATAGTGCGAAATCTTTTAGGAGCTCCTCCGCCTTTGGAACTTGAGGTGGTGCTAGCGGATCCGGTTGAGCTCACCGGAGTTAGGGGTGTTGGAGTGGCAGGTTGTGGACTGGATGGTACAGGTGTTTCTGAAGGAATGGCCTCTGTAGAGTTTTCATTTCCATATTCATACCCATTATCATAAAGTTCAGGCATATAAGGTTCCATTTCTACTTCATTTCCTTCATTAAGTGGCATAAAATCTTCACTTGTAAAAGTCATCCCTGGAGTACCTTTGAATTTTTCTGATTTGCCCCATGACCACATTTTCTCTTCTTCAAAACAGACATCTCTACTCACCCGAATATCCCCTGTCTCTGGATCAAGCAATCTATAGGCTTTTGTCCCTATTTCTGTTCCTAGGTGAACCATTTCCTTGCTCCGGTTGTCAAGTTTCTGAAGATGACCGCCAATCACTCTCATGTGCGCTACACAACCAAACACCCTTAGATGCTCAATGTTGGGTTTTTCTACCGGTCCACATCTGATAACGAGTTGCCTCATCGAGAGCCTTTGTCATCACCCTATTGAGAATATACACAACCAAACACCCTTACATACTGCTTCACCCCATAGCATTTCAGGTACTTGCAAGCTTTTAAGTGTGAATCTCGCCATCTCCACAATTGTACGGTTCCGTCTCTCCACAACTTCATTCTGTTGAGGAGACTACGGGGCTGTGTAATGTCGTTTTAAACCGGTCTCTTCACAGTAGGAGGTGAATTCTTTTGAGAGAAATTCCCCCCCCCCCCCCCCCCCCCGATCTGTACGGAAAACTTTCGACTTTTCACTTGTTTCAGTTTCTACTAATGCTCTTAATTTCTTGAACACCCCAAATGCTTGGTATTTTGTCTTTATCAGGTATATCCACATAACTCTGCTGAAATCATCAACTAATAAAAAGAAATACATGTTCTCGAATGGCGTGGGTGGCGAAATTGGGCCACAAAGGTCCCCATGAACCAACTCTAGTCTCCTACTGGCCTTGAAGTTCGTGTGTGAGGGATAAGGTGTTTGAGTTTGTTTACCCACTAAACAGCCTTCACACAAACCTGTAGGATTAGTCAATCTTGGCAGCCCTTGAACCATTTCTTTGTCCGACATGAGTTTGAGCGATGAAAAACTCACATGTCCCATCCAGGCATGCCACAATTTAGCCGGTTCACTAATCTTCCCAAGTAAACATTTTGATCCGTCATCTTCCAAAAGAATTTTATATAAACGGTTGGGTGATCTTTTTACGTTCATAAGGAGTCTTCCTTGCACATCATGTATCCATAGAAACGAGCCAAGCATCAGAATCTGGTCACCACCTTCAGCCAATTAACCTAGGATGATTATATTACTAAATAAAATTGGGATATAGTAAACCTCCTTTAGTACACGATATTCCCCATTCTTGCACTTGAACATAATCGAGCCTTTTCCTTCTATAAGTACTTTTGAGCCATCACCAAATTTCACAAATCCTTGAATGGATTGGTTTAATTCACAGAACTTCTCCTTTTGACCTGTCATATGGTTACTAGCACCATTATCCAAGTACCAAATGTTTGTGTTACTAGATTCATCTCCTGCTGATCTTAACTTTCGGTTCAATTTTTCTTCATTCAAGAAATCTTCTTGAACATCATAGGCTTCTTTACATGCAGTCAATAATAAGGCTGGTTCATCATCAAGATTTCCTTGGGTTAAAATTTGCTTCCAAGATCCTTTCTTTTCGTGGATTCTTACAATCAGAGGCATAGTGACCAAGGTCTTGACAATTGTAACAGCTTACCTTACTTTTATCCTGGACACCAGATGATCCATGACTACCGTCATGATGTTGGAAGGAGTTGCCTCCTCGACGAACTCCTCTGTGGTTATTATAACCTCTTCCACGTCCTCTTCCTCGACCTCGATTATTGCTTGAGTTGGACCGGTTTGAACACTTTGAAGATCTTGACTCGTCTTCTCCTTGCTTCTTGGATTTTTCCAGCCATTCTTGTTGAGTCAACAGGACCTTTTTCTCATCTATTTCACTACGACCTTTAATTCTCTCTTCGTGAGCTTTTAATCTTCCAACCACCTCCTCCACTGTCATTTAGTCGAGGTCTACAAACTGCCCGATGGTTGATGCAATTTGCAAGAATTTTGATGGCACTGCCCGTAGTAGTTTCTTAACCACATACGCTTCCTCAATCTTATCACCTAAAGCTTGAATATTGCTTACAATATTGCTCACCTTTGCTGCAAATTCATCCACATTCTCCGACTCCTTCATATTCAAAACCTCGAACTCCGCTTTTAGAGTTTGTACTTGTACCTTTGTCGTCCGTACACGATCGACACCCATGTGCATGGTTTTAAGCGTTTCCCAAGCTTCCTTTGTTGTCCGCTTCTCCGCCAAAGAAAACAAAATATATTCAGGAATGGCTTGCTAGATGGCAACCATTGCTATCTTATCTTTCTTGCCACTGGCAAGATTCTGAGGGTTCTTAGGCTCAATAGCTTCCCATACTTCTTGAGCTTGCATGAATACCTTCATCTTGATAGCCCAGGCAACATAATTGCTTCTGGTCAACAGTGGGTAATGGAGTGGAAACGGGCCATCTTTCTTCTGAGCGTCCATTATTGTGGGTGTGTTTCTTGCAACTAACCTGGTTAGCTCTGATACCAAATGAAATCAGGACCTGCGTGATACAAAAGAGAGCCTTCTTAACTCTAACAGCAAGAAATAAGAACAGGGGAACAAAGAACAAGAAAAAGCAAGTGAAGGGTATTTTCGTCCAACTTTCTGTTGGGATTTTATTGAACTTAAAAAACTCTTTGTAACATCATAATAACGTTCCTACTTATACTTGAAAGAAACAAATCAAACTAACTAGATGGGTTTATCTCTAAAATGCAGGAAGAAAAGATAATGACTAAAAAAATTAAAAAAATAAACTAGATAAATTCTTCTAAACTTCTGGATTATTCCAACACATGGGACATAGGGAAAACAGTCTTATGGGTGGATGCCAATTCATCAAGAGGTTGTATAATTCGTTTAGTATTTTGACACCCTAGGTTCTTAACAGTATGGCATTATGATTCGAAGAAGATTACAATACCCCAGTTGGAGCAAATAATCTTGATTGTATGTGCAATTGGTGGAGGATGCACAATACCTGCTGATGCTTCAGTAAAGGAGACCACACGTGTATAGAGGACGAGAACGAAAGAGCCATCCCGAAGGGTGGAGCTTGCCATTAATTTACAACATGTTGTGTAGAGGCTTGAGTTGATTAGAGGATATTTAGATGACACATATATTCATAGGATGTGATTTGACTCTAGACTCCAGTGGATAGTGGATAGGGAAGAGCTCATACGATCTATATCAGAGAGGGGATATCCTATTAATTGTTCAACCATTTCCCCTTCCATATCCCCATTACCCAGATTATAGTGGATGTATACCTGGAGATGAGGTTGATACACCTGGGGCTGTTGCATCTGAGGATGATGAGTGATGGTTTCGTCCTCAATAGTGAATGTTTGTTTGATTTACTTGGTTTGGATTTTTGTTTTTTAGACATTTGGATATACTTTTATTTTCTTTTAATGTCTGGTGTGTTGAACAATGTTACGTTGTAATTGTTTCAATAGTTAGTTTACGTAGTATGAATTTAGGTCTCATGATTTAATTTCTTAGATAGTTTGTATGCTTTTAAAAATTATTATATTGAAAGATATAGTAAGATTTAAGTGTTTGGTTTTGAATCACGAAGCGGTAAAGATATTATAGTTAGTTCATTGTTTGAATAATAAAAGAAGTTGGAGTTTAAAAAAATATAAGATTGATTATTTCAACATAATTATTGGCTCTATTTGCACTTTGCATAGCCAAAATACATGCTTCGAGTTGCAACGCTCTCCAATTTTTCAAGAACAATTCAAAAGATCGATTATGGCCACTACATACCAAAGGGAGTTCATTTCTTTTTTCTCTATTTATGTGTTTTACGTTTATATAAAATAAAGGCATTGTATAGTTTAAGTGTAGGATATGATGAATTGATTATTTATGAAACTTGAGTCAAATTTAAAATTTTTTAAATCAATAAGGGTTTAAATTGAGTTTCCAACATTATTTAGTTATATAAGTTAAGAGTGGAATATATGAATATGTGGCCTTTGAAGTTGGGACAATAACCCTTTGAGGATGCCCTACATCTAGCGACCACATGCCTACTATTTTCATATTGATCGGGGAGAATTCTATTACGTAGACTTAATAGAAAGTCATAGGTTTCACATTAACGTCTACAAAAAATTAGAAAGCTAAAGTCTTATTTCTTCATAGAATTTAGCCAAGAGTTAGCAATAGTTTGAAATTTTGAGTAATTTAGGATTTTTATATTTCTATGTTAATTTTCTCTTTTATGATTTCGTCTAGTTTCTTGGAAGCTTAATTAAAATATCTTCAGGTTATTATAAGTCTATATTTTCTTGAGAGAAAGCAAAGTCTAAATATGAGGTGTTTCGATATTGTCATCTTTATTCATATCTTTTAAGCTATATCGTAGTATTAGCCATATTTTAGTATTAAAGAGAACAAAATGACATTTAAATAGCTTATGATTTGTTTTGTAGCTTTCAAGACATTCTTTGATAAAAAGGAGCCAAATTGCTCTATTTTAGAATAAGTTGGAACAAAATAAATCGAAGAATTAAAGAGAAAAACGAAATTCGATACTTAGCGGTGTGATACTCTTTGCTTTGTGACACCAAAATGATGACGAAGTGATTACCCTTGCAAGCTTAAACTTGGAGAACATGCGATAAAATAAGGTTTAACAACACGGTAATAAGCCATAGTGGCACGAACCCATAAAAGATGGGAACCTGATAAATACAAATATACTTTCACTTTTTGAAAAAAACCCATAAGTTTGATACGAAGAATTGAGACATCAAAAATCCCAGAACTACTTTGGAGAAGAGAGATCAACATCCCAGAACTACTTTGGAGAAGAGAGATCAACATTAGATCGAGATTTGAAGGAATCAAGCAAAAAACACGATTGAATCATTCATTTTTGTTATTCTAATCATCTCTAGCATAGTATTTTATGATTTCTAGTTATATACTTAATGATGGGCAAAAAGCGTTTTACTTTTGTTTAGAGTAGATGAACATCAAAACTATGTGTTGATTTTGATAAATTCAAAGCAAATCAGTTTTTTATAATATATGTTTGCTTGATAAAAAAATTTATGTTTTAAAGCTGCTATTTTTATTATTTATCGTTGAGTATTACTTAAACGATGAACATCTTTTCTTTTTATGTTTGAAAAATATTAATTTTATGAATCTTATGATTGTATGACTACCGTTTATTCAAAATCTGAGGTTAAATCCTAAAAGTGATAAGTTTAATATGTAAGAATATTTATTTGAAGATCAATTTGTATACGCTAAATCAAATTAATTACCTATAAGTTCAATAATTAATCAATTCTTTCATATTTCAAACTGAACTACAATTTCTACCAATTTCTAGGGAAACTAAAACAATTGATCACTGCAATTAAGAATATATTAAATTTAATGATTGGTATCTAATCAGGAAACCTAATTAATTTAGGATTCTTTAAACAACAAAGCTTAATACATTATACTCTCTGAGCAATCAACCATAGTCAAGAGGGGAATTGAATCTAAATATAAGTACCTTTAAAATCTTGCTTACGATCATATTTTTCTTATTATTTGTTTTGTTTTGTTAGTTTTAGTCATTAGTAATTGAGTTTAGAAGTTTCTAAACTTTAAAATAAGAAAAATCCATTTGTAATATCTTTTATTTTAATTAATATTAAAATTCTGAATTTGAATCATTCTCATTCACTGAATGTTCGATACTTTTATTTAGCATCACTATACTATTACACGATCAGGTTAACTATCTCTGTGTGTTAGTTGATTCGTGATAGATTAGGATTAAAAAAACCCGATAAAATATTAGTATAAAAGTCACACATCATTAAGACTAGTAGAAACTTGAAAGATCCACTTACCAAAACTCTGAAGACGTATTTGGTTATAACTACCACGAGCTTCATGGGTCTAAAACCAAAATAGAAATGTTTAGTGATGGAAGCCCAACAAGAAATTAGTGCTTCTAATCCTCAAGATTAATGGGTAACAACGAGGTCACTAACGATACAAGGTACTTCCCATAGTGATAGATCCATGTGAGGTGGGATATTATATCACTAGCGAGAACAAAGTATAGATAAGGCTTTTAATAAAGTTTTGTAGACATCGAAGCAACGAAGATGTTTTAGAACTTTGTGTAAATGATATAGAGGTGGTGCCGCCTTAAATGAAGATTCATGGTTTATATTTTAGACGTTTATGAAAAGAGTTTATAGAGCATCGACATATTAATGTTTTGTAAGAACACATAGATGATAGGCAGTGTGTCGGGGTAAACTGGAGAGACCACAAGGTTCTTGGTTTAATTATACAGGATACCACTGAATCAGTCTCTTCTTGTTTATTCAAATTATACTTAAGGTTTAATATTCATGACATCTAGACGGTGTTATCTATGTGAGTGAGAAGAAACTTTCCAACTTAGTGGGGATTGTTGAAAATTTGTGAGGACTAAATTCTAAGTTGGCAATTTCCTTTGTCCCATATTGGTAGGAAGAAGAAACTTATGCGGCTTTACAAATCTTCTCTTTCGTTAAGCCTTCAATGGATTTAGTAAAGTTTGAGGGATAGGATAAGCCCATACACATGCTAAGGCAAGTCGAGGACTTTCATACCCCCAAACCAAGGATGGCGGAAACGTTCGGGGGTGGAGGACTTCATGTATAGTATCACAACAACGAGTATAATAGTGCTCAAAGTAAATACAACGATCATAAATATAATTGAAAAAGTTACACCAAAGTATATGTTTACATGTTTCAAATCAATTACATTACATGAAAAAATGAACTGTTTGACGATTTATCGTTTCATCCTCAAAATGCTGTTGGTTTTCCTGTTTCACTGATTTCCTGAGAATACAAGTAGTTTTGAAAAAGTGTCAACAATTAAGTTGGTGAGTTCATAAGAGTTTTTTTTTTTGAGAAAGAAATCGTTTTCTTTGTAAAAGCGACAAAGTATGTTTCCAGAAAATCCAATATTTTCTTTATCAAGTGTGAAATGAATGCTTCTATGCTATGCGATAATGAACCCCAGAAATGCCCGTAGATTCATTCTATAATCACTCAGCGCATATAAGTTATATAAAAATTAAGTTAAATAAACCGTTGAATATAATGGGTCTGCCCTAGGTCCACAACCAAACAAGGAACAGGAGATAAGGCGGGCCCACCAATTCTAAGTCGATTGTGAATAGATTCATATATAGCCCTAGCATATACACTTAGCAATTATAGCTGAAACCTAACAATTCTAGATGAATGTAGTTTTAACAGAAATGTGTTTCCAAAGAAAATCCAATATTTTCCTTATAAGAGTTAGGTAGTCCTAAATCCCAGGACCGAAAATAAACAAGTATTTTCCATACTTAAAGATATAAAAGTGATTTTAAATCGGCATAAAACCATTTTTGATATGAAAGTGTACAAGTATTTTTCCATACTTAAAGTAATTCCTGTGAGTTAAATCGACATAACTCGCTAATTTAAAAGTAGAACCCGTAAATCTTATGATTTGTTAATACCACATGTGAGCTATTATAACCATGCTAAACTCAGATGACCTCGAAATACGACGTTCTTCAGGCGTCGCCGTTAATAACACTTGTCACTTCAGACTTACCGGTCTAGCTGTTGCAAGCAGCTCAGGTGTGGGTTAGTCAGACCCAATATAAATCTATACACAACTATCACACTTTCCCTACAAGAGACTCTGGTTATAATTTACATGACTTTTGACTTTGTTACCATGAAGGTAACATGAAGGGAATGACTCACAAATGTATTCATTAATAGATTTATGTGAACTGAACTGAAAACCTTTGGTAAATAAGTTTGAAATGTAAATGATACATAAACTATACCTATTATAGTTTATCCGAAACATTTATAATGTAAAAGAACTCTTTTATGAAACTGCATTAGTGCTATGAATCCATAAACTATGCTTATTATAGCTTATTATGAGTGTTCTAAATGAATGAAGAAACTTATCATGAATGACTAAATTTCAGTTTATGATGATAAACTAACAAGAAAACACATTCAATATTTAGTACTTATTTTTATACACTTTGCTCAACATAATACAAAGTGTTATGAAAGTTATAAGCCGTTAACTAGTTTTTAACCTTTCTGCACTGTTTTAGAAAAATTATAGCAAAATCATACGAAGTCGAAAACTGAATCTGTAACTTCTAAGAGTTCATAAAATGTGTCTAGTGTATCCATAATTTTTATTATGATTTTTGGAAGTCTTTAACTTGGGTTAAAATGTCGATATTCACAGACTGGTATGGATTTGTTCTTGAAATGATAGGCTGTTTTGTAAAAATCACCATAAATCGTAGAAAAAATCGTATGGAGATGTGCAAGTAGTCATTTTAAAGGTATAAACCTGAACTATTTGCATCAAATACAGTTTTGAAAACAAAAATGTTTAAGTTGACCAAAAAAGTCTGTGAATGGAGTTAAACTTTCTTGATGAAAGCTTTTGGAAAAGTTTAGTTGTGTTCTTAGTGTTTTAACTTGTATTCCCCCCCCCCCCCCTCTTAAAACTTAAGAAAACATGAAAATATAGGGGTATGAACTCACCTTATATGATTTCAGTAGATGGATGAGGGAGAAAGGTAGTGTTCCACTCAAGAACACTAAGAAGATGTCTTGAAGGTTCGAAGATCTAACATGAATGTGATGATGTTTGTGTAAAATATCTATGATTTGAGTAGAAGGAAGTCAAATA
Source organism: Lactuca sativa (assembly GCF_002870075.4). Classification (NCBI taxonomy): domain Eukaryota; kingdom Viridiplantae; phylum Streptophyta; class Magnoliopsida; order Asterales; family Asteraceae; genus Lactuca; species Lactuca sativa. Next base: position 131,368,177 of record NC_056626.2, read on the forward strand.
ATTACATGGAGGATGAATATACTTACTAAAAGTATAAGGAAAGACTTGGAAAATGCCTTGGAAACCTCAAAATTGAGAGAGAAGAGTTGAGAGAAAAGTGTTTGATCTTTTGGTGGAAATGAGAGAAAATGAGTGAAGTGAGGAGAGAGGTGGGTTTTTCCCAGCCTCTAGAACGTGGTTATGGATAGAGTATGATGGAAAAAAATACAATGAAGTGACTAGGGATGGTGGGGAGGTGTGGCTGGTCATGGAGTGGATGTGGGGGGGAGGGGGGTTGCTTGTGTCATAAATCAAAGAAAAGTCAACACTCCACCCTTTTGTACTTCACCCACTCTTCTTGGATAAGATTTATCCTAAAAAACGTGATTAATTAATAAATATGGGGCCTTATGTGTTAAAATAAAGTTTTGGGTGAAAATCCCGCGTTAAAACAATTAAAAACGGGCCTAAAATGCAAAACTAGTCGAAAACCGGGAAGAAAAAGCTTTTCTGCGAGACCTCTCGGTACTGGGCCGAGGTTCGGTCCTTACTGCTGCTGGGCCGAAGGTGAGTTTGGAGCGAAATAGCCCAAAGGCGAAATGGAGCGAAGCTGAAGGGAAGGCTCGGTCCGAAGGGAGGTTCGGTTTGGTCTGCTGAGCTTCGGTCCGAGGTGGTGTAGTTCGCTTCTGACATCTTCGCTTCTGACACCTTCGCTTCTGACATGTTCGGTTCCTAAGAAGGTTCGGCTCCTTAAGAGGGTTCGGCCCTATAGAGTGGGTTTCGGGTCCTTAAGCCTATTTTACTCGTTTTTACCCCGTTTCAAGCCGTTTTTGACCTGGTTAAGGGTCGGGATGGCCCGAAAGACTATAAAAAGTTTAAGGAACTTTTGAGAGAGATTTGGGAGAGATTTCACATACTTGGAGAGATTTCTCATACTTAAAGAGATTTGGGAGAGATTTGACATACTTGGAGAGATTTCTCATACTTAGAGAGATTTGGGAGAGATTTGACATACTTGGAGAGATTTGGGAGAGATTTCACATACTTGGAGAGATTTCTCATACCTAGAGAGATTTGGGAGAGATTTCACATACTTGGAGAGATTTAGGAGAGATTTCACATACTTGGAGAGATTTCTCATACTTAGAGAGATTCGGGAGAGATTTCACATACTTGGAGAGATTTGGGGTAGCCAGAGATAGAGCGAAAGAGATTGGGAGAGGCTTCTTTTGTGACCTTTTTGAGTGCTTGGCTCCGCAACGCAAGGTCCTTAAGCCCCGTTAAGCCATGTTTAAGGATCTTACACACTCCCGATGAATATGCAACATTGTTTTATCGGTTTGGTTCGTTACTTACCACAGTTTTAGGTTAAGGACATCTAGATGTACGAACTTTTCAATTTATGATTTCACATTAGAATAGCGAGTTGTATAGTACTTACCTAACGTAAGCCCTAGTACACAAGGGTTAGTTGAGTTGACCGGTTTGACTTGTTGACTTTATTTGACTTTGACTTGACCAGAATTTGACGGTTGTCACAAGGACGCAACATGCAAGGATGTTAAAGTGTTTATACTTAGGTTCGCTTTTCACTCGTACGTCGCATCAGTTGTTAGGAGGTGATGATATTTTTTTTTAGATGGGTAAATGTCAGATCATGTTTAGTCTCACCCAATTAAAGATGAACGATGGTTAACTTTAGATAAGCTCCTTGGTTTGAATTCATATAACCTTCTGCTTTGGATTAAGATAACTTCTAGGCTCCAAAGGAGGGGTTGGTGATAGGGCCCTCTTTTTTTTGGAAGGGTCATTGGATTGGTCATTGTCTATTGGTTATTCGATTTCCTTGATTATTTATTTTGGAAATGAATAAAGACTGCAGCATGGCTTTGATGTGGATTGGGTACTCATGGTCTTAGAATAGGTCTAGGCGTATTGAGGGACGTACACAAAGGAATGGGTACTAATGGTCTTGGAACAGGTATAGGCCTATTGAGGGAGGTGCAGTTTTATCTTTCATGCAACATCTTCAATTTATTATTCTTGAGTACTCTTTTTTTGGTTTTAAGAGATAGGTGTATTAGGGATTTGGGTAAACTTGATGTTTTTTCAGTTGTGGAAGCACGTGGAGTTATTAATGATTCTATTCCTCTTGACAGAGTTCATAGTACAAGGTGGAATAAGTATATATCTTCTAAGTATCTTTTTTTGGAGATGCCTTCTAACTAGACGTCAAACTCGTCTAAGGTTTGGTTGTTCCTTTGGTGGTTTATTCTATATGCAATGTAGATATAGAAGACAATAATCATTTGTTTATTCATTGTGAAGAAACAACTTATCTATGATGGTATCTAGCATGATAGTGTCATGTTTCAAGTCCGTCGTTTGTGGAGATTGAAGATGTCATTACTTGGATTGATTCTATTCCCTTCCTTTATTAAGAGAATCAGAATGGAAACTTTATTAAGAGAATCAGAATGGAAACTTTAGTTATGATCATGTGGTGGCTTTTATGGAACTTTAGGAATGGTATCAGTTTTGATGGTCATAGTGCTAGACAAAACTTGTTAATCGCTATTTGGTTGATTTTTCCGATGATCGGTTAGTTTTTTGTAATAGGAAAATTAGTATCAGTGATGTGGTGTGGATACAAAATCCTATTTTGTCTATTCCAATGTAATTTTTTATTAGCATTTTGTATGCATTGTAAGTTAGTTAATTTCATAATCTATTTTTAAATATGATTAATGATCAAAGATAAATTAAGTTGATAGCATCTTGTATGATTAAATTAGTAGAAATGTGACGTGACAGAGCAAAAAAGATATCCATGTGATCGATGATTGAAGAGGAGAGGGTTTATAAGAGGTCGAATATTAATAAATGATCCAAAAAACTTTGTGTTTATTATCAAAGTTAATTTTTTTGAGTCAATAATTTCATTAATTTATATTCAATTAAATGTTTTTTTAATTAACTCTCTTTGTTTAATAATATTTCATTTAACCCGTTTTCATATTTAATCTTTAGAGTTCTAATATATTTTTTTTATTTTGATTTCCAATATTAAATATTTTATTTGTAATAGTCATTAGACATTTTTATCGTTTTCTTTTCTAATGTTTATAATCATATACGTAATGTTGTCGAAATTATAAAACCAAATATAGATTATGAATTTTGTAGTATTTGTACACAGGGTATTTTTCCTATCAATAAACCTTCATATTAAATTCGAATATATAGAATTTCAAATACAACTTGGGCCTATGACTATATTCAAACATAACAAATGGGCTACATAAAATATATACGCAAACAACTCCCTACAGTTGGAATGGGAGGATCATGGATGTTCAAACTGGACCTAAAATCAAGAAACAAAGAAAAAGGCAAGCCCTTTGTGAAAATATCAGCATACTGAGATGAAGATGGGACATCAAGAACATGAACTTGTCCCAAAACAACTTTGTCACGAACGAAATGTAGGTCAATCTCTATATGTTTTGGTCTATAGATGTTGGACCGAATTGGTAGATAAATAGACTGCACTCACATTTTCAAAATAATCAATCATAGTCTTAGGAGTTGGTTGATGAAGCGCACGAAGTAATTTACAGATCCAACAAGTTTCAACAACGCCATTGGCAAATCCGCGATATTCAGCTTCAGTACTAGACCTTGAAATTGTCCCTTGTCGTTTGGATGACCAAGAAATTAGATTATGTCTTAGAAAAACACAAAAACCCGAAGTAGAGCATCTGGTGTTAGGACAACCCACCAAATCGGCATCATAGTAGGCAATGAGGACTTGGGCTGGAGAGACATACAACTGAAGGCCATGATCAATAGTGGCTCGGAGATAACACAATATCTGTTTAAGAGCAGCGGAGTGAGGTTCACGAGGATCATGCATACATAGACATATTTGATGAACAACATGAGCAATACCCGTACGAGTAAGTGTTAAGTACTGAAGAGCACATGCAAGGCTTCTATAAGAGGTCTGATCAGCAACTAGAGGGCCTTTAGAATCGAGTTTGGCAGCAGTGTTAGTAGGTGTGTGATCAGTTTTATAATTCAACATGTTGGGTTGTTTAAGCACTTAAAGAGCATATTTTCGTTGGGACAAAAACATGCATGGCGGATCACGTGTGATTACAACATCGAGGAAGAGATTGATATCACCAAGGTCATTCATAGAGAATTCTCTGCTGAGAGTATCAATAATTTGTTGGAGTAGAGTTGACGACGAGGCAATGAAGACAATGTCATCCATATGTAGTAACAAATATGCCGTTTGAGACCCCTGGTGTAAAATAAACAAAGAAGAGTCACACCTGCTATTAGTAAACCCAAGTTTGCAAATAAATTATGTAAATATTTGAAACCATGCCTGTGGTGCTAGTTTAAGATCATAGAGAGATAGAGAGAGAGAGAGAGAGAGAGAAAGAGAGAGAGAGAGAGTTGCAATAAAAAAAACATGGTCATGGTGATAAGGATCCCAAAAACCAAGAGGTTGATGCATATAAACTGTCTCATGTAGATCACCATGAAGAAAAGCATCCTTCATATCAAGTTGTTTAACCACCCTATGCTTAGATACAACTAAAGTCAGATTTGTCCGTATTGTAGTGGGTTTAACCACTAGGCTAAATGTCTCATCACAATCAATAACGGGTCGTTGACTACGACCATTAGCCAGAAGTCTAGCCTTATATCTAGCTATGGAACCGTCGACATGTTGTTTCTTTTTAAATAGCCAAATACAGTTGATGATGTTGGCACCGGGGGGTCGTGGAACCGAAGTCCACATTTGATTAGTGATAAGAGCATTGTATTCATCATTCATTACGTTTAGCCAGTTTGGATCTTGAAATGCTTGTGAGTAATTACAGGGATCCGAAGAAGAGGTGTTAACCAGAAGATTGAGTCTATTGACATGTTTGACCATACCTAGATGAGACCTAGTGACCATAGGATGAGTAAAAACATGAGAGGGAGTAGAATCGAAAGAGAATAAGCTGTTAGGAGATGGATCGAAATTTGAAGGTGCTGAATAGACATCACTTTCAGTGGGGGAGGCAGTAGCCAACGAAGAAATGACAAGTGTAGATGTGATTGTGTGAGGTGGATAGGAGAATATGTCTTTGGTAGTGGGGATGAAATCGGTTGTTGGCGAAGGTATAAGGATGTGGGAGAGGAGTCATTGATTTCATCAAGAAAATCATACGAGGGAGGATTTTCGGGGGTCCTGGAGTCGAAGGGAAATATTGATTCATCAAAAGTGTCAAGACAAGAAATGATAATTTCTTGGGTATCAAGATTAAGGTAGCGGAAGCCACAATATTGTGATGGATAACCCAGAAAAACACAAGGAATGGATTTAGGATCGAGTTTGTGAGAGGTGGGAATGTGAGGATAGCATAAACAACTGAACACACGAAGAGGTGAGTACGGCGGATGTGTTTGGAAAAGTTTGTGAAATGGTGTGTCATTTTGAAGGGTTGTGGATGGTAAAATATTTTGCAAATGGGCAGCAATGTGAAGAGCCTCTACCTAGTAGGTAGGAAGGAGATGAGCATGAAAAAGAAGGGTTCAAATCATATTATTTATGGTTCGTAACATGCACTCCGATTTGCCATTTTGTTGAGAGGTGTAAGGGCATCAGAAATTAATTTGAATACCATTATAATTGTAAAGTTCATGAAATTGACGGTTATTATATTCTCCCACATTGTCATATTGAAAAGATTGTATTTCTTTCTGAAATTGAGTTTCAATACTAACGAAAGTGGGTAAATTTTGAGAAAACATCAGTTTTATGTCGAAGAGGATATACCTAAAGGAAATGAGTAAAATTATCAAGAAATATAACATAATACATTGCAATTGGTGAAGTCCAAACTTCAGAATGAATTACTTGAAAAGGAGCTGTAGAAATAGTCTCAGACAAACGAAAGGGCAACTTTGTATGTTTCCCAAGTTGACACGCATGATACAAACGTAAATTTGAAGAGTTTTAAAAAGGAAGTAATTTATTAGAAACTAAATGATGAAACACATGACGACTCGGGTGACCAAGACGTTGATGCCAGAGAGCAAGGTTGACAGTGATGAAGGCTTGAGACTTTGGAGGTGTAACATGATAGAGATCACCCATGTTATCACATCTTATGAGAATTTGTTTGGGGCGGAGATCCTTCACAGAAAAACCGAAGGGATCAAATTCAATGCTACACCAATTGTCGTTAGTAAAAAGACGGACATAAATAAGATTTTTGGTTATGTTTGGAGTAATGAGCACAATTTTCAATGAAAGAGGACGATAAGGATTGGTAAAAGAAAGGTCAGTATCAGCCATTTTACTCACTGCAATTTGAGATCCATCACCAACAAATACATAAGAACAAGAAATGCGATCACTAAAGGTTTTTAGAATACTTGCATCAGCATGTAAATGAGCCGTAGCCCCGATGTCCATATACCAATCAATGTTTCTTGGACCATTGATAGTTGTGGTATTAAACAATACAAGTAACGTTCTGGGCTTGGAGTGTTGTCGGTGAGAAATATATGGCCCAAACCAAGTATAAGGTGGTGTGGGTTGTTGCTGAACAACATAAGCTTGCTGTTGCAATAAATGGGTCGACCCATCATGCTGTTGCTGATCACTGTTGGGCCATGAAGGCTGTGGAACTGTAGGCCTAGGTGGATAGGTAACAATCCATTCTGTTGATAGAATGGATGCCACATAGAGCCGTTGAGTGGGTACTAACTAAACCCCCAACTCGGTAAAAACTGTTGTTGACGTCCTCGATAGGTATCACCACCACCACCGGAAAAATTTGATCCTCTACCACAACTTCTTCCCCTGTTCCTGCCTCCTCGACGTCCACTACGTCCTCCCCGACCTAAATCACAATCACCTCCACTGCCATTAGGTCCATGACCACCACTGATGTTGTCGGTGGTTAGGTCTGTTTGTGAGGAAGACGAATCACTCAAATTACTTTGATTATTTCGTTGTTCATTGATCTGGATATGCTGATTCTGGCCTTGAAGAATCGATCTTGCATCATCGAAGGAGGGAAGTGGGTTCTGAAAATGAATGAAACTTGCAATGTGACTGAATTTTGGGGACACCCCATTTAGAGTATACACCATGAGGTTTTTCTCAGAAACTCCAGCCTCTAGATTCTCGAGAAGGTGGAGGATCCCATAGTAATATTACATAATGTAGTGTCTAGTTGCATAAAATTGAATCATTATTTGATCAAAACAGTTTCTCAAGGTAAGTCCAAAGAGCATAAGCATTGCGTTTTCGTTTTGGGGATTGTTGGAGAAGAGAGGGTGATAAGGTACCGTATTCCACATTTTAACTATGTTGTCAATTCTTCTCCAATCCTCCATGTTGTAGGTTGGAAGGTCTTTTGGTGATTGGAGATGGTGATCAACACCGAAACCTGAACAGTGGGTTTTGAAAAGTTCCCTCATGGAATCGTAATTCATATGTTCAACGTCTAATGTTATCGGAATAGAAACCCATATATTATTGATTCCATATAGCTTCTCAATGATTTTAGTAACATTGGAATCAACATCACTTGTGCCCATTGGAATCAAATGAATAGAAGATAGAAAGAGACAAAGAAAAGGAGCGAGAACAAAGGTCGACGAAGAAGAGAATGACGACTATAGGGTTTGAGAGGGATATGTATTTTAGGATGATGTACTATGGTAGCTTTGATACCATGTACCCAAGGTATTTTTCCTATCAATAAACCTTCATATTAAGTTCGAATATATAGAATTAAAAATACAACTTAGGCATATGACTATATACAAACATAACAAATGGGCTACACAAAATATATACACTAACAATATTTATTTTAACTTTTATTTATTGTAATATATTGATTGAATTTGATGTTATTATTAATTAATTTGAATTTTATAAATATTATCTATGCTTAGAGAAACAAATTAGATAAAAATTTCTACAAATATTTCATTAAAATACTATAATTAGTTAATTTTTTAAATAACATTTATACGTCAAAGATCGAAGAATTTTTGATTAATGACATGTTTAGATAAATAAGTTGGTGAGATACAAATATACAATAGCAAAAAGAAGTTATGGGTCCTTTTGGTGAATGCAAAATACGTTTGTCCCTCGAATACACCATCGTTGTATGCCCATATAAGATAAGAATTCTACGAATATAGAAATAAAATGACATCTCAACCTAACCTAAGTAATTCTAATCTATCCACTAAGATTAAATGAATTTGAGAAAATCCATTGTAAGGATTATAAGAGACCCATTAATGTGACGGTCACTTAATGCCCTGTTGATACTATCTAATACGACCTCAACGCAACCAAACACAACGAACCCAAAATGACAATCATTAAGGTGCTTTGCAATTTCTTTACAAACACATTTTATAACACCATTAGAAATCAGATGCCTACATATAATACTTGGTACAATAGGTTATATTTTATTGTTAGGTTTTAGGAGAGGTGTAAAAGAGTAGTAGTTCGTAAGGTTTAAGATCATTCAATTCATGTTAGTGCTTAAATAACCTAATTTATTGTTGGAGAATAGTCGGCTAATATTAAGTTCCCTTTTGTATCAAATTAGTGGGATGCCTCAGATGATAATCTTGTTTGTTTAATCCTATTTTTTTTATACCATTACGCAAACATAATTTTGGCACATTATTCTTAAACATGGACAATTATTGTAATTTTATTTTATAAATAGATTATTTCTGTAATTTCAATAATAGACAAAGACCATTAATATAATTCTATCTTATATAGAACAATTTTAACAATTTTGTGTATATAATGACCATTACATAATTGTTTTTGCACATGGACCATTTATGTTTTTTTTTCTTCATATAAGACCCTTACATAACTACATATGTTTACGTAATTATGTCATATTTAAAACCATTATATAATGTTTTTTATATAAAGAATATTTTCTATAATTTTATCATACTTAAAAAACCATTATATAATTTTACAATATTTTCCTACTAAATGTAGAGTTAATAGAAGAGAATTAACGGAAATATGAATCGAGAAATCAAAATAACTATAAAAAGGTCGGAGGTTAAAGATGTTATAATATAATAGCATAAACTAGTTTTGAAACTCGTGTATTATATGAGTTAATTTTAAATAAAATTTAAATATAAATGTTAAAATGTTTAAAAACTTTGAATTTATAAGAAAAATAATGATTTATTATAATGGAAATGTTTTTTATTTTTAAAATTTAAATAAATAATTTAAATAAAGAAAAAAAAACTAATGAGCTTTAATTTTGAGAATTTTTAAATTAAAAGGTAAGTTTATTAGTAAAATTAATATCCATTTATTACTACATTATTGAAATTAATACATTAAAATATTATATAAAATTTAATAAAATAGAATAAACTCATAAAATGAAATGTAAAAAAAAGAATTAATTCAAAATAACCATAAAATAATATTTTACAAATTAATGAGAATATAACAAATGATAAAAAATAAAAAATCATTTATTAGAAAGAATTATATGTTTATATTTTAGCAAAAAGTCAACTATATATAGATTGTATCTCCAAAGTCAAATAAATGGGGCTAAAGTATTATTGTAACAAAAAAAAGGAGAAAAAAAAAAGAAAAGAAAAGAAAAGATGGAGATGACGTAGCCATGTCTGGACGTTGAGACTGGTCAAGAAAAAGGGGCTAACATCTCAACTGATCGTTTTAAATAGCCAATTTTGAAATGGTGTCATGCTGATGTTAAAATAACCTTTAATCTTAAATAAAATTCATTTATTATTATCATTATTTCCATCAAAATTATGTTATTGGGTTTTTTTCTCTTTAGTTTAACATAAGTTAGATCTTAAAATTATTTTAGATTTTTATTATTTTAATATAGATTAGATGATAACACTATTATTGTTTTTTATTTTTCAAATTAATTATCTCAAAACAGTATGATACTTTATTTAAAAAAATCAATTATCTAATTATTTACATTACTTATTGTCGTTTTCTTGACAGTTTTATACTATTTGATATTGCTTTTTAATCTTTGTTTCGAATAAACATATTAAGATAAAATCGTATATAATTATCAAACCTTCAACACAATTATATATATATATATATATATATATATATATATATATATATATATATATATATATATATATATATATATATATATATATGGTTAGGTTATTTTGTTTTCACTATCTATTGTGTGCATGTATGACTTATTCTGGACCAATCATTTTAGTTATTTTAACAAAGTAATTAATGCATATTACATGTTGAAGATATAATAGGTATTAATTACATCTTCAATATTTAATATGCATTAATTACTTTTTTAAAATAACTAAAATGATTGGTCCAGAATCAATCATACATGCACACAATAATACATGCACACAATAGATAGTGAAAACATTTGAAACTATATATATATATATATATATATATATATATATATAGGTTCAGGTTCATTTGAGACCATTCTAATTTTGTGAGACCGTGAAATCAAATCTAAAAATAATTTTAAAATACAAAATAAATGGAAAAATCCAAAAAATCTTTTTTTTAAATATTATTTTCGGAACTTGAATTAACTAAAAAAAATAAAAAATAAATAAAAAAAATTCCGTTTTTTTTTTGAAAAATACGTGAAATATTCTAAATAGAATATTACGCTGTACATATTCTAAAATTAATTTTAAAATGCAAAATAAATGGAAAAATCAAAAAATTCTTTTTTTAAATATTATTTTCGAAACTTGAATTAACTAAAAAAATAAAAATAAAAATAAAAAAAAATAAAAAAATACGTCTCACGGTCTCACAAAATATAGGTGGTTTCAAATGAACCTAATCCTATATATATATATATATATATATATATATATATATATATATATATATATATATATATATATATATATATATATATATATATATATATGTATATATATATTGTGCAGTTCAATAGAGAACCATAATTAACCAAGAAACCTAGAAACCAATCTTTTTTTCAAATTTTAGAACTTATTTTTTATCAAAAAAAAACTAAAAATACAGAAATTCATAACTTTTTATCATTTTTCCAATGATATAAAATTCGAATTTTTTTTATTATCTTTTTATGTCAAATTTACAATGTGAATCTTTGAAAATTCACAACGTGAATCCGAAAATTATTTTTCACATTCACAATATTAATATATGAATGTAGATATTTTTAGATTTTTTTTCGATAAAGAATAAGCTCTAGAAATTAAAAAAAAAAGATTTGGTTCCTTGAAGAACCAATAATTATGGTTCTCTATTGAGCTTTTCCTATATATATATATATATATATATATATATATATATATATATATATATATATATATATATATATATATATATATATATATATATATATTAGGGCCAAGATCTTCAATTTTATCTAGGATTTCAGAACTAAAAGATATGTGAGGATCCTTAAACATATGGTACAATCCTGATTATTATTTCTATTATCTCTTAACAAAATTTAACGGATATTGTTTTGATAAAAAATTACACAAGTATAAATTAACCAAATTGAATAAGAGGTTGTGATGTTCGAATTGTACAATAGAGAAAGGTAAAGAGAATGACGCGATTGTTTACAAAGAAAGCCCTTGATCCTTGCTAGGATCTCCGACACAAAACCTTGGGAAATGATAATAATCACCTACGTTGATGATTTTATTAATATAAAATGATGATTATAAAGAGTATTTCAGTAAGAACAAGTGAAGAAGTTTCTAGAGTAAACTAAGAGTAGGTAGAGTGTATCGTGTGTTAGATACATGTGTCAATTTATAGTCTAAACTAGCTAACAAGATGTCCAATATTCCCGGGATCCTTTATGACAAGCTTTGTGAACATTGTTTGACTTGGTATTCCAGGAGGCAGATAGATCTCTCAGACTTGATCAATCCAGTCTCCAAGAAGGATCTTCCAACACAGTTTCTATGGCTACAGGTATATCTTTTTTTCTTTTTGATTTGAATTGTTGTCTTAGGATCTTCAATCTCATCAAGGTTCTTGTTTCTTGTGCAGGTTCCAGGACTGTCCACTCAGTGCTTGGTTCGCTTTGGCTGACCTTGAGGATGACATGACTAGTGGCTTGGTTAGGATCAAGCAGGAGAAGCCCTCTGCTTTGCCTCCTCCAAAGAAAGCCCAGCTTCACCTAGTTGTGAAGACTCAAGGATCCCAAAAGAGGAAGACTTCTAAGGCCACAGATTCTAGTCTAGAGAACCTCAGCATCGAGGATGCTCTTGAGAAGTTGACCTCATTTTCCCAGGCTGTAAGTTTCCTGTGTATAAGAATTATGTATGTTAGTTTATCATACTTGTTTCTTCTTTTGCTGATGTTTGCGTTTCTTTCAGGTCTCCACTCATGTTTCTCAGTTCACCAATGATCTTAGGATCCGTGTTGAGAAAGCTGAATCTGCTTTAAAAGAGCAGGAGAAAATCTGGAGGACCACCAATAAGGATCTTCTCTGGAGGGTGGATTTCTTGAGCAAAAAGAAGGCTGAGAAGAAGGATGAGCATTTTGCAGAGCTTGAGGAGGTGATTGTTGATGCGAAGGCAAGTGTTGCGGTGGCTATCCTGGAAGCTAAGATCAAGTTGGCGGAGGATCTTAAGCATTCAGAATCCTGGAATGTAGTAGGATGGCCTGAGGCACTAGCCAAACTAAGTGGTAAGCCTGTAACCATTGCTGAGGATCATGCACTGCAGCCAGAAATAGAGAAGGAGCAGAAGAAGGTCGATGATGACCAGGCTAAGGTGTAGGTGTTTTAGGTGGTCAGGGTAGTGTAGTTTTTTTGATGTAACCATTTGACTCCTATAGGGTTGTAAGCCTTTTATTTTGAATACAATGCTTAATCTTTTCTTTATCTTTGTATCTTTCCTTTACGTGCCTAATATGATACTAAGATCTTTGCATAGTTAGGATCCTAAAAACAGTGAATAATTTTCAAGATAAAGTTCTTTTGGCAAATAATAGATAAAATGATTTGATAAGGATTGAATTAGTTAAACAACTAAAATTAATAACTTAAAATAATAAGAACTGACTTTTTTAAGCAATTTAAAATGTTAAAAGTTTCTTTAAAAGTTTGATGACTAACTTGTAATCCCTAAGAATTTCAAATAATTTTTATAATAAAACAAGTATAAAAGAATTTGTTTAGAACTATTTTTTGTAAATTTAAGTGCTTTAAAACATCTTTAAAGATATGAATTTAAAATAGTAAATAACTTTGAAGTGATGAAAGTTTATAAATCAGCAATTGGTTTAGGACCCTGAAAAGTTTAAGATCCTTAATTTTACTTAAAAATTTTCAACGTTAAGAACAAGGAAAGATGGAACTTGGTTGTCTTCGAGTTTTTCCTTAAGCTTCATAAGTTTTTCAATCTTATAATTTACTGAGGATAAATCTCAACTTACAAAAGAACCTAGGATCGTTGTTGACTTCTGATGATAAGATTCTTACTGATGAGGATCCTTAAGGATGAGGATCATTAATGCTGAGATCATACGGGGGAATTCCCTTCTTAGGATAACTGTTTTAGGTTATAAAGCTTGACAAAATTCTTGGGTAACACCATAGGTTCAATTGATAACATATTAATGTTATATACTGGGGAGGATCCCAACTTGTGACATATTTCATGGGAAAGATCCCTAAGTATGATAAAATGAAAATGTTATGATTCTTGTGTATTTTCTGGAGAAAGATCCCAACGTGTGATAACATGAAGATGTTATAAATTTTATGTAATTTCTAGGGTAAGATCCTAATTTTAGATAACATGAAAATATAATAAACATTAAGGATCTTAACTTATGTTCAAAGATAAGAGGGTTTCCAAACCACTGAATCGTGAAATGATCCCCTTATTCATATCCCATAGTTAGATATCGTGTATTCAAGCGAGGTGTATAAACCTTAGTTCATGTGAAAGAGGTAATTAGCTCTTTAAACCTTAGAGGGGATTAAGTACCCTTAAGCATATGAGAGATCATCAGTCTCTAGCTTGTATATATGATAGTTTAAAGATCATATCGTTGATCTAATGGAATTTTCCAAGTGTTAAGATGCTAAGATCTTCATGTGTCAAGATCATTATTGTTTCAGGATCTTCAACCTTGAGGATCTTTATGTTTCAGGATCTTTTCTTATGGAGATCCTTAGCTGTACATTGTTTTGCATAGCAAGCATTAGCTAGAGGTGGGCGTTAGTCTAGCTAACGCCCCTCTGATGCTTAAGTTAGTAATGTATTCGAGGACAAAATAAGTAATGATGAAAAGTTTAAGGTAAAGAACATGTGCACCTCGGTTTTGTTGAAGATCAATTGATCTTATTACATATAGTATGCTTTGAAATGTATAGCATTCTAGGATCTTGGCAAAATGTCTCCTTCGAGTGTTGCTAGCCAATACGCTCCTTTTCCTGCTTCAGCATCTATGAGATATGGTCCTTCCCACTTAGGAGCTAATTTACCTACACTAGGATTTTTGGTGTTTTGGAATGTTTTCTGATGGGATTAAAAACAACTTTTAATCTATGAAGATCGATTAGATCTTGAACAAGTATATAAATATGAAACAACAAGAACACAATATTAAAAACAAAGCAGAACGCAATATTAAGAACAAAACAGCTTGAATCAATCGTGTCGAATGATTAAATAAAATCCTTAGAAGAGCTCGATTAAGAACATCAACTGTAAAGGATTGGAAGATTACAAGATCGATTACTGGAAAATATTGTACTCTTGATCAATCGCTATCTCGATGATCTCTAGAATCTTAACCTAATATGCATGCAAGCATTAACTTAAATACTATACATAAAAGGCTCTCGGTTGGACAGACCCAAACCGGAGAATAAAAGGCTAATCTAACGAGCCCAAAAGACGCAACATCAAAACTCTTTTCAGCCCAACAATCTCCCCCTTTGCGTCAATTTGGAGCGAGACCTTCACTTCCTACTTGGGCCGACGGCTGAAGCTGGTACCTTCTTCTTCACGGTACTAAACAGAAACTTGGTTATGGAAAGGATGGTCTGTCTAAACCGGATGTACCAATTGATCATATCATTGAAGTACTTGATATCATCAGCCGAATTGTCTTTACACTGTTTGATGATGAATAAGATGTGCTCCAAGCAAGTTGTAGTGTAAAGATGTTTGTCAGCTAAAGCGAAGAGACATTTCTGTCCTTCGGCTCTAGTGAACATCACAGAGTTTCGCCTCGAATCTATCTTGCCCATTTGCATTTGATTCAGATCACTGGCCGATCCCACAGGCTTGACTTTCGGTTTCTTCTTAAAAACTGTGGCAACCTCCTGATCCATTAGGGCCACCTCCATGATATAGCATGCCAGCATCCTTTTGACATGGTCTAAGATGGGACCATATTCGGCTTCGTTTGTCAGCAGGATATTGTACAAGACTATCCAATCATGAGGGTTCAGATTGGGCAGATCCGCTAGAGAGATCATGTGAGCAGTTCTTGCAGATCCTCGGATAAGCTTGAACTTGACGTTAGTGAATCTCCCCACGGCAAAAGGCTTCATCACCCGAACATTGACAATCTTCTGGGCGCTCCATGTAAGGTATTGAGGGCGAGCGGCCTCCAGGTAGAAGTCAATGAGCTCCCTGTCAAGCTCATCGTTCGGATGCGGGACTTCAAAGATGTTGGAGAAGGCGTGGAAAATGAACGCCTTTCGAGTCAGTGGCATATCGAACTGCGAATCGATGGTGTTGTTGC
This sequence comes from Lactuca sativa, assembly GCF_002870075.4. Taxonomy (NCBI): domain Eukaryota; kingdom Viridiplantae; phylum Streptophyta; class Magnoliopsida; order Asterales; family Asteraceae; genus Lactuca; species Lactuca sativa. Next base: position 131,384,030 of record NC_056626.2, read on the forward strand.
AGTCGAACGATATCACCGGCTCGAGCCATAGTATGCTTGGAGTCTCTATGGCCTCTTTTATCAAACGATCCCTGGTCCAGGCAGGGAAGAGCAGCTTTCGGCTCTCAAGGAGATCGTGGGCTTCTTTTTGCTTTCGTTCGGCTTCTTCAGCCTCACGCGCCACACGACTGGCATCACCTTCAGCATTGCGACTGTTTTTCCGTTTCAACAAGTCGGCAATGGTCTCCTTGTCTTCATCTTCATCTTCATCTTCATCTCCTCCCTCTGCTATGTTTTTACCCTTGTTCTTCACACCCGAACCCGAGGCATGACCAGTTGGGGGTGGTTCGGTTGTGTGAGTAGCTTTGGAGGAAGGAGGTGGTTTCGATCCTTTCTTCTCATCTCCCCCTTGTTTCGGAATGGACACGAAACTCGGCAGGCCTTCAATTTTGCTTAAGAGGGCCATGGCCGGGGAGAGCTTTTCAGCGAGGGTGCGCCTCACCGAATGATTAAGGATGGGGTCGTGTGCTTCCAGGATGTTGGATAGAGCGGCGTGGACATCCGAAACACACGTCTTTATGACTTCCCTCTCGGATCGAAGAGCTTCCAATTGTTCTTGAGAGTTGGAAAGCTGTGTGCTCTTGACCTTTAGGGCAGTTGTTTTACTCGCCAGAACGTCCATCAGAGAGTTCTCTGCCGCAAGATCCTCTTGTAGTTTTGCCAGACGGGCATCGATGGAGGCACGGAGTGCCGAGTTGTCGTCGCTGAGATTTTGTCGGAGAGTAGCGAACGAAGTCAACTCCGTCGAGACGAACTTGGCCAATTGCTGAACAATCGGTTCAAGAGTCGTCTTGGTGGCATCGGCGCTTTCCTGCATGGACTTGAGCAGGTCAGAAGCGTCGGAAAATAGTTTATCGACTTTTTCGGTCGCTGCCTCACAGGCTCGGGTGGAGGCGTCTATCGCAGCAGTTGCTGAGGCCACTGAGTCTTGTTGAGCCCTGGAGAAGGCATCAACGATCTTCTGAAGGGCAGCTTCAGATAAGGATGACTGCTGGTTGGAAGAGGAGGCGAGAAGTTGATCAACCTTCTCGTTAAGGTCGCGGAGATGCTTCTTTGTCACTGGAGCATCATCCTCCTCATCACTTTGAACTTGAAACGGACTATAATAGACCGAATCAAAGTTCATGTGATCACCACCAAGGGATTGATCATCGCCATCGGAGGCGTCTTCTGGAGATTGAGGTGGTGGTGAAGCTGGGGGTGTTGTGGGTTTGGTTGGTTCAGGTTGAGTAGGTGGGGGGTTAGTTTCGGGTGGTGGTGGTGTATGGGTTTCGGTTTGTGGAGGTTCGGTTACGGGAGGGGTTTCGGTTACAGGTGGTGTTTCGGTTGATGTGGTGAATATGGGTTGGGGTATAGGGAATGAGGTTGGTGGTATAGTAGGGTTTATGGTGGGAATGGAAATAGGTATTGTGGGTGGAGGGGAAGGAACTGGGGATTGGTGAAGTTCCATCTCCGGGGTTGGGGAACAAGGGGGTGTGTGGCCTCGTTGTGGAGATTCGTCTCCTTGTGAGCCCTCAGAGTCCGAACTCCCACCTTTGGATTCGCTTGAAGAAGAGGAAATGACGAGCTTTCGCTTCGGTTGGGTCTTCCTCCTTTTCGGTTGTGGGGATGAAGCAGGTTTCTGTTGTTTACGCTTCTTTGGAGAAGGTCCCTTTGGAGCTTTGGACACTTGCTTACCCTTGTCACCCTTTTTGCCCCTGGCCACCGGTTTGTCGGCATCATGAATTGATCGCAGCATGTCCGGTGTCAGTTCCCTCGGACCAGTTTGGCGAAACTCCTTGATCGTTCTGATCAATCTACTATCTGCTGGCACATCAGCATACATCGACTCCGGGATAGAGCCAATGAAGGAGAATTTCGATGCATCGGATACGATGATCTTCTTGGTATGAAAGGTACCAATAGAAGACATCGGTGCACCGTCGGCTGTGGGAACGTTAAACTTGTCCATAGCCCATCTGGTGATCAAGATCCAGAACCGGGCCAGCGACACCTCGGAGTGTCGGGAAGAGGAAGAGAGGCTCTGAATCAGTTGTTGCCAAAGGACAAATCCATAGTCCAGATTGATCCCGTTGTACACCCCATACATAATTGACAGGAAAAGACGACTGGCCCCGTCCGATCCTGAGCTCCTTTCTGACAGTCCCTTGAAGAGAACTGTAAATAACCCATTCCACTGGGGCGGTAGGCAGGACTTCTTGAACCTTGCGACGGAGGTAAGAACTTCCGTGTAGCCCATGTTGTAGAACATGTTATAGAGCATACCAACCGGAATCGTCTCCGGGTGAACACGCGATGGGTCAGCAGCAAACCCAAGCATGGTGCAGAAGCGGGGACGAGAAATCGACGTCTTGTGTTCCGCCACTTCGAAAAAGACCCTGTCGACGGCCTTGTCGTAGTAAGCCGTTGCGTAGACCTGAGATAAGGCCACCATTGGCACCGTTTCAATCCGTGACAGTGCAGGAGCAAGCTGGGAGTATTTGAGACATTCAATGACCGGCGACATATAAGAATCATACGCCAGTGGGTTGAGATCAATCACGAGGCATTGCTGAGGACGGATTGGAAGAATCTGAGAAGTAGCATGGACGAAAGAGGATTCAGCCATTGTTGCAGGTTTGGAGAAGAAGATAACCGGGAGAGAGTTTGGAAGTATTTTTGCTTTGGAAATTATGGGGCAGTAAAGAGGTAAAAGGTGGTGTTGATGGGTTTTTATAGTAGGTGATAGGAGAGAGAAAAATGGTTTCAAATCTCTTATGGAAATACGAAACGGGTTTTTTGGAGTGACTGATTGGTGACAGTTGGGACGTGCGATGATCACGTAGGAGAGAGAATGTCAGATTCCTAGGATCACGCCGCCCAATAAGCGCCGGTTCAGAGAAAGAAATCGTTTCCATTTCCACACGCGCCTGTAACTTCAGAGATATGACGCTTCGACATTGTACACGCGTCCTCAAGTGTCAGAAAAAGCGCGGCCGTTTCAAATTCACGCGTCCTCCTTTTTACCGTCGTTTGAATTTCTATCCTTTTAACTCCCGCCGAGTCAGCAACTTTTTGTCTTATCCCCTTTTAAACGGCTGTTTCCAATTAATGATCCACATGGCTAATTTTTGACCACAACTTTATTTGTAACCATCCAGTAAATATCCAGCCTGTAAAATAATTAGTAACGGAATTTTTGAAAATCTTGGATTTTCGTGCAAAGAGTGGAAAAAAAAATAAAGAAGTAAAGCAACTCTTTTTAGGATAATCTGTGATGTCAATAATGACACGAAACTGATGATCCCGGGCACGAATTTCTTCCTTCAAGGTCAAGAGAGACCTCAAAGTGTTAGTGTGGAATCCCGTTGAATTACGATCAAACATTTATTAATAAATGTTGAAAGGCTTCTTTTAATAAGGCTAATTAAGGGTGGTTTCGCTTTGATTCAACAATTCAATTCTTGATATAAGAACGAATGTGAACAAAGTACTTGTGAGACCAGTGTAGTCTTTTGAACAAGTAGGTTTGAGTTGATTTTGTAGTGGCTTGGATTAACATGAAATCTCAGATAAAAATTTAAAACTGGATCCCTTGGGAAGAAATGTCATGGTGTGTAACAATTTCATTGGAACCACGCAAAAAGAAAAGAAATTGAGATTTCATGAAGGTACATTCGTCAATGCATTGGTGAAAACTTGATCAAGTTAATTGGTCACCGTCAATTCGTTGGTGTTGAATTTTGGGTTTCACTCAGCTCGTAGTGGCACGAAGCTAAGATCATAAACACAGATGTTGTGTAACCATAAACCTCAGTGGTAGTTTCTGAGAGTCTCAAGGGTTACAGTGATGAAACGAATGTTTATGGAGAAGTGTAATGGGGATGGTGAAAGAAGACATAGTACCTCTGCTACGAACAAAAGGACCAAGCAGGAGACTCTGAACTCATGTGAGAAAAGAGTGAGGTAGCTCACGATTAGAATAAATGAGTTAGCCTTATTGGGAAGACAAGGTTTGTGTATACCAGGTCATGAAGGCTATTATTCAAAATCTTATGAGGCTTGGGGCACATACAGCAGCATGCTTCTAGGGACACTTAAGTAAGGCATCGAATATATTCCCATAAACAAATGAGCACACAATAAAAACATTTTTGGATTTTTGATATTATTTAGAAAGAAAAAAAAATATAAAATATTGAAAAAAAAATAATATGATAAAAAAAACTTTCGAAAAATTGAGAAACCGAACCCGAACGTTCGGTTGGTTTCGGTTGGAAAAAGTTGTAAAACCGAACCCGAACCTTCGGTTGGTTTCGGTTCAGGAAAATTTTGAAAAACCGAACCCGAACCTTCGGTTGGTTTCGGTTCTTGAAAATTTTGAAAAACCGAACCCGAACCTTCTGGAGGTTTCGGTTTTGGAAAATTTTTAAGAAACCAAGGAGTTTAGATAAGCAATATGAAAAAAAACTTTTCACATAAAGAAAAACAAATTTTGCACAAGAAATATACAACACAGAAAAACTACCTTTGAAGTAATGAGCGAGTGAAATGGTTGAACCGAACCCGAACGTTCGGTTGGTTTCGCTTCTTACGTTTGAGATTGAGAGGTAGTGTGAGGTACTGACTCTGATTCCATCATTCCTAGCCCTTGCAATATTTTATTGAACGATGCTTCTGGAAGAGCTTTGGTAAAGACGTCAGCCAGTTGATCAGTGGTTCTTACGAAGTGAACTTCGACATTTCCATCTTCCACATGATCTTTGATGAAGTGATACCTTAGTGCTATGTGTTTGGTTTTAGAGTGTTGCACCGGGTTATGACAGATTCTAATTGCACTTTCAGAGTCACAATATAGAGGGATCTTCTTCATATTGAGTCCATAGTCTCGAAGTTGACTCTGGATCCAAATCACTTGTGATGTGCAGGATGCAGCGGCAATGTATTTCGCTTCAGCAGTAGACAGCGACACACATGTTTGTTTCTTGGATTGCCAGCTGACCAACTTCCCATCAAGAAATTGACAGCCACCAGTTGTGCTTTTGCGGTCGAGTCCACATCCTCCAAGGTCAGCATCAGAATAGGCTTGAACGAAGAAGCCTGAATTGGATGGATACTATAGACCTAAGGAGGCGGTTCGCTTGAGATAGCGTAGGATGTTCTTCACTGCCAGCATGTGAGGTTCGCGTGGGTTAGCCTGAAATCGAGCACAATAACATACAGAAAACATGATATCAGGCCTGCTAGCAGTTAGATACATCAGTGAGCCTATCATTTGATGATAAAGTGTGATGTCGACAGCTGGTTTATCTAGTGAAGGGGTAAGTTTGGTGCCGAATGCCATTGGGACTTTGACTTTTGAGTCTCCCATCATGCCAAACTTTGCTAGGAGAGTCTTCGTGTAAGCTTCCTGATTGATAAAGATGCCTTCGGGTCCCTGTCTTATATTTAAACCAAGGAAAAAATTAATAGGACCCATTGAGCTCATTTCAAACTTAGTCTCCATCAACTTTCTGAATTCAGCTGTTAAGCTGGGATTCGTAGAGCCAAAGATGATGTCATCGACATAAATTTGAACTATCATAAGGTGGTTACCTTCCTTTTTGCGAAAGAAGGTTGGGTCAACCGAACCTTGTTTGAATTTGGACATCTTTAAAAATTTTGTAAGCGTTTCATACCAGGCTCTCGGAGCTTGTTTGAGGCCGTACACAGCTTTATCCAGAATATAGCAATGATTTGGATACTTTTCGTTCACGAACCCAGGAGGTTGCTCCACATACACAGTTTCTTCAAGTTCTCCATTGAGAAATGCACACTTGACGTCCATTTGGAAGACCTCAAAGTTTTTGTGAGCAGCATAGGCCAGAAATATTCTAACCGATTCTAGCCTAGCTACTGGAGCGAACGTCTCTTCGTAATCTATCCCTTCCTCCTGACAGTATCCCTTGACAACCAGACAAGCCTTGTTCCTTATGACATTACCTTCCTTGTCCATTTTGTTTCTAAAAACCCATTTGAGACCAACAACTGAAGCATCCGGAGGAGTTGGAATGAGGCGCCAGACTTTGTTCCTTTCGAACTCGTTCAGTTCGTCTTGCATTGCTTGAACCCAATCAGAGTGATCGAGGGCAGTGTTCACTGTCTTCGGTTCAACTTTTGATACGAATGAGTTAAACATACAAAACTCTACCTTTGAGAATAAAGATGTCTGTTTTGCCTTCAGTTGAGATCGGGTCAAGACCTTATCAGATACATCACCAACTACTTGAGAGATAGGATGATCTCTGGTCCATTTGGTAAGAGGAGGGTAATTCGGGTCGAAGGTTGGATCTAGTTCAGCATTGATCATCTCTTCGGGCTCAGATTGGCTATCGTCATCAAACGTCATATCATCATGCTCCCCCTCAATTGATGAGTCTTGAGAAACATGAGGTTCAGGGGTTTCTTGCGGTGCTGGACTTTCAGGCATTGAAGCACCTTCGTTTGGAGGGGCACCTTCGGTTGGAGAGGTACCTTCGGTTGGTGAAGGACCTTCGGGAGAAGTGGTAGAGCTTTGCTTCCCCTCGACATGAGAACTTGGCTCCCCCTCGACTGAAGCATTGTTGGTTGGAGAGTCATCAGTGGGCGATTCTCCTTCATGCATTCTTCTTGCAGCATCTTCGACAATCTGCTTCATATGATCTATTTTGTTGTCAGCTGCACCTGCTTCGGAGAGAGAAGCTTTTTCCGGTTCGTCAAATAGTTCCAGAAATTTCTCGTACAAATTGGCGATTGAGACTGTGACTTGGCCAGTTTGAGGAAATATTTCCTCGGCAGTGTCATCTATGGCCTGTAGCTTCTTGACGTAGTTATCGTCGAAGGTCACATAGTATGTCTCTTCAATCCTTCTTGATCGTTTGTTTAGGACCCTGTACGCCTTGGATGTGAGTGAGTACCCCAGAAAAATTCCCTCGTCGGCTTTGACATCAAACTTGTTGCGGTGTTCTTTAGAGTTAAAGATGAAACACCTTGAGCCAAAAACGTGGAAAAATTTCACATTGGGCTTCCTGTTGTTTAATATCTCATATGGTGTGAGCGTGAATCGCTTGTTGAGATAGGACCTGTTTTGTGTATAACAAGCAGCAGAAATAACGTCAGCCCAAAAATAAAGAGGTAAGGAAGCGAAACTTAACATAGTTCGGGCAGCTTCACACAGAGATCGGTTTCGTCTTTCGACTATCCCGTTCTGCTGTGGTGTGTAGGGAGCTGAGAAATTATGGCTAATTCCCTTTTCTGCAAGAAACTCTTCAAACTCCCTGTTCTTGAATTCGAGACTATTGTCGCTCCTGATGTTGCGAACGACCTTCTTGAGCTGGACTTCAATTTGCTTGATAAACACTTTCAGCTTTTGAGTCGCTTCAGATTTGAGCTTTAGAAAGAACACCCATGTAAATCGAGAGAAGTCATCAACGATAACAAGAATGTACTTGCTACCACCGATGCTTTCAATAGATGAAGGACCACACAAATCGATATGAAGCAATTCGAGTGGTTCAACAACTTTTGTATTAATTACGGATGGGTGACTTTGACGACTCTGCTTTCCCATTTCGCATGCAGCACATAAATGCTCTCTGTCAAACTTGAGCAATGGAAGACCCCTAACGTAACCTCCAGTGACAAGTCGGTTGATATCTTTGAAATTGAGATGAGAGAGTCTTCTGTGCCACAACCAGCTTTCGTCGGATTGAGCTTTTGATAGCAGACATATGGCTGGGTTTCCTTTGATGGGTTTCATGTTCAGAGGAAACATTTCACCCTTTCGCTCTGACTTCAGAATCACTTTCTTAGTCTTTTTCTCTATGATTTCAGAACCTTCATCATCGAATGAAACTTTGAGACCTGTACCTCCGACAAGCTGAGATACACTGATGAGGTTGTGTTGAAGTCCTTCCACATAGGCCAGCTTTCTTATGGTAAAATCACCATTCGTTATCATCCCATATCCCTTTATGGTGCCGAAAGAGTTATTTCCAAACTTAACGTTGCCACCATTTGCAGGAGATCTGTATTCCCTGAGCTCCTCTTTCCTCCCTGTCATGTGACGCGAGCAGCCACTGTCGATGTACCATTCTTCGTCAAACTGCTCGTCACTGATAACCTGCAAAAATTAAGCAGATTTAGGAACCCAAAGTTTCTTGGGTCCATGTGAGATTTTCATGGGAACGGGAATAGTAAGAGAGATGTCTACTAGATATGTTCTTTTAATTAGAGTTGTTTCATCTTTCTTTTTAATGGTGTAGACTTTTATTTTGTTAAGATTGGGTTTGTTCGCTTTGGACTCAGGTTTGGATTCATTGACCTTTTGCTTTCCCTTCTGTTTAGCTGAAGAATGAGGTTTTTGAGGGCAAGCGGGATTAGTTTTGGAACTAGATGGAGATGAATGAGTGGAAGTAGTAGAACGAGAAGAATTAGAACGAGAGAAGTTGGATGGGGAGGACTTCCTGGCGGATGACTTTAGGTGACCCTTTTGCTTTTGATCATTAGAGGGACGGACCTTCGAGTCTTGTTCTCTTTTGACTTCAGAGCCGAACCTCTAAGTTCGGTTGGAGTTGTTCTCGGAACCGAACCTTCGGTTTCGGTTGAAATCCTTTTCAGAACCGAACCTTGACTTTCGGTTGGTATCTTCTTGTGAACCGAACCTTGACTTTCGGTTGGTATCTTCTTGCGAACCGAACCTTGGCTTTCGGTTAGTGGAACTTTCAGGCTTTCGTACAGGATTGTTTTCATACTTCAGATTCTTGTCCTTGTGTGTATAGTATGTGTTCTGGGAGTGGCAGAATTGTTTCCTTTCAGAAAGATTTTTCCTGTATCTTTGGTTCCTTTCTATCTTTTTATCCCTCATCTGCTTAGGTTGATGATGAACGTTCGCTTTCGTTTTTGATGTCACCTTGGCTGGTTCCTTTTGAACTTCAGGAGTTTTTCTTTGAGCCGAGGGAGCAGAGGGAATATCTGAAGAAGATTCAGTTTGCCCTGAGGAAGTGGAAGGAGTATCTGATGAAGGAATGTCTTCTTTTGCTGAACTATCAACCTCTTGAAGAATATCTTTTGTACCACTTGTACTTGGTTCACTGAAATTATCAGGCTTGTTCAAGGGTTCAGGTATGTATCTCCCTTTTCTCATCCAAGAGGTTCTTTCAGATAGGCCGACGGTTTCGTTTCCATTATCAATAGGAGCTTCCCAGAAATACTCATCACAGCCATCAGCATTGTCTTCGTTAACAATAGCTGTGAGTTCAGCTGTTTGATGTTCGGTTACTCCAGTCACCTTGTATACTTGATTTGGAGTGGTCCTGACCTTTTGATACACAACAGCTTTTTCTACTAATTTCGGGGACTTTTGTTGGGACAATCTAGCGAATTCCACAGAATTTTCAGAAATAAGATTTTTGTGGTTTTCAGTTTCGCTTTTAACAAATTCTGAGCAGTCAACCGTATCCTCTACAGAAATTTCACTCATGTTTTCGTCCTCGTTAAGCTGAGATGCATTTTTAACATCGATTTTATTTTCTGAGCTTACTGGCGTTTAGAGAGTCAAACTTTTGTATGGTTTCGGTTCTCAGTTTAAGTCTGTCATTTTCATCCAAAAGATTTTTGAGCATGACCTTGTGGTCTTTGGATTTAATGAAGGACTCAATTTTGTCCAGTCCAATTTTATAAGTTGGGTTGACATCATCAGACGATATCACACTCTCACAATTGTAAGCTTCGGCATCGATTTCATCCTCCTTAAATTCTAGGAAGGGCAAAATCATACGATGGATCTTTTGGCCTATCTCACAGTCCAAGTGAAGTTGAGTAATATTGGAATATAAACGTTTAGCTATTAAACAAAAAACATTTCGTTGTTTTAACAATTTCAAATTGTCTCTCTGTAAATAAATGTTTTCGTCTTTAACTTTAACTAATTCCGACTCTTTTAACTCAATCCACATACGCCGCTCCTCACTCTTCGACGCCACCCTGCTTAATTGATCAGTCAGGTTAGAATTGGTGACTCGAGTTTGAGTTAAGCTACTATCTAAATGAGAAATTCTTGTGTTAACGTTTTTTAGTTCTTTCTCATATGAGGATGATGGTACTTTAGATGAAATAAAAGCAGATTGTACCTTCTTTATTAGTTCATCAAGCTCATTGAACTGTTGGCTGAGTGGTTTGGCCGTAAAGCACATATCTTCCTGCACCTTCGGTCCATTGCTTCCTCCATCGGTGTTGTATCCCCTCATTTGAGAGACTTTAGTCACCATGAAGCATTTTCCACCACTGCTTTCCTCCTTAGCCACATATGCCTTTCCATGAGTAGGCTTCCTCACTTCTTCGTCTTCTGAGTCAGTAGACCAAACTTCAGTGCTACCGAACTCATTGTCATTGACCGAACCCTGCACAATAAGAGCATTAATAGAAGGGTTAGCGGTAGACTTCTTCTTTCTCAACTCATCCAATCTCTTCTGTAGCACGGCTTCCTCATCCTTTCCATCGTCCTTTTCAGCCATCTTCTTAAGAACACAGTCCTTAGCATAGTGGTTCTTGCCACCACAGTAGAAGCAGCTGACTCCGGAATCGCCATCTGCCTTCGGTTCCTTCTTGGGCTCCTCAGCCTTCGGTTCATTGTTTGCCTTTTCAGAGCTGTAACTCCCCTGCCAGTTTCGGTTTTTGTTGTTGGGGAATCTCTTCTTTATGAACCTGTTAGGATTGGATACCATCATGGCATAATCCTCAGTTGTGAGGTCATATTCTTCCAAGTTGAGCTCTTCATCCTCCATCACGGCTTTACTTTTAGATAAGAGGGCCAACGAACCAAGATTAGACACAACGTTCTTCTCTTGAACCACAATCTTCTCTTGTGACTTTAGAATACCCACCAGTTTCGCCAAGGAGTATGATTTAAACTGTTCATGGGCTTTGACTGTGGAAACAACTGCTCTCCATTCAGATCTCAGTCCGTTCAAGAAAGTAACCTTTTGTTCGATGAGCTTCCTTTCAATATCGTGTTTGATCATCTTGCTGAGAAGATGATTGAATCGATCAAACGTCTGGGTCACTGTCTCTTCGGCCCCTTGCCTGAATTCTCCAAACTCAGATAGAAGCAAGGTTTGGATAGAATGTTCAAGATCTTCGTCTGTGGAATACAGTTCGCGAAGTCTGTCCCACACTTCCTTCGCCGTAGTGCATGAGCTGACCAGTCTGAATGTGTCGGACTGAAGGGCGAATCTGATCAACCTTAGTGCCTTAATATTGCACTGAAATTTATCTTTTTCATCTTGCGCAATATTCGTCACGTCCTTAAGCAGATCGTTATACTCTTTTTGCGTCTTAATGATTCTGGATGTAGCAGAATAAGAGAACGGTCCATTGATGATGGTTCCCATATGAGAAAACCATTGTCCTCCGATCCAATCACGTAATCTTCAAAATGATGCGCCCATACTTCATAGTCATGGGTGTATAAGATTGGAATCTTTGTTGTCGAACCGATGCTGTTGGAAATATTAATAGGGTTTGATTGCGTCGCGTCCATTATGATCGTAATAACCTGTTCAAAGATCAGACTTGTAATAAAGCAGATTAGGGCAAAACAATAAATACTAAGATACGTCAATTAAGATGACGGCTCAATAAATATCGATGATTGCGGAAAACCCTAATGGAAATCTTTTTCACAGAAAAGATGTGTATCGATTACACAGCCTCCTGCTCTGATACCAATTGATGGGATTAAAAACAACTTTTAATCTATGAAGATCGATTAGATCTTGAACAAGTATATGAATATGAAACAGCAAGAACACAATATTAAAAACAAAGCAGAACGCAATATTAAGAACAAAACAGCTTGAATCAATCGTGTCGAATGATTAAATAAAATCCTTAGAAGAGCTCGATTAAGAACATCAACTGTAAAGGATTGGAAGATTACAAGATCGATTACTGGAAAATATTGTACTCTTGATCAATCGCTATCTCGATGATCTCTAGAATCTTAACCTAATATGCATGCAAGCATTAACTTAAATACTATACGTAAAAGGCTCTCGGTTGGACAGGCCCAAACCGGAGAATAAAAGGCTAATCTAACGAGCCCAAAAGACGCAACATCAAAACTCTTTTCAGCCCAACATTTTCCTTAATACCAAGTCTCCTATTTGGAATCTTCTAACTTTTATGTTCTTGTTGTAAGCCTTGGTGATCCTTTATTGATGAGCATCAATGCGTATCTTGGCAGGATCTCTGAGTTCGTCGACAATGTCAAGATCCTGGGCTAGGATCCTGTTATTGTTTTCTTGATTTTGGAGCAAGTATCTTGCTGTCAGGATCACTATTTTGGTAGGGATCATTGCTTCTGTCCCAAACACCAAGGAGTAGGTGTGACCTGTGGCTACTTTGGAAGTAGTCCTATCTGCCCATAGGACGAAAGGAAGCTCTTCTGTCCATCTCGCTTTCTTTTTATTTAGCCTTTTCTCCAAGTTGTTTACTATGATATTGTTGCTAGATTCTGCTTGACCATTAGCTTGGGGATGAACAGGAGTGGACATTATTATTTTGATTCCCCAACTTGTGGAAAAGTTTCTTTTCCTCTTTCTGATGAATTGGGATCTATTTTTGCATATGATTTCAGTAGGGATCCCATACTTGGTCAAGATATTACGTTTAATAAATGAGACTACCTCTTTGTCTCTAACCTGAACGAAGGCTTCAGCTTGGATCCACTTCGAGAAATAATCACTCATCACCACCATGAAGACTCTTCCTCCTGGAGCTATTGGTAATTTTCCTACTATATCTATTCCCCATTTCATGAATGGCCATGGATAGATAATTGGATGTAGAGGTTCGTCCGGTTGATGTAGGATGTTGCTATTTTTTTGGCAAGCATCAAAATTTTGAGCATGTAGAAAAGAATCTCTCTTCATGGTTGGCCTGTAGTATCATATTCTCAATACCTTGAAGCATAAGGATCTGCTTCCAGTATGATTGCCATAGTCTCATGTATGTTTTTCAAGACTTCTACAACTTCAGTATCTTCTAAGCATCTAAGGTATGTACTTGCCATAGACTTTTTATAGAGTTTACCTTGGATTATTACAAATCTTGAGACTCTTGTTCTTAATACTCTTTCGCTTTTTTCTTCTGCTGGGATCGTGCCATTTTGGAGATACTCTATAATGGGTTGGATCCATGATCGTGGACTTCTTCGAGGATCCTATTCGTCGGGATCCCTTTGAAGAGGGATCTGAGGGTCAGGATCTCCAATGGCTGCTACACTTATTGGTTGTTCAGGATCATCAGGTTTGTTGGAAAGGGCTTCTGTAGCTGGAGTTATTATGTAGGTTATTGCGATCTTTATTTTGGTGGGATCCTTATGGAGGATCCTAAGTTGGTTAACGTGTCTGCTTCTGTGTATTCTTCTTTGGGAACTTGGGTTAGGCTAAGGTTTTCAAAATTAGAGGCTAATTCTTTGAGGATCCCGAGGTATAATGTTAGTCTTTCAGCTTTCACTACATAAGAACCATTAAAGTGATTCGTTAATAATAAAGAATCAACAAATACCTGAAGATCATTGATTTGAAGATCCTTAGCCAATTGTAGTCCCATGACGAGTGCTTCATATTTTACTTTGTTGTTGGTTGTGCTGAATTCGCAACTAACTGCCTGGGGTAGGATGTCCCCCTGTGGCGATTTTAGTATGATCCCTTGCCCGATTCCTTTTTGGTTTGAAGCTCCATCCATGAATAGTGTCCATTTTCCCAAGTGTTCATCTTCCAAGAGTTGTTTAGCTTCAATATCTAAATCATCTTGTAGATCATTACTAAAGTCAGCCACAAAGTCTGCTAATGCTTGTGACTTTATGGCAGATCTTGGCTCATATTTGATGTCAAACGTGCTTAACTTCACTGACCATTTTGCCATCCTTCCTGACATCTCTGGTTTTCTCATCACATTCTTGATAGGGTAATTAATTTTCACATGTATAGTATGTGTCTCGAAATAATGTCTTAACTTAGTAGAAGTAGTTACTAATGCAAAAATTAATTTTTCGAGATGAGAATACATGGTCTCAGGATCCAGAAGACTTTTACTTACATAGTAGATAGGATGTTGATCTCCGTTAAGATCCTTGGCTAGGACAACACTTATTGTGACAACCCGAAATTTCTATTCCATACAACATATCAAGTCAATAGAAGTCAGAACAGTTACTGTTAATTTTCAGACTTTTTGGAATAAGTTTGAGTATCTCAGGATTAACACTTTAGGAGATATCAGGAGAGAGGATGCCCTAGGGTTTATTGTACAACAATAAACTTTCAAAACATCAAAAGTTTAGAGTTTACAACCTAAACAAGGAGTTTACGGTCATAAACCCTAATGGGAAGTGGTATAAAAATGACACTTAGTTATTTTTATCACTTTTCCAACTTTCAAGATCCAAATCTCAAACTCTCTCAAGTATCATCCAAAACTTTCTTCAAGATTACCATCTAGTAAGTGTTTCTAGCCCTTTCAATTTGGTATATCACTTAATCTAGTGAATTAACACACTTCTATCCATGAAATCTTTCCAAAAGGTTGAATCTTCAAGTTTCACCAAGAACACACACTAGTGTTCTTGGCCTTTTGGTACCTTTCAAGCTTCTAACTAGTAAGTACTCCAACCCTAGTGTATTGTAAAGCTTCTGTTACTTCCATACATCAAGGAAACACAAGGAAACACAAGGAAACACCAAGATCAAAGGTGTTTATGGTCCAAGAACTCCTTGAACCGTAAACCCTTCTTTAAGTGCCAAAAATGTCTCTAACACTTTACTAAGCCTTGGTAACTTGCATAGATGCACTCCTTAATATGTATAGGACTTAAAAACATCAAAATACCATAATCCATATGGGTTTACGGTAGTAAACCCAAAAGGAAATGGTCTTAGGGCCTTAAACTCCTCAAAGGAGAGAAATGGTGCCCTAACCTCTTCCAAAGGCCTAACCATCAAGTAGAATTGCTTCAAACAACATGTAGAACCTCAAAAAAACCTATGGTCAAAGAGTGATGAATTTACGACCGTAAACCCATTGGGTGATGGTCACAAAACCGTAAACTCCAAAGGAGTTTACCCTTGCACCCCAAACACAATAGCAAGGTCCTATAGCACTTAGATTCAATCCTTATGACTTGTAGCACTTATATAAGGTGTTTTACATGCCTTAGGATGTCATAACTTTGTCAATTAGTGGTTTAAAGTCTAATTGGATACATATATGTGTGATTATATTTTAACTAGGATCATTGGGTGTGAACAAGTCTTCACTTGACACCTAGCAATCCTACATTATTCAGTTCATCCAAACCACCATCTACAGGTGAGTTCATACCCCTTAATCAATGTTTTAAATGATTTTAAATGCTTTATGAGGGGATACAAGTAGAAACCAGTATGTTATAGAATCAATCACATGTGATTTATAACTGTGTTTTCAACCAACTGATCTCATATACTTCAAAATGTGATACATGAAATGTTTTTCTGTCTTAAAATAGTTTATTACCAAATGAATTACTTTTGAAATGTTTTATAAAATGACATCAAGTCATTGTTATTTATTGTTCAAAACTCTTAAATGTTATACAAAACCTATTTCATGTCCTTGATCAAATCTATATCTATACACTTATGTTCATATATATATATATATATATATATATATATATATATATGTATGTATGTATTGATATGACAACTTTCATTCTTCATTTAGTTCCCACACTCTTGAGTAGCAAGGGTGTATAAGCCTTCTTGGACCACAAATACATTCCAGTAAACTATTATAGGGATAGTTTAGGGGATACAAAACATTATTCCTATTACAAGGAATCACACCAGAGTCAGTTCATTCATGAGTCTATACTAAATGCTTTATGAAGAGATACTCTTACATAGATACTTGTACCTAGATACTATATGATAAGATACTATTACATACCATACGTGTAGATTAGTTATGTCTATCCTAGTACAAAAGGATACTATATGGGACTAACCATTCCGACACCCACCTGTTAGCAACAGAGGTAATGAACATCTACGGATGCCTACAGTTAATACTTATACTAGGGGTACCTTTAAGGGACTAACCATTCCTTCGAACTGCTGTTAGCTATAGAGGAAAATGAACATCTACGGAGGTTCAAGGTTAATACTTTTCGGTAGTCGCGATGTCATGTTTATCCTAATACAAAAGGATAATACTTATATGGCTATATTTTCCCTATTACTTTTATTTTGTGATACGTTCACATAAACGATGATGTAGACTATATATTGTTAATAGTAGTCATACAAGGGAAAAACCATCTTTGTTACAAAAAATCATTCAAGTCGTGGTAGAAGACTACTTTCAAAACATTCGGGTCTTGGTAGAAGACTACTTTTATACTGTTAGGAAATATGGGATTTTCTAGGGTTTTCACACTTATATCAAATGTTTCATCCAAAGGTTTACATGGCATTCATAACAGCTTTCCAAAACAGAGTAATGGCACTTAAATACTTATGAATTCACCAGCTTTATGCTGGTCTACTCTTTCAAAATTACTTGTATTCTCAGGTCACTAGTAGACAGGTACGATGACCAGGTTTCAAGAAGACGGAGCACAAACAAGACTCGTCTTTTATTTTGATTACATATTTTGGTGTCTATATAACTTGAAAGAACACACATGTATTAAAACTTTACTTTTAATGCAATGGATGATGTAGTTGCTTGTTTACTACTTTACACTGTTATGATACTTTACATGACGTCCTCCACCCGTGAACGTTTCCGCCGTTCTTGGTTTTGGGGTGTGACAGATTGGTATCAGAGCATTGTTTATAGTGAATTGAGTGTATCTAGCCATTAAAGATATACAGATTATAAATACAATGGGATTAAAATACTCTGACTAAGAGTATATACTTTTAAATACTAAAATATTTAATTAAGTATACGTGCCTGCATTCATACTAAAACCGATGTCACAACGACAAGAACAAAAGTATTATGATTGTTGAATATCAAAAGTGAGCCTGGGGATATATGGTCAGTCTTGGGAGTGGCATAGCCTGATCAACTATGCTGGCCCGAGGAGTGATTAACATATGCCCAAGAATGGTTGTGATGTGGCAACATGTCTAGAAACTTACCAACACAACCACCAAGAAATACCATAGGGGTATTTGGTCTTATTGTAATTATTTATTTGAGAACTAAATAGATTTTTATTAATATGTCAACAGTTTTTTAGTGGATACACTAAGGTTATATGTACTAGGATGTCATAGACTTAGAATCTGTGAATCTTTGCCTTATGTCCTGTCCTCGTTGGGTTGGGGGCTTAGGGTTAGGGTCACTTATTCGAAGGTCTATCCTATCCTAACCACATATAACTGGTATGCACTAAACAAGTATTGAAACAACTGATAAAGATCATCTTATAATTATCTTAGTTAGTTCGTCTATTTAGTTATTTCTTATATCCCTTTTCTTGCGTAGATGTTAATGGCTGGATTTCACCACGACGACCCGTAGTTCCCAAACCAAGGCAACGCTGGATGGCTAGAGGAAGAACCAGAAGATGATCATCCAATCCCTTTGGATGATCACCATGCTGAGGGTTTTCCTAATAGTTCTGACTCGGAGCCTGAAGTCAACAACCTACCTCCACCTGCTCAAAACCCGAACCTGAACCCCCGTCCCACATTTCAAGGACCCACACCTCTGTGGGCCACAAACTTGAATAGGTGGAGTCAGGAACAGGGTCAACCTATCCCCTACAATGGAGAGAGAAGCTTCTACAACCTCACTGAAGGAGGTTCTGCTGACAGGGTCCTACCCATGATGGTTCGTAGGATTTCTCGGAACACGATACTGGGTCAATCAACTATCAATCGAGTCTTGGAGATTGATACCAACTCTGGCGTTAACACAATCCACACTCGCCAACTAGAGTCTGCTCATGAAATGACTCTGGCCCGCAATGCAGCTCTGCAGAGAGAACTTGCTGAAACCCAAGCTGAAGTTAGGGAACTTCCAGCTCAGCAAGTGAGAGCTGACAGGCGTATTAAGGACATAGAACGCCTACTGTCGGGATCAAGAACTCATGCTAGCAGTTCTCGTCGCCGATAGAATTTCATCAACTCATCTTTTGGATATAACCTAGTTTATGTAAAAACTTTGGTCTAATTTCCTATCCTTGTAAATCTTAGACCCGTTAGGTCTTGATCTAGACATAGTTCTGTCAAAATTTTCCTATCTTGGTTTATGTAAGGCCTACTTCTAGGCCACTTTTTCCCAAACTTGTTACATCTGTAATTCCAGTATTATTGACAGATATCTAATCATATGGAAATTATTATCCAAATGCTATCATCTTCATTCAAACATACAATTCATTGTGCTGTTGGACTATGGAGAGTTAGTCCATGAGTCACTCTCATTATTCATTTATTCTTATCAATGTTGCCATCTTTTTAAACATATAGTTAAAAGATGCCGCCACGCAGAAACCCAAGGCGTAACCCTAATAACGAAACGCCAATACCACCTCCTCCAACACCTCAACCTCCTTAACCACCTCCTCCTTTCGATGCCACTATGTTCCAGGCAGCCTTCACAACAGCCGTAGCAGCTGCTGTGTCAGCCATCAATACTCCTGCCCTTAGTGGATCGGGAACAGGTGCACATCCTTCCAACCACGGCGAGAGCCATGGGCATCCCAGGGAATGCACGTACAAGGACTTTACAACTGCTAAACCCCGAAACTTCAATGGAACTGGTGGGGTTATGGTCTTAAGGCAATGGATTAAAAAGACGAAAGCGGTCTTTGAAATCTGCGCCTGCCCGGAGGGCAACAAGGTCAAGTTTGCTATTTGTACCTTTTCTGACAGAGTGCTAACTTGGTGGAATGGCCATGTTAAGTCTATGACTATAGTGGTGGCAAATTCTATCAGCTGGGAAAACTTGAAAGCCATGCTGATGAGAGAGTACTGTCCTCGAGGGAAAATACAAAAACTCGAACATGAACTCTGGGGTCTAGAAATGGTTGGTTCTGACATATCAACCTATACGAATAGATTCTGTGATATGGAAATTCTATGCCCTAACATGGTTGCTCTCGAGAGCAAGAAAATAGAGAGATATATCTGGGGACTGTCGCCCCAGATCTAGTCAAGTGTGTTAGCATCCAAGCCTGTCACTTTTGACAACGCCAAGGAGCTGGCACAATCCCTCATAGATCACGGGAAACACCAGAACCCAACAATCCCTACACCCCAGCCACGAAAGGGAAACAACAACGACAACAAGAAGAAGGGGTGGAACAAGAGGAAAAGAGGAGCTTCGCAAGAATCCTCAAAGAGACAACAACTTGTGGCAATCAATGCTGCCACGGTAACCCCTGTTGTCCCTACAAACCCCTTACCAGCAAAAACTTATGCTGGAAATCTTCCGAGGTGCAACAAATGCAACTTCCATCACCACGAACCTTGCAAGGAAATGCAGTGCTCTAACTGCAAAAGGAAGGGGCATACAGCTCGTTTCTGCAAAACTCCAGCAGGGCTGACCACCCAAGTTCCTAACGCCGGTGTGGGCCAAGCTTGCTACTATTGTGGCGAGGTGGGTTACTACTAGAGGAACTGCCCTAAGGCGGGGATGGCTGTCGGAGTAGGAAGAGTTATGGCCATAGGCCACGAGGAAGTCGTAGCTGATCCTATGATAGTTACTGGTATGTTTCTCCTCGATAACTCTTATGTTTGCATACTTTTCGATATTGGAGCAGAGAAAAGTTTCGTAAGCCATAAATTTGCACACCTACTTAAACAAAAACCATGTGCATTAGATAAATCATTCACGGTAGAAATGGAAAACGGGAAAACGGAAAGTACTAATTTCATATACGTAGGTTGTACTTTAACTTTAGATGGTCATACTTTCAAGATAGACCTCATGCCGGTCCCAATTAAATGTTTCGACGTTATTATCGGCATGGATTGGTTGAGTCTTCTTCGCGCCGACATCATGTGCTTTGAAAAAGCAGTTCGTCTTAACCTTCCTAACAACGAAACCTTAGTTATCTATGGCGACAAACCTAGTACGAGCCTTCGCATCATTTCGTGCATTCAAGCGCAGAAGTGCTTATGAAAGGAATATCATGCATTCCTCACACACATCGTCGATACAATGCAAGAAGTAAAAGACATTCAGAACATCCTCGAAGTACGCGAGTTTCCCGGCGTCTTTCCAGAAGTGCCAGGGCTACTCCCGTAGCCAAATCTCCTTACCGTCTGGCGCCGACAGAGATGCATGAACTTTCCAGTCAGCCTAACGAACTTCTCAAGAAGGGATTCATTAGGCCAAGCTTCTCACCATGTGGAGCACTGGTCTTGTTCGTCAAGAAGAAGGATGGATCGTTTCGTATGTGCATCGACTACAGGGAACTCAACAAGCTTACCATTAAAAATCATTATCCCTTGCCCCGTATAGACAATTTATTTGATCAACTTCAAGGAGCCAACTACTTCTCGAAGATAGATCTACGATCCGGATATCACCAACTACGAGTACTAGAGGAGGATGTTCCCAAGACAACCTTCCGAACTCGTTATGGACACTACGAGTTTGTAGTGATGCCATTCTGATTAACTAATGCAACCGCAGTATTCATGGATCTGATGAATAAGGTGTGTCGTCCTTACTTGGATCAGTTTGTCATCGTCTTCATAGATGACATACTCATCTACTCTCGAAGTAAGGAAAAGCATAGTCAACATCTCCATAGAGTCTTAGAAACATTACGATCGGAAAAGCTCTAGCGAAGTTCTCTAAGTGCGAATTTTGGATTCGAAGAGTCGAATTCTTGGGCCACATTGTTAGCGACGAGGGAATACACGTGGACCCTTCCAAAATCAAGGCCATTGAGAACTGGTCAGCACCGAAGACACCTACAAAAATTCATCAATTTCTACGTCTCGCTGGCTATTATCGTAGGTTCATTCAGAACTTCTCCCACATAGCGAAACCTCTTACGACATTGACCCAGAAGGGCGTGGCCTTTGACTGGGAAGAGAAACAAGAAAGAGCATTCGAAACGCTCAAGAGAGCCTTGTGCACCACACCAATACTATCCCTCCCCAAAGGGATAGAAGACTTCGTTGTCTATTGCGATGCGTCAAATAAGGGACTCGGGTGTGTTCTGATGCAGCGAGGTAAGGTCATCGCCTATGCCTCGAGACAGCTGAAGACACATGAGGTTAACTACACCACCCACGATCTTGAACTAGGAGCATTTGTGTTTTCTCTGAAGATCTGGAGACACTACCTGTATGGTACAAAAAGCATGATCTTTGTAGACCACAAAAGTCTACAACATATTTTCGACTAGAAGGAGCTCAACATGAGACAACGACGGTGGGTCGAGCTACTTAGTGATTACGAATGCGAAATTCGTTATCATCCGGGTAAAGCCAACGTAGTAGCTGACTCCCTAAGTCGGAAAGAATACTCTGGTCGTAGAGTTAAATCTTTGACTCTAACTATCCATTCACACTTGTCCATGCAAATTAAGGAGGCCCAGCTCGATGCTTTGAAACTTGAAAATGTGGCGGGTGAATCCCTGAGAAGGATGGATAAGAACATGGAAGTCAAGGGTGGCGGAGCCGTATACCTCATGGATCGGATCTGGACACCGAAGCACGGTGGCTTCAGAGACTTGGTCATGACCGAGGCACACAAAACTCGTTATTCCGTCCACCTAGGTTCAGATAAGATGTATGTGGATCTTAAAAAGTTATACTGGTGGCCTAACATGAAAACAGATATTGCTACCTTCGTAAGTAAATGCCTTACTTGCGCGAAGGTAAAGGTCGAATACCATAAACCCTCCGGTCTTCTGCAGCAACCGGAGATACCAGAATGGAAGTGGGAGCGGATCACTATAGACTTCATAACCAAGTTGACCAAGACAATGGGAGGACTTGATACTATATGGGTCATCGTCGACAGATTGACCAAGTCTGCACACTTCCTACCCATCAAAGAAACCGACAAAATGGAGAAACTTACGAGAACCTACATTAGGGAGATTATACGACTGCACGGTGTTCCCATATCCATTATCTCAGACAGAGATAATAGATTCACTTCTAGGTTCTGGCAATCGTTACAAAGTTCCCTAAGAACTAGGCTGGACATGAGTACATCCTACCATCCACAGACCGACGGACAAAGTGAGAGAACTATCCAAACCTTAGAAGATATGTTACGAGCCTGTGTGATTGACTGTGGGAAAGCTTGGGATACTCATTTACCCCTTTACGAATTTTCCTACAACAACAGTTATCACACGAGCATAAAGGCAGCTCCTTTCGAAGCCCTCTATGGCCGAAAGTGCAGATCCCCTCTGTGCTGGGATGAGGTGGGTGATACACAGTTAACTAAAGGATAAGTTCCTGAAAGCACTCTCACTGGTCCGGAGATCATTCGGGAAACGACAGAGAAGATCGTTCAAATTCGTGAACGATTGAAAGCCTCTAGAGACCGACAGAAAAGCTACGCTGATAAGCGAAGGAAACCATTAGAGTTCCAGGTGGGTGACTGCGTTCTACTAAAGGTCTCACCCTGGAAGGGCTTGATATGCTTCGGAAAGCATGGGAAGCTCAATCCAAGATACATTGGGCCTTTCGAGATTCTTGCAAGAATCGGCCCTATAGCTCACAAACTTAACTTACCGCACGAACTCAGTAACGTACATTCTACCTTCCACGTATCGAACTTGAAAAAGTGTCTGTCCGATGAGACTTTTGTAATCCCACTCGACGAGATCGAGATCAACGAGAGCCTCAACTTCGTGGAAGAACCTGTAAAGATCATGGACCGTGAAGTCAAGCAAACAAAACAAAGTCGTATCCTGATCGTGAAGGTTCGCTGGAACGCTAAGCGAGGACCGAAATTCACTTGGGAGCGAGAGGATCACATGTAACTGAAATATCCCCATCTTTTCACTTAGTTATTTGTAACTACTTATTTGCTTAACTTTTAATTTTCGAGACGAAATTCCTTCAACGGAGGGGATGATGTGACAACCCGAAATTTCTATCCCGTACAACATATCAAGTCAATAGAAGTCAGAACAATTACTGTTAATTTTCAGACTTTTTGGAATAAGTTTGAGTATTTCAGGATTAACACTTTAGGAGATATCAGGAGAGAGGATGCCCTAGGGTTTATTGTGCAACAATAATCTTTCAAAACATCAAAAGTTTA
Organism: Lactuca sativa; assembly: GCF_002870075.4. Lineage (NCBI taxonomy): Eukaryota > Viridiplantae > Streptophyta > Magnoliopsida > Asterales > Asteraceae > Lactuca > Lactuca sativa. The sequence continues at coordinate 131,407,376 of NC_056626.2, forward strand.
GAGATTACGACCTAAACAAGGAGTTTATGGTCGTAAACCCTAATGGGAAGTGGTATAAAAATGACACTTAGTTATTTTTATCACTTTTCCAACTTTCAAGATCCAAATCTCAAACTCTCTCAAGTATCATCCAAAACTTTCTTCAAGATCACCATCTAGTAAGTGTTTCTAGCCCTTTCAAGTTGGTATATCACTTAATCTAGTGAATTAACACACTTCTATCCATGAAATCTTTCCAAAAGGTTGAATCTTCAAGTTTCACCAAGAATACACACTAGTGTTCTTGGCCTTTTGGTACCTTTCAAGCTTCTAACTAGTAAGTACTCCTACCCTAGTGTATTATAAAGCTTGTATTACTTCCATACATCTAGGAAACACAAGGAAACACCAAGATCAAAGGTGTTTACGTTCCAAGAACTCCTTGAACCGTAAACCCTTCTTTAGGTGCCAAAATGTTTCTAACACTTTACTAAGCCTTGGTAACTTGCATAGATCCACTCCTTAATATGTATAGGACTTGAAAACATCAAAATACCATAATCCATATGGGTTTACGGTAGTAAACCCAAAAGGAAATGGTCTTAGGGCTGTAAACTCCTCAAAGGAGAGAAATGGTGCCCTAACCTCTTCCAAAGGCGTAACCATCAAGTAGAATTGCTTCAAAGAACATGTAGAACCTCAAAACAACCTATGGTCAAAGAGTGATGAGTTGACGACCGTAAACTCATGAGTTTACGACCGTAAACCCATAGGGTGATGGTCACAAAACCGTAAAATCCAAAGGAGTTTACCCTTGCACCCCAAACACAATAGCAAGGTCCTATATCACTTAGATGCAATCCTTATGACTTGTAGCACTTATATAAGGTGTTTTACATGCCTTAGGATGTCATAACTTTGTCAATTAGTGGTTTAAAGTCTAATTGGATACATATATGTGTGATTATATGTTAACTAGGATCATTGGGTGTGAATAAGTCTTCACTTGACACCTAGCAATCCTACATCATTCAGTTCATCCAAACCACCATCTACAGGTGAGTTCATACCCCTTAATCAATGTTTTAAATGATTTTAAATGCTTTATGGGGGGATACAAGTAGAAAACAGTATGTTATAGAATCAATCACATGTGATTTATAACTGTGTTTTCAACCAACTGATCTCATATACTTCAAAATGTGATACATGAAATGTTTTTCTGTCTTAAAATAGTTTATTACCAAATGAATTACTTTTGAAATGTTTTATAAAATGACATCAAGTCATTGTTATTTATTGTTCAAAACTCTTAAATGTTATACAAAACCTATTTCATGTCCTTGATCAAATCTATATCTATACACTTATGTTCATATATATATATATATATATATATATATATATATATATATATATATATATATATATATATATATATATATATATATATATATATATATATATATATGAAAACTTTCATTCTTCATTCAGTTCCCACAATCTTGAGTAGCAAGGGTGTATAAGCCTTCTTGGACCACAAATACATTCCAGTAAACTATTATAGGGATAGTTTAGGGGATACAAAACATTATTCCTATTACAAGGAATCACACCAGAGTCAGTTCATTCATGAGTCTATACTAAATGCTTTATGAAGAGATACTCTTACATGGATACACTTACATGGATACTTGTACCTAGATACTATATGATAAGATACTATTACATACCATATGTGTAGATTAGTTCTGTCTATCCTAGTACAAAAGGATACTATACGTGACTAACCATTCCGGTACCCACCTATTAGCAACATAGGTAATCAAAATCTATGGATGCCTACGGTTAATACTTATACTAGGGTTACCTTTACGGGACTAACCATTCCTTCGAACTGCTGTTAGCTACAGAAGAAAATGAACATCTACGGAGGTTCAAGGTTAATACTTTTTGGCAGTCGCGATGTCGTGTTTATCCTAATACAAAAGCATCATACTTATATGGCTATATTTTCCCTATTACTTTTATTTTGTGCCAGATTGGTATGAGATTTGGAACGACTAGAGGCAGTCGTGATGAGAAGTTCTTGAGGAGTTCATCAGAGGTTCAATGTATAGGGGGTTGATTGATTTCCTTAAGGGGGGAATTATCGGGTATTGTGTAGCACTTTCCTGGAGCAGGTGCGATTTTGCTGGTGAAAAATAGTTGTGGATTGGTTGTGTGCTAATTGGTGATGGTTCGAACCCTAGGTGGGGGAGAACCGGGTGCAGTATGTAAGAAAGCAGAGATTTGTCAAGAGTAGTTATAAGTGGAGTACAGAGATATGTTGTAAGAAATCATGAGACCAGAGATGTCGGTGATCGAGGAAAGGGGTCAGAGTGAGTTAATGCGGGGAGTACTTGATGAGAAGGATGAATGTCTCCACGACAGGTGTTTGGTGTTGTTGCAAGTAGATAGAGAATAATTAGGCAGCCAACTCCCGGGTCGGTATGTGTATCCTTGTGTGGATTTTAGCGGTGGAAAATGGGTTCGGAGAATTATCAGCGTATGTAGTAGCGTTAGCGTTCTCTTGTATTCCAATTGAGAAATTGGATACACCGAGATTGCAATTTGGAAAATGCAGACCTAATTTTGGGGTTCAGAGGAAATATATTATTGTGTCTATATGACGCTTGGGGCAGGAGATCAGTGGTTGTGGCAGGATCTTGTGATGTTCTGTTGGGGGTATTCTGAGATATCCGGGTATGATATCTTTATTTCGGAGTTACTCGTGAATCTTGAATTGAATCGACTTGTGGTACACCAAGTATCTATGGACCTAGTGGGAGCCCTTCGAGTATGGGCATCCAGGGAGATTATTTGAGAGAGTGGATTTTCGCAAGGGTGGGTATTTGTTATGTTGATTGCCTCTAGAGTCTGTCATGGATATTCGAGTCGAGTATGGGTAGCCACTGATGATAGACTGCGGAGCACGAGCTAGTGGAGTTAGAGGGTGTTGTGATACTGCGGGGAGCCATAGTACTCACTAGTCAGAGGGTGTTGTGATACTGCGGAGAGTCGCGGTACTCACTAGTCAGAGGGTGTTGTGATACTGCGGGGAGCCGTAGTACTCACTATTCAGAGGGTGTTGTGATACTGCGTGGAGTCGCAGTACCCACTAGATGGCAAGAGAATGTGATTTGGAATGTTTTTCTGAGCAGTGTTTGATGTGGAAGAGTTTTGGGTTTGAGTAGCCCTAGTATTGAGTCCTTGGAGCCTGGATGTTGAATCGGGGGCGAGACGGGGGTCTCCGTCTCTGTCGGGAGATGCGGTGAGATGCGCAAGGGATATGCGCAGCAGAAACCGGAGATCAGAGCTGAGACGATCCTCGATTGGATCGTATCCTTCTTGCATGAGGAAAAGAGGATTTCGTGACTTGCGTGTCACTGGGCAAGGAGAGTGGTCACGGGGAAAAGGTTAGTGAGATGTTGGATCATGTTATGGGTGACCTTTGGAGGCTCAGCTGTGGAGTCAAAAGCTAACCTGGTACTCAGTCTCGAAGAGGGATATGAGAAATGAGCTAGAGCTTATCATGAGGTTGTCTGAGGACACTCCAGAGCGAGTGAGCGATTCAGATGCTCGAAGTCATGCTTCGGGCATGTGTATTAGATTTCGGAGGAAGCTGCGGCACGTAACTATCCCTGGTTTAGTTGTCCTGTATCAACAGCCATCATTAGTGCATCGGTATGCCGCCCTTTGAGCTGTTGTATAGGAGGCGGTGTCGGACCCTCATTTGCTGAGGAGAGGTAACGCATGGACCCGAGAGTCCTTGCGAGCAGATCCAGAGCATGTGCGATACATGGAGTAGTGGCAAGGTTGTCAAGTGGATTTCCCTAGGTAAGGGAATAGAAAGGTATGTAACCCCAAGGGGGGGGGGAAGTGTTGGTTCACGGAAGTGAAGGTAGTAGTGCGAATGGATGATTTAGAGTATGAGGGTTGAACGCTGTGTCTGTTACAGTGGTATGGAATGACATCATGATGAGATGTCTGCTGAGGACGCGGAAGGGATTCCGCGGGTGTATGGCCAGGGGGCTCGGAAGGGATCCAGGAAGAGAATCCTGGACTCTCAGTGCGAATCTGATCAGGGTATTGGGTATGTATCAGTGATTCATCCTGGGGGGGATGTTGAGGATATCATCAGTGTATCGGGTCTTCCAACCTGTGAGTGTTGGGGCTAGTTCAGCATGTGTATGTGATTGCAAGAGGAGAACTCGTGAGAGTTGCTCTGAGAGTGAGAATGGGTCTCTCAGTCGTTCCGGAATGGATAAAGTGGGCTTTGGATCGGGGATCCGGTGGTTCATGGTTTCCTAACCCTTATGGGTCGAGTGATCGTAGAGATTTAGAGCAGAGTTGCGTCTTGGGTAATTCTCGGTTACAGAGAGTGATGGGCAGTACAGAGATCGTGCTTCAGACGACAGAGCAGATTCAGCAGGTTAGACAGAGGTTATTGACCGCCCAGAGCCGACAGAAAAGTTATGCAGACAGACGTCGGTCCGAGCTTGAGTTTCAGGTCGGCGCCTTCGTACTCCTGAAGGTCTCTCCTTGGAAAGGAGTGATTCGATTCAGGAAGAGGGGCAAGTTGGGGCCCCGGTATATTGGGCCTTTTCGTGTGATTGCGAGGGTAGGACGGGTGGCCTACCGTTTGGAGTGCCAACGGAATTGAGACAGATCCACGACACTTTTCATGTGTCGCAATTAAGAAAGTGTATAGCCGATGAGTCGGCAGTGGTTCCATTAGAGGACATGCAGGTGGATGCGAGCCTGAATTATGCCGAGAGACCAGTGGCCATCAGAGATCGGAAGATCAAGGTTCTGAGGAATAAGGAGATACCTCTAGTGTTAGTTCAGTGGCAGCACCGGAAGGGATCGGAAACGACCTGGGAGCCGGAGCGTCAGATACGGGAGCTGCATCCGGAGCTATTATCAGAGTGAGACTTCGAGGGCGAAGTTTAGTTCTAGTGGGAGAGAGTTGTAACAGCCCGGAATTTCAAGTAGTGTATATTTATGATTTTGGGGTGTTTTAAGAGGGGACTCGGCGAGTTGGAGCTCAGACTCGCCGAGTAGGATCGCGGATCTGGTCGCGGGTTCACGACTAGACTCGGCGAGTCCGCGCTGTTTAGCGAAACCCTAACCGTTCCGGTTTGGGACACATATAAGGGGCCTTATGGCCGTCATTGTTCACCCTAGTCCTGTGAGTGAAACCCTAATTCGATTGTGAGCATCTGGAGCAAGGTAGAAGACCATTATTGATCTTGGAAGTGTTATTTTGCAAGGAGGAGGAGGCTTGGTTAAGGGAACAGCAAGAGAAGCCACATTCTGAGGATTGGGGACACAGAGCAACGTTGTTCAGGTATTATTTTCGAGTTGCATTTTTCTATGTTGATGTGTATATGGATTTAGGGTTTATTGAACCCTTTTGTGGCTAGATTGAGTGTTTCCTTAGTCCCCCAAGCGATTGGAACCCTATATTTGGACCCTTGGAAGTCCAGAATGTCCCATGCCTGAGCTTTTCAGGAATCAATGGAGGTTTTGGATTGGAATCCTTATGCCTTAGGTCAAAATGTAGATTATGAGTCATGGGGTGTAGTATGAGCACCGAAATGAGGACTTTACGTGATGAACCAGTCTAGGAAGGCCAGACCTATGAATTGTCGAAGCAGATCTGACCTTAGGAAGCAGTTTGAGCGGTCGCATGGCATGGACTCGCCGAGTCCGATGAACAGACTCGACGAGTAGCTTGAAGATTAACTGGGACTCGCCGAGTTGTTCTTCAAACTCGGCGAGTTGAGTCGGGGTGGCCCCGCGATTCTTCCAGGAGGAACTCGTCGGGTCAAGGGGGATACTCGACGTGTAGAAAGGGAATCTTAGAGAATTGGTGAGAACGTGTAGACTCGCCGAGTCGCCCTAGCACTCGCCGAGTCCGGTCAAAGTGGACCGTTGACCGTTGACTGCTGACCAGAGTGGACCTGTGTTGACTTCTTAGGGATAGTCAACATTAGAGATATAAAGTGTTAACTAGGGACATTATGATGTTATAGGAGGATTAGAGCTCGGAGAATCGGGCACGATGGATTCCCAGGTTGTGAGATATCGAGACACGCGAGGTGAGTCTTCTCACTATACTTTACATTGAGTATGTAACCAGAGTAATGTGACAGAGTATTTGTATGCTATGTATGATATGAGTATGTAACCAGAGTCATGTGACAGAGTATTTGTATGCTATGTATGATATGTGTTGTGCTGCATTATTTCTATGTGATTTATGTTGTGCCTGTTTGCAGAGTTGGAACCGAAGGGTTTCTAGAGTTAGAACCTGAGGGTTCATAGAGTTGGGTGCACGGACCCATAGAGTTATAGCCTCGAGTGGCTTATATGTGTTACATGTGTGGTATTTTGGGGAACTCACTAAGCCTCGTGCTTACAGTGTTTTGTGTTATGTTGTTTTCAGGTTTCTTTCAGTATCACGGGACGGCACCGGCTTGATTGTACACACCAGGGAAAGAGTCATATTTTGGAGGATCCTGGTTTTCTTTGCAAGTGAAAATGAAGCTATGTTTTGTAATTTAATTATGAATGAGATTTTAAACAAGTGTTCTAAGATTAAAATGATTATTTTAAATGAAAATTTTGTCATGAAATTTACGGTGTTACATCCTGTGACTTGTTGGATATGCTTCTGTTATGGGTTTAACTGCCTCGCGTACGCTTGAGATCAACTGTCTCAATGGCTAAAGTTCACTAGCCATGTTTTGACTTATTCCTACATCAGCATTCATAGAGTTCGTATTGATAGTATTGTTGTTTAAGAATTTACTAGAGTCAAGGTTGCTAGGAGTATTGATAGGCTCATCGAGATCATTGATCATAGATGCTCGATTGTTCCTAGTCGTCCCTTAGGGAGATGCAGCAGTAGCGGGAGTTTTTCTCCCCTGTTGATTTCTTGAGGATCTTGTGTTGTCGAAATTCAAGATCTTTGGTTATATAACTATGGGCATTGTTTCTTGGCTTCTATGAAGTTTCTCTTTCATCCTCTACACTTCTCTAAGTAGTGTTCTATTGTCGTCTTGTTGCTGAGTCATCTATTGCGTCATTTTCCTCATCATAACAAAGAGTTCATCAGTAGTGACCGAAGTAGTCCGATCCTGGAGTTCTGAAGATCCCAAACTTCCTTGGTAAGTGACCGAAGGGTTGTTTCTATTAGAAGTATCAGACGTTTTCCTCTGACTAGGGGGTCCACTTGGAGGAGGTGGTAGGTTTTTGGTTGGAATGGAACAATTGGGGGATGAAGAAACAATCGGTTGTGTAGACATGATTTTTCGAGGATTTTGAACACCACGGCCCCACGGTGGACGCCAAATTGTTTTGGTAAAAAATTACACAAATATAAATCAACAAAATTGAATGAGAGGTTGTGATATTCGAAATGTGCTATAGAAAAAGGTAAAGAGAATGACACGATTGTTAACAAGGAATGCCCTTGATCCTTGCTAGGATCTCCGGCACAAGACCTTGGGAGGTGATAATGGTCACCTGCCTTGATGATTTTATTAATATAAAATGAAGATTACAAAGAGAATTTCAGTAATACAAGTGAAAAAGTTCATAGAGTAAGATCAGAGTAGATAGTGTGTGTCGTGCATGAGATACATGTGTCAACTTATAGTCTAAACTAGCTAACAATATGTTCAATATTCCCAGGATCCTCTATGACCAACTTTGTGAAAGTTGTTTGACTTGGTGTGGCGGGTCTTTGGCATAATTGAAACGACTCTCTGTTGATAATAAGTGTTCTCTTGACTATTTCTGCATATGTGTTAATTAGGAACGAAATATAATTATTGTAAATGATACTAAATAATAATAACGGTAATAGTCGGGATCCTGAATATCTGATGAGGTTTGAGGATCCTAAATGCATTGAGGATCCTGGCCCTAACAATAGATGCTCGATTGTTCATAGTCGTCCCTAGGGTAATGCAGCAGTAGCAGGAGCTGTGTTCCCATGTTGATTTCCTGAGGATCCTGCATTCTCGAACCAGGGGGTCCACTCGGAGGAGGTGATAGGTTTTTGGTTGTAATGGAAGGAACGGAGGATGAACAAAGGATTAGTTGTGTAGACATGATCTTTCAAGGATTTTGAACACCACAACCCCACGGTGGGCGCCAAATGGTTTGGTAAAAAATTACACGAGTATAAATCAACTAAATTGAATAAGAGACTGTGATGTTTGAATTTTCCGACAGAGAAAGGTAAAGAGAATGACACAGTTGTTTACAAGGAAAGCTTTTGATCGTTGCTAGGATCACCGACACAAAACCTTGGGAGGTGATAATGATCACCTGACTTGATGATTTTATTAATATAAAATGATGATTACAGAGAGTATTTCAGTAAGAACAAGTGAAAAAGTTCGTAGAGTAAACTAAGAATTGGTAGAGTTTGTCGTGTGTAAGATACATGTGTTAATTTTTAGTCTAAACTAGCTAAGAAGATGTCCGATATACCTGGGATCCTCTATGGCCAGCGTTGTGTACGTTGTTTGACATGGTATTCCAGGTCTTTAGCATAGTTGAGACGACTCTCTATTGAGAATAAGTCTTCTCTTGACTATTTTCTGCACATGTGTTAATTAAGAACGAAATATAATAGTTATAAATGTTAGTAAATAGTAATAACGGTAATAGTCGGGATCCTGAGATAGTTGAGGATCTTGAATATCTGATGAGGTTTGAGGATCCTGAATGCTTTGAGGATCCTGGACCTAACAACTATATTTCTTGTTTATTTCTCACATATGTAGAAATGGTCAACATAAGAGTCTTTCTTAACGAGGAAACGTTTCAACCATGCTTGAGACATGGAAATACCAAGTCAAACCAACGTGCTAATACTTATTCAGGATCCCAGAAATATCAAACTTTTAGTTACTTAGACTAGACTATAAATACACTGTACTACACACACTACACAAAACTAGACTTACTGCAACATTTGTACTCATTTATATACATCCATTTCTATAACTCATTATTTTGGTAAAAAATGAACGAGCAAGAACCAACCAAAGTGTAAGAGAGGTCGTGATGTTTAGAATAATGCAAGTATAAAATCTTGATTAAAGTGACACAAGTTGTTTACAAGGAAAGCCCTTGATGCTTGCTAGGATCTCCGACATAAAACCTTGGGAAGTGATAATGATCACCTGCCTTGATGATTTTATTGATTGAAAATGTTTATTACATAGAAAATGTAAAGAGTACAAGTACAAGTGTTGTTGTTCTGCTAAGTCTTGTGTGTAGTGTGATGAATACAAGTGATTTAATAGTCAAAAGCAAAGCAACATGAAGTCCAAGAATTCTGGGACCCTCTGAGATCAACTTATAGACATTACTTGACTTGGTCTTCTGGGTTACTTACATGGTTGTGATGACTATTTGTCGAGAATAAGTATTTGACTGATTATTTATGAACATGTAAGAGAGATAACAGAGTATATAATCGTTATAAATATTTGGAAAATAATAGTCAGGATCCTGAAGTATGTTTTGGATCCTGACGTTTGAGGATCTTGAGTTTGAGGATCCTGATTGTAGTCCTGATATTCTAGCCCTAACAATTGCCCCCCAAGTTATCCTTGAAAATAAGCAACTTAGTTCCGGATATATTGAAGGGATAAATTAAAATAAATAAGTAAAAATAGGGATAAGGGTAAATTTAATATCCCCAATGGCTAGCTTTCTACCTGTGTAAGAGATATTTACGAGGAAATCAAATCATATGACTCTCTTTTTAGATGGAATTATAAATATGAGCGAATGGTAAGTTTTCCTTTACTCTTTCTCAATCCCTTTTGATCATTACCGGTTAACTTCGAAGGTAAACGTCTCATTCTCTTTTTTTTTCCATAAACTTCTTCATCATGGGAAAAAAGATGAGCCTCTCTCGCAAAAAAGTTCTTGGTCTTCCTGAAGATGAATTATTTAATCAAAAGTTCTTGTCTTACGACGAGACATTCTCTTTTGACTATGGAGACATCCAGTATTTAAAAGCTGGTGGATCTTTTCCCCTTGACATCTGTATTTAGGCCATATGACCCTCTGATCCAACCAGATTTCATTTCCTTTTCATGGGTGTCCTTTCCTGAGTACCCTTTTTCTCCAGGCCTAAAATTCCCCTTCTCTTGTGTCATTTCTGAAATTTTTTAGTTTACGAAGCTCCCTTAAATCCATGTGATGCCAGGGTCCTATGTTGGATCGAGCATCTAAATCAAATTCATGATCTTGATATGGGTTTGGCTGAATTGTCCCATGTCTATGATCTTTCAACTTTCGACAATTCTCATTTTGAAGGGTCTAGTTAATGGTTTGGACTAGGCTAATTAATGTATAGGTCTTATTGAGTAATTAGCATTTAATGGATGTGTTGTTGGTGAGTTTACAGCCAGAGATAGTTTACGGTCGTAAATAGGTTTACAGCTGTAAACCTGTTTACGGCTAGTCCATCCTTCCTATATATAGTGAGTGTCTGAGTCTGTTAGCTGTTGTTGATGATTCATTGAGTTTACGGTCATTGTATGTATCCAAGTTGTACTAGACGTTTTTCTGATATAAATGTGTGCAAGGCTTGGTTTAATCTTCTTCTACTCCATTCTTACATTGTTTGATTCTCAGATTGCTTGATCACTGGTTAAGATCCTTGTTTTTAGGACCTTACAATTGGTATCAGAGCTTTGATGCCAAATACTTTTGTTTTTGTTAAATTTGTTCATAGTTTTCCTTTATGCACAAATGAAGGGGAGGGGGATTAAAAAAATTGCAAAAACCAAACAAAAAAATTAGAAAATTTTAAAAAAATATAAAAAATCAGAAAATTAAAAATGCAAAAATAGTGTTATATTCTGTTTTATTTCTTTTTCAGAAAATATGAAAATCCAAAAATATTCTTGTTTCTGTTTTTATTTTTTCAGAAAATATGAAAAATCCAAAAAAATATTGTGTGCTAACTTTGTTTTTAGTTTTGTTTTTATCTTTTAGTTTTGTTTTGTCTTGAAAACTGAATTCAGATATAGATGAGACTCATGGAGACTGTATCGAGAATTTCTAAGCCAAGGCTTCGTCCGTGAGCATCGAGGAATTCTCATTCGAAGGAGCAAGAAATGAAGAGTACTCTTCAATCATTCAATCCTTCAACCCTAGAAGCAAGGTGAAGATACAATTGAAGATTATGTGACAGATTGCATTGAAGCCTCCTCAGTCAGTCTGCTGCTATCTATGAACCTACTGAAGTGATCCAGAAGATTAGTTCTCTATATTATTCTCTATGAAGGTTCTCAAGTTGAAAGTGCCATCTTTCAAGAATCTTATCAAAAAGCCTTCTCACCCAATGTGCGTTCAATGTCAAATTTGCTCATTCGGCTGGAACAGGTTCCCACTACAAATAATGTGGCAGATCTGTTCACAAAGCCGTTTACCAAAGCTCGATTCGATGTGCTTGTAAGCTTTTTGAAAATGATATGTTTTGAGGACTAATTTTGTTTTAGGTTAGTTTAATTTTTCTCATTTTAATTTCATTCTCACCCATGTACAAATTTAGGGGGAGAAATAAACAAAAACCAAACAAAAATTAGAAAATTAAAAAAATCCAAAAACATTAGAAAATCAGAAAATTAAAAAATATGTTGTTGATAGTTTTTGTTTGTAGGTTATGTGCTAGGAAGTGATATAATCATGTGATAATAGACAATCTGAATCTATGTAAGGTGCCAAAGTCGAATTGTCTGAGTTTTGTGTTCGATGTGCTGGTAGGCACGAAAAGTTTTCAAAATGGACTTGACTAGGATCAGATGAACTTAAGTAATTTAGAGACCTGACAAATCAATGACCTAGATAGTTTCATTTATCTTGACAATATTACGCTTTGGTAGGTTTAGCAGAGAGATATACATGAGAATCTGCAGATACATTAAATGATCTGTATCTAGAACTGTGGATTAACTTTTCATCAATGTGCAGACTCTGTCCTTTATTCCGGTGTTGACGGGGCAACTGGGGAATTCCGATAAATTAGGTCTGTAGAAAATTATTTTCTTTCTTTCTATCTATTAGTCATATGTTGCTTCCTCTTCTGATTGGAAGAGATCCGACCTGGAATGTAACATATACAACTCTATCTCTCTGTATCTTCTTCTATGCTATTCTTCCTACCTGTTAGCCATATGCTGTCTCCTTTGCATGATTAACAATCTGACCTGGTACACAAAATATGCAACCTTCTACTTCTCAATCCCTCTAAACTCTATTTAGTCACATGTTTCACTCTATATGTGATTGGAAGAGATCCGACCTGGGTGTATAACATATGCATTCTAAATCTGACTTCTTCCTTAATAATTGTCTGCTCATCTAAAGTAAGGAGTATTCTAAAAGACCTTGATTATTAAGGTATATCAGGAAGCGGGAAACATGTTCTAATACAATTAAAATTGAACATTTTATAGGTTGCTTGTAGATCTCGCTACTCAATTTAGGTGGACAACAATATCCTTGGTCGTCGTCAGTTGAATGGTCTTTTAGGAATATTATCAAAGTTCATAGGATCTATTGTCTTGTCACTTATAATATCTCCTAAATTTGTAGCAACCTTTCGTGTTTAAGTGGACCACAATACTCGTGATCGACCAGATATAGACATGATGGTAAAGGTACTGATACACGGATTAAGGTTGTCTAACAACTTTGATCCCAATATCACAAAATTATTATTAGTGTTAGTAAGAGGTGAAATTAGTTTAAATTCCTGTTAAATTTCAATTCTATTTTTAATTTTAATTTTTTGAATTTTTATTTTAATTTTTACTTTTATACTCTTATAAAATTTTAGTATTAGTTTTAAAATTAGTTTTAGTTTTAGTTTTATTTTTATTTCATTTTGTCCTCAAATGATTTTATTTTTAATAAAGTTTTGGGGTATTGGGCTTTATTTTTAAGGCATTATGGGTTGCAGCCCATTTTTTTGACCGAGTATATAAGGAAAAGTTTCCAGTCAAGAACCACTTTCACTCCTCATTTTTTAGTTCTCGGCCGTAAACGCAAAATTCTATCTTAATCTCAAAAAAATTTCGTGATATTTTTTGAAATTGATCCGATAACTATGAAGGTATACTAATTCCGATCAAAGATATGTTATTCTCGCATCAAATCGACGTGTTTTGAGGGTTTAATCGGTAAAAATTATGTATCGGCGTTTTCGGCCAGCCGTTTACGGTCAGGTGTTTAGCCATTTATGGCCGTAAACTCCCTTTTGACCGCAAACTCCATTTTGGTCAACCTGATTCTAACTTTTCAATTTTTGGTTCATTTCAAAGCCTAGTTAAATTATTTTTCTCACTTGGCTTGGTTTAGTGCAAATTGAAATGGCAGGACTCAAATTTGTTGACAGTCACAATCTGGCTATTCTTCTGTCTGATCCTCCTGTCGCTCATAGAGAATTCAAATCAATGATACATGGACTACAAGAATGTTGTCTGTCTACTGCGCTAATTGTTAATCCAGTTATCTTTCAAGGCCTGATAAAAGAATTATGGAGGTCAGCAGAAGTGAAGAAAGGAAGTGATGGATCTGTTTCTGTTCAAGCTACAGTCAAAGATTGCAAAATCATCATCACAGAACACTTCATCAGGGATGTTCTAAAAATTGACGATCAATCAACCTTCTCATCTGAGATTAATATCGCTCAAGTTGAAGAATTTCTCATCAAAATAGGATATGAAGGTGTCTTCCCTCCGACTATAAAGAAGCCGCTGCCACCATTTTGGAGGTTCTTGGCACACGTCTTTGTGAACTGTATATCCGGAAGCAAATCAGGGGCATATAAACTTTCTCTGAGAAACATTGGTGCCATCATCTCTCTAGTTGCGCGACTGAACTACAACTTCTCAAAGTTTATTCTCGAAGAACTGATTGCAAACATTCAAGGAAAAACTAGAGACAAGTTCTTGTTGTACCCTAGGTTTATTCATGTGTTCATTAATGAAAAATTTCCCGAAATTGCTAAAGTTGGAGAAACCCTCGACATGAAGTCTCTTGGGCCAAACATCGTCGATTTAATGAAGCAAAACAGAAAAGGAAAATCACTTTTCAAGGAAAGTATCCCTTGGTGAAGTTCGGCTTGTTTTCCGATTCATGTGAGGCTTCTGAGTCTCATGTATCATCTGACCGCATGACCTCTGAAGATGACGTTATTTCGGTTTTTGATCATGAAGATGATGTTTTTAGACCTGCTGTAATGGTAGCTGCAGAGCATGACCTACACTCTGTACAAGTTGAGAGTGCTTACAACGAGGGAACGACAGAGGATGCGGCAGAGAACGAAGAAGATGATGGTGATTCTTTTACTGATTTGGATCTTACTAGTTTTGACAAGGATGATATTTCCTTGAATCTTGGATGCAATGAAAACTTTTTGTCAAATGAAGACCTCGATACGTTTTTTTGACAATGTCCATGATGTTGCTCATCCAGCAACAGAGATACGGGAATCAGAAGATGCTTTCGAAACAACGCCTCCTTCCTCCAACAAATTGGCTGAAACTACAAATCCAATGGAGACAGCTTCAAGGATTCCTCCCCTTGATGATGTTCCTCCTACTACAGAGCCACTTGTTAGTGATCCAGAAACAACTCAGACCTCCCAGCCTCCATTAAAGAGGAGAAGACGCAATCCAAGGCAGGGAGTTCTTGTTCCTGAACTGTCTCAAGGCCTTCCGACTCAACCAATAACTACTTCTTTTGCTGCTGCTTCATCTATTCCATCCAATGAAGAACTAAGTACTATTTTTGATGTTGGTGGTCCTTCAGCTCCCCCAGAATCATCTCCTCCCAGGCCTTATCATGAATTTGTCTCTAAGAGACTTGCTCTACATCTAGCCCAAGAACAAAGCTCAGAGCCTTCCTCCCGAGCTAAAGGAATTTCAATTGAGGAAGGCCACTCAGGAGAAGATGATCCCACCATTCTTGGACTTCAAAAGGAGATCAGCGTGCTCAATCAGAAGAATATTGAGCTTGATATCCATGTGGATAATCTTGAAGCTAAAAAGGCCCAACTTAAAATTTGTGTTGCAGATCTTGAAGCGGATAAAACTCTTAAGTCAAAGCAAATTTCTTATCTGCAAACACACATGGGAACTTTGACTACATGTTATTTTGATCTAAAGAAGAAATTGGTAGAGGAATTTGGCGACAAATTCAAATCCAGTGCCGGCCAGTCATCTGTTCAAGATCCCCTTGTTAACCCGCCAACTGAAAGAACATCTCGGGTCGTTGATTGATTTGAGACCGAACCAGTTCAAGCACCAAATGTAGTTGCTCTTAAACGTGCAAAAATTGCAGCATATGACAAGAAAAAGCAATTACTGTTCAGGAAGAGCTCAGACCAAAACGCTTCTGGAAATCAACCCACGGTCACCGTCACTGACCTTGAAAGAAAGAAATTTGAACATGAGTACGGTGACAGAACATGAATTTTCTCATGGGGCTTTCATGACGGGCTAAAAATGTGGTTAGTGAGATGAAAAAGCAAAAAATGTAGAGTATTACAAAGACTTCCATGATTTCAATTCCTGGACTAGGGTTGATCTTTCAGAAATATCAAGTGCTCCATTCGCAAATCCTTCTGGAGATCCAAAGGCAACTCATTTCAAGCTATTCTTGGAGGACCAAGTAAAGAAGGGATTTTCTTGCATGAAGACTGCTGAGTCCTTTATTAAAAGATTTCCTAATGTACTGGATCCCAAAAAAAACAAGCCTTTTCAGACTGTGATGTGGCCACTAACCAATCAAGTCAGGTTGATTCCGGTGTTGCAGACCTTCAATGATGGATCCCTTGGTAATATGCTTTACTGGGTCTATGATGACACAACTACGACTGCTATCATAAAATTCCAAGATGGCTGCTTTCGCTTGTTCGACAAAAGAGACCTACTTCAATTTGGAAAGTGGGATATTCATCATCTGGCTCTTCATCAGATCAAGGTAGCTGAAGAGATTTTTGAGTCTGCTGCAAAAGCGTACATGTCAATGGTCGCCGAGATTGTTGGAAAACAGATGTGGCATGGGGAAATGGAGGGGGGGGGGTCCGATGTGCTTATAATTGAAAAATAACGAGTCACGGCTAGCCCCAAGCCAATGGGGAGATTGAAGGGTCTAGTTAATGGTTTGGGCTAGGCTAATTAATGTATAGGTCTTATTGAGTCATTAGCATGTAATTGATGTGTTGTTGGTGAGTTTACGGACAGAGATAATTTACGACCGTAAATAGGTTACTGATGTAAACCTATTTATGGCTAGTCCATCCTTCCTATATATAGTGAGTGTCTGAGTCTGTTAGCTGTTGTTGATGATTCACTGTGTTTACGGTCATTGTATGTGTCCAAGTTGTACTATACGTTTTCTGATATAAACGTGTGCAAGGCTTGGTTTAAGCTTCTTCTACTTCAGTCTTACATTGTTTGATTATAAGATTGCTTGATCATTGGTTAAGATCCTCGTTTCTAGGACCTTACACATTTCCTGTTCAATGTTAAATTCAACAAGTCTCCTCTTGTGTTGAAAACAAAACATAAACATGGGGCTTGGAAGGAGAGATACTTCTTCATTAGGCGTGACTCCATTCTCAGTGGGGATCTTTTGCCCAAAGAATGGATTAAGAAGGATAGGATTTCAAGATTCTTTAAAGATCCTGAAATTTACTTTCTTATTTTGTTTGTTTTATTACAGGTTTCAAGCTTCGAGAAGTTATTTCTGCTGTCGAGGTTACAAAGCAGAAGATCATTGAATTTCTTGCTCTCCCTGTGGCGGATAGATCCGTTATTCTTAACTAATCGATTCTCCAATAGGGTTCCTCCAACACTATTTCCATGGCTTGATGATCTTCAATCTTGTAAGGATCTTTAAATTTATGTAGGCTCCAAGACCATTCGATCCAGTGCTCGTTTCGCTTTCGTAGACCTTGATGATGACATGACTCGTGGCTTGATTACGGTAAAGCAAGAAAAGATTTCTACTCTCCCTATTTCGAAAAAGACTCAACTTGATCTAAATGTGAAGACTTCGGGATCTCGGAAGAGAAAGACCTCTGAGGCTACGGATATGTGCCTTGAGAACCTCAACGTTGAGGATTCTCTTGGGAAATTGGAGTCCTTTTCTCAGGCTATAAGTTAATATCTTTATATAATTTACCTTTTACCTATTCTTTCCCTTACCTTTACTGATGTTTTTTTTCAGGTCTTCGCTCATTTCTTTCAGTTCGCCATTTATCTTAGGATCCGTGCTGAAAGTGCTGAACATGCTCTAAGGGAGGAAGAGAAGTTCTAGAAGACAACCAACAGGGATCTTCTTTGTAGGGTGGAGCTGTTGATCAAATAAAAGGATGAGAAGGAGGAGGAACATATACCGGAGATCGAGGATCTTCTTTGCAAGCCTATCACCGCTGCTGAGGATCCTGGGTCGATGCCTGTAGAGGGGGAGAACAAGAAGGATGTTGTTGATGATGACCAGGCTAAGGTCTAGGTATGCAAGAAATTAATCTGAGTAGTTTTTTGTTTCATCTGTAATGTAAAACAATTAACTTTTTGCTGGGTTGGTGCCCGACCCTTTCTAATGCAATGTTTGTATTTCTCTTTCATATTTCTTTATTGATTATCCTACATGACCGGTATGGTACTAGGATCCTTAGATAATTGGCATCTTGCAAAACTTGGTTCCTATAAATAATCCTAAGGTACAACTCTTTCATTAAGTAACAAACCATCTTTAATAAGTAACCTTTTAAAGTCAACTTAAAGACGTGAGGTCTGATAACCAAATAATATTTGTATGGGATCATGAAAATTTGGGATCCTCAAACTTTAGTTAGAAAAAATTTTAAATTTTTTGAAAAAGAAGGATAGATAGAACCTGGTGATCTTTTGACTTAGGAAAAATTTTAAGTTTTGACTTCCTTATCTTCGTATGACCCTGATGCTATTATGTAGAAGGATCATTGCTTTAGAAGTTCGTTGGGAAGGATCCTTATTTGACTTCATCTTAGCAAACTTCAGGAATGATCCCTTATTTAAACTAACTTTATCTTGAGGAAAGTCTTTGTATGATAATGTTATAAATCATGTTTATGTTCTGGGGAGTATCCAATCTTCAGATAACATGCTAATGTTATGACTTTATAGCAAGTCTCTATGGAAAATCCTAATTCAAGGTAACATGTTATTGTTACAAACCATAGTGAATTACTGGGGAAAATCCGAAACCGTATGATAACATGAAAATGTTATAAACCTTATGTATTTTCTAGGGAAGATCCCAACTTGAAATAACATGTAAATGTTATAAACCTTAGGAATTTTCTGGGGAAGATGCCAACTTGAGATAACATGTAAATGTTATAAACATTATGAGTTTTCTGGGGAAGATCCCAACTTAAGATAACATGTAAATGTTATTAAACTTAGATTCAAACATTAGGTTCTCAACTTAAGTTCAAAAATGAGAGGGTTTCCAAGCCACTAAAGCGTGAAATGATCCCTTCACTCACATCCCATAGTTTGATATCGTGCATCCAAGTGAGGTGTATAAACCTTAACTCGTGTGAAATACGTAATTAACTCTTTAAACTTTAGAGGGGATTAAGTACCCTTATTAGTAGGAGAGATGACCAGTCTCTATTCTTAGGAAATTAATATTTTGAATCGTGGGATGTTTGTTGTCATGGAGCTCTTTTATGCCAGTGGTCTTTTAAACGTCAGGATCCTCAAATATTCATCTATCAAGAACCTTAGAGGCCAGGATCCTTAAGTGTCAGGATCCTTGAGTTTATGATCCTTGAGTGTTCAACCGTCAAGATTCTTATAGGTCAAGATCCTTAAGTCCCTACATGCATCAAACATTAGCTAGGGGTGGGCGTTAGCCTATCTAACGCCCCTCCGATGCTTAAGTTAGTAATGGTATTTGAAGAGAATAAAAAATAATAAAAATAAAGGGTAAAAGGTAAATAACATGTGTACCTTAAGTGTGTTGGGAAACGTCTAACCTTACTTACATAAAATAGGCTTTGATATGTATAGCATTCCAGGATCTTGGTAAGGTGTTTCTATCCAGGGTGACTAACCAATATGCCCCTTTTCCTGCTTCAACATCTATAAGATATGGCCCTTCCTATTTAGGTGCCAGTTTACCTGCAACAGGATTCTTGGTATTTTTGAATGTTTTCTTTAGTACCAAGTCTCCTATTGAGAATCTTTTGACTTTTATATTTTTATTGTGTACCTTGGTGATCCTCTGTTGATGAGTAGCGATACAGATCTTGGCAAGATCCCTAAGTTCATCTATAGTGTCAAGATCCTGGGCTAGGATCATGTTGTTGTCCTCTTGGTTTTGAAGCAGGTATCTTGCTATTGGGATCACCACTTTAGTGGGAATCATTGCTTCTATTCCAAACACTAATTAGTATGGGGTTTGGCCCATAGCCACCTTAGAAGTGGTCTTATCTGCCCAAAACACGAAAGTAAGTTTTTTTGCCCATCTTCCTTTATTCGCATCCAGCCTTTTCTTCAAGTTATTGCTATGATTTTATTGATAGATTCTGCTTGGTCGTTGGCTTGAGGGTGGATAGGTGTAGACATTACCATCTTGATTCCCCAACTTGTGAAAAAGTCCCTTGTCCTTTTGCTTATGAATTGGGATCCATTGTCGCAAATAATTTCGACAGGGATCCTGAACCTGGTCAAGATGTTACATTTGATGAAGGAAACTACCTCTTTCTCTCTTACTTGGACGAAGGATTCAACTTCTATCCATTCTGAGAAGTAGTTAGTCATGACTAGCATGAAAAACTTTCCTCCAGGGGCTACTAGCAATTTACCTACTATATCCTTTCCCCATTTCATGAGTGACAAAGGGGAGATAATAGGGTGTAATTGTTCTGCTGGTTGATGCAGGATGTTGCTATGTCTATGAAAACATCACATTTTTGGGCATGAATGAAGGAATCTTTCTTCATGGTTGGTCAGTAGTATGATGTTCTCAACACTTTGGAGCATAAGGATCTGCCCCAGTGTAGTTGCCATAGTCTCCTTCATGTATATACATTAGGACCACTGCAACTTCATGATCTTCTAGGCACTAAGGTATGAACCCACTATAGATTTTTTGTATAACTTACCTTAGATTATAGCAAACCTTGAGATTCTTGTTATGAATGGCGTTTTGCTTTTCTCTTCCTTAGGGATCGTGCCATTATGGAGGTATTTCATACTAGGTTGGATCCAAGATCCTGAGGTTGGAGAGGAATCCTTGATGTCGGGATCCCGATGCTAAATTGTCGGATCAGGACATTCGATCGTGGAGACATTAGTATTTTCCACATGATTTATGGGATCCTTATGTCTCTTGGAAGGATATTCAATTTCCAGGATCAATACGTGGGTTATAGGGATCTTGGTTTCTGGCAGGATCCTTAGGGAAGATCCTAGATTGGACAAAGCATATGCTTCAACATTGTCTTCTCTAGGAACCTAGTGTAGGCTAGATGTAACGGCCTGAAAGATGCACCAATGTTATGTTTATGGGTTATTATGCTTTTATCATTACCTATCTTGTCCTCATGCTTCCATGCAAACGTATTGCTTCTAGCCGTGAGGAACTTTATGAGGTTATGTTCGAGTTGTTCATGCATTGAGAATCCTATGAGAAATTTGGCTTCAGGATACCTAAGGTTCAGGGGAACTTCTTTTATACCTTGCTCTCTTTCTTCTAACTTGTCTCGTGCCCTTTGCCTTAATTTCTATGCTTTTCATTTTACCATTGAAGATATCATCGAAGTCTTGTAGCATTCCTTGGATTCTTGTTGGTTTCCTATGATCTTACTGTCCCCCATGGGGTGGGCATCTTTATGCATTGATGACATGTTGATGGAGTGGCCTTCATTTCGTGGATCCATGTTCTACCTAGTATGACATTATAAGAGGATAATATATCAATTACACAAAAAGTTGTACAGAGTTTACCCCCTCTATGTAGATTGGTAGCTGTCACACCCCCAGACCAGAAAGACATAAACTTCTGGGGGCAGATGACTTTCATGTACAGTATCATAACAGTTGAATAGTAGCGATCAAAGACTTACAACCATTGTATTGAACATTTAATAAGTTTACATTCTACTCAAAACATTTTTTTCTTGACATCAATTGCATATGACAAAACTAAATAATGTGATGCGACGACGCCCCATCCTCCAAAAACTCTTTGGTTACCTCTTTACTGATTTCCTGAGAATACAGATGGTTTTGAAAAGTGTCAACAATTAAGTTGCTGAGTTTATAGGTGTTTGTATGAGAAGGATTTTTTAACTGTTTCGTGTAAAATGATAGTGTATACTTCTAGAAAATCCAATATTTTCTTTTAAAAATGAGCTATAAGTCTTAAATCCAAAGACTAAATAAAATGTAAGCAACGTTGTACTGAAAAATGGTGTTATGAACTTTTATCTTTATATAAAACTACTTGAATGTATGTTAACCCGTAAACCAAATGCTTTGTTAATACCCTATGTGAGTTATTATAACCATACTAATGCGACTATTGGCATGAACGACGTTCTTCGGGCGTCGGAACTGTTACGACATTTGTCACCCTGTACTGGCCGATCTAACTGTAGCTAACAGCTGAGGTGCGGGGTTGTCAATCCCGTATAGATCAATACACAAGTGTCATGCTCTCCCTACAAGAGACTTTGGTTATAATTCAGGACTTTAGTGTGTACTCTGGTAGGTACGGTGAGGCCAAATCTCACATAACTGGTATCAACCGATTTACGTGAACTGAAAACCTCTTTTTCTTGTAAATGAAATAATTATATGTTGCTTCCGAAATGAATATGTAGTGTATGCGACTTCCAAACTATACCAATTATAGTTTATCATGTTTGTTTGTTGAGACTATTTATATAATCATTTATATAAATACATAGCAGTTATCTTGTCTAGTTTCAAAATGTATGGTCAAAACATCATATTTTTGGGTTGTAACCCACAAAATGGTGAAAGAACTAGAATGTACCCCTTTTTGTTAGGAAACTATGTTTTGGGTTAAAAGCTTCAAAAACCATGTAGTTTAGCAATCATAATTTTTCTTATGATTTTATAACATAGATTATGTTTTGTTTTTGTTAGTTTTGCATTTCAAAACTAATATATAACAAATATTTGTATAAAAGCTAGTGATAACCATATCTCCTGCAAGTAATGTCTTATATTTAACATAAAGTCGAAACAAGCAAGTATTTGTGTGATAAAACAATTTTTTACTTGTATACCCCCCCCAAAAAAAAAACATGAAAAACTCGAAAATGTGGGGGTATGAACTCACATTGAGAGTGGTTATGGGTTGTTTGAAGTTATGATGTGAAGATTTCCAAGCCTAAAGACTAGAATAGGGTTGATGAACTTCCTTGGAAATGATATTATCCTAATTGTTTTAACACATAATAATATGTATAAATAGGATTAAAGTAATATGAAAGTGTATAAAAACACTAGATTTACAAGAAAAGCTTACCAAAATTCTAAGAATAAGCTTGGAGAATTTGTAACATCCATAAAATTCACACAAAATTAAAACTTTTTCAACCAATTAAAACCATTAAGTTATTACAATTAGTTTTCAAAATAGTTTCCTATCAGAGTTCCTAGAAACCATAGTCATAATCTGAGGAAGTGTACGGTCACGCTTTCGCCTTCCCACGGTCATCCGCTGCACCTGAAACAATAATCGATAAATGTAAGCTCGAAGGCTTAGTCAGTTACCCCCAAAATACCAACCTTATATCACCGTCATCATAACATATCATATAAACCAATACAGAACAACTATGCATCTCGAGTCTACAGTGTGACTGGTCCGTCCGCACTGGGCCTTCAGTCCACTTGGTCCACTCTCTGAGCCTACAATATGACTGGACCACCCACATCGGGCCTTCAGTCTATCTGGACAACTCTCCGAGCCTTGGCACGTCTGGACCGCCCTCTCGGGGCCTTCAGCCTATCTGGACCGCTTGTCGGGCCTTCGACCTGACTATGTGCCCTCCCGGGTGTACAGTCTATCCGGTCCGCCTGGGGTATGTTCGCCTACAACACAATGCAGGACCCGCCTTGACCCACCCCCCGATCAAACAACCATGTGCATAGATAACAGATAATCACATATAGTCTATAGACAACAGCCAATCTAACATCCTATAACCAGGATACCGACCTAAACCAGGTCACTAAACATAGAATCATCCTATATACCAGGATACCGACCTAAACTAGGTCACTAAACATAATACCATCCTAATTACCAGTACGCAGATCTAAAAGATCAATAAGCATATCAAACAAATACCATTATACAGTATGAGAAAAGGGTTGGCCTTGGTGCCTTAGACCCTGTTGATATAGTGAGGATAACTCACCTCTAATTCGAACTATCCCAAAATAACGAAGAAAAGTCAATAATGGGAACATTAATCTTGACCAAGAATCCTTCTTATAATAATAGTCCAATTTGCCTTTCCTCTAATTTGGGCAAAGGCCTAATACCAAATCCACAATCCACAAGTCCTCATATACAAGGCCCATTGTTGGCCCAATTTTCAAATTGAGCCCAACAGCCTAATTGGGCCTAATTCCAAGATCCATTACCAAGACTTGGCCCAAAACACGATATCCATAAAGTCTAGAAAAGGCCCAAGCCCAACTAGTCCTTAAACATCCCCATACGCGAAGCCCAAATATCATAAGCCCAACAGAGGGAGTACGTGGGGCGTACTTCTTTGGTATGCGGGGCATACTCCTTTTCACGTTGACTAGAAAGCGGGACCCTTGACCCAGTACACTAGGCGTACTGCCTCCTACGCGGGGCGTACGCGAGTTTGACAAAAATCCTCATAAGTGCTTAATGGCTTAAGCACTTAAGCCCAACTTCAGATCCATCGACCAAGTATGCCTAGGACTCATAAAGTCTCTAACTTTATCACTTTGGACGTCCAGAAAGTTCTTAATCCAAGGTGTTAATCCATTAAGACCTTTATACTACATGCATGGGACCTCTTAGACCATTGGAACCTCATTTTTATCACTCAACACCCCATTAAGAATCTAGAAGGACAGATCATCTCGTCCAAACAACAACATACATCATCTTGGAACTTTTGAGACAAGATATGGTTCCAAAATGCTAGAATGGCTAGATCTATGATATACAAGCATAAAGTTTTAAGCTTTTTACGTTCTGGAGCTTCTAGGACACAAACCAACTTAGATCTACAAGCCAATCTTCTTCTCCAACTTCTTGGTGCAATGCCTTCACCTCCAAGAGCTCAAAATACCCACTTACTCACACTCTCACACAAGAACTAGGGTTCATGACGTTTCTGGAGGATGGAGGCTAAGAGTGATGAGAGAAAATGAACCATAAGGATGTTTATATAGCTCCCAAACCGGGTTATTAGGGTTTCCTTATAATATAAGTACGCCCAGCGTACTAGGGCGCACCCTAGTACGCTCAGCGTATCTTATGTACGCACATCATACTCCTCTTGGTCCCAAAATTACAATTTAGCCCTTGGGTTCTTCAAGGCTTTACCCTTCCATCCCCTGGGACTACAAATGACAACTTTTTGGGATGTTACAGAATTAATCCTTGGAGGCTTTGGACTTGAAACTTAAGAGAAATGTGGAGTTAACAGAAAGAAGATATGGAAATGGTGGGGTTTCTGGAGGTGATTTCGGCCTTAATTCAAGAAGGAAAAGTGATGGGATGTTTGCTTAGTTCCCTATCGGTTAAAGGCATAAATATTTGATGGGTAATAAATCTTACGGGAAACTGATGAAACATTAAGTCAAGAAGTCAGCCTTCCTTTTCTCTTTATTCCCACTGAAAACTCCATCTAAAACACCCAAAATTATATGTGATTTCAGCCTATGCACCAATTGAAATCACATGAGATTTCGGTGTATGTTCCAATCGAAATCACTTGTGATTTCGATCCTAGTGCAAACCGAAATCACTAGGTTGGTGGGGTACTAGGCCGAAAACTCTAAAGCAAAGTTTAATTTATGATTTGTTCTAACTAGTTGACTTTCAAAGGCTCATTACAAGTATGATTTTTAAAGCATATATATTTGCTTATACAAATAATTCCCTTTTGGATTTCAAAGTATTATTGCAACAAAGTTACGTTGTGGATTTACATATACACAGAGTACGTTTTAGAGGAAAATTTGTTGTTATTTTTGTTTCTTTTGTTCTTCCCATTCCCAAGTGAATTCAGGCCCTCGCTTGGCGTTCCAGAGGACCTTCAATATGGGTATGCGACTTTGTGTCGTCATTTTGACCTCCATGTCCATGATTTTCATAGGTTCGTCTATGAAGTGTAGACTCTCGTTTACTTTGATTCCATCGAGTGGGACCACAAGAGTCTTGTCGGATAGACATTTCTTTATGTTGGACATGTGGAAGGTTCCTATGGTAGTTGAATTTTGTAAGCTACCGGGCTGATTCTGGAAAGGATCTCGAATGGCCTGATATACCTTGGATTTAATTTCCCACGTTTGCCAAAACGAATCATCCCTTACAGGGTGATACCTTCAACAAAACGCAATCACCAACCTGGAACTCCAAGGGTTTTCGTCACTTATCGGCATAACACTTTTGCCGAACCTGAGATGCCTTTAATCGTTCACGGATATGAACAATCTTCTCCATAGTTTCCCATATGATCTCCAGGCTGGTGAGAGTGTTATTGGGCACTTGTCTTCTTGCTAGCTGCATGTAACCCACTTTAGCCCAGCATAAAGGTGATCTGCACTTGTGCCCATAGAGGGCTTCGAACGGAGCGATTTTGATGCTAGTACGATAGATGTTATTGTAGGAGAATTCGATGAATGGTAAATGGGTATCCCAGGATTTACCAAAGTCTATTACACAAGCTCTCAACATGTCTTCTAGTGTTTGTATGGTTCTCTCGCTTTGGCCTTCAGTTTGAGGGTGATAGGTTGTACTCAAGTCGAGTTTGGGCCCTAAGGACCTCTGTAAGGATTGCCAAAACTGTGAGGTGAATCTACTATCCTGGTCGGAGATGATGGATGTTGGCACCCCATGTAGTCGCACGATTTCTTTAATGTACGTCCTTGTTAGCTTCTCCATCTTGTCAGTCTCTTTTATTGGTAGGAAGTGTGCGAATTTGGTTAACCTATCGACGATCACCTAGAGGTTGTCAAGTCCACCCGTTGTCTTGGGCAGCTTAGTTATGAAGTCTATGGTTATCCGCTCCCACTTTCACTTGGGTATGTCCGGTTGCTGAAGCAAACACGAGGGCTTTGATATTCTACCTTAACCTTGGCATAAGTCAGCCACTTGCCCACATAGGTAGCGATCTCTTCCTTCATGTTTGGCCATCAATAAAGTTTCTTGAAGTCCAGATACATCTTGTCTGAACCAGGATGGATGGAGTAGTTTGTCTTGTGAGCCACATTCATGACTACGTGTTTGTACCTGCCGAATCTCAGTGTCCAGATTTGGTCCATGAGGTAACGAGATCCATCATCTTTAACTTTAAGGTTTTTATCCATTCCCTGCAATGCCTCACCTACGACGTTCTCGGGTTTCAAGGCTTTTAGCTGCGCCTCCTTGATATGTGTGGATAGGTGTGAATGGATGGTCATGGTTAATGGTCTTACTCAACGGCCCGAGTATTCTTTCCGACATAGGGCGTCAGCTACTACGTTGGCCTTGCCCAGATGATAACGAATTTCGCATTCGAATTCATTTAGCAGTTCAACCCATTGTCGTTGTCTCATGTTGAGATCCTTTTGATTGAGGATGTGCTGTAGACTCTTATGATTTGTGAAGATGGTGCATTTGGTACCATACAGGTAGTGTCTCTAGATTTTCAGGGCAAACATCACTGCACTTAATCCGAGGTCGTGCATGGTGTAATTGACCTTATGAGTCTTGAGTTGTCTCGAGGCATAGCGGATGACCTTTCCTCTTTACATAAGCACACATCCTAGGCCTATTTGGAAGTATCATAGTAGACCACAGTCTTCGGTCCCTTTTGGGTGGGACAATATTGGAGCACTACACATGGCGTGTTTAAGTGTTTGGAAGGTGGCTTCTTGTTTATTCCCCCAACAGAAAGTCACTCCCTTCTAAGTCAAGGTAGTGATTGGCTTTGCAATCTTAGAGAAGTTTTGTATGAATTTTCGGTAGTAGCCAGCAAGGCCCAAAAACTGGCGTATCTCTGTCGGTGTTCTTGGTGTTGCCCAGTTTTCAATCTCCTTGACTTTGGAGGGGTCCACGTGTATTTCTTTCTCACTGACTACGTGTCCCAAGAAGTGTACCTTTCGAATCTAGAATTCACATTTCGAGAACTTTGCGTATAGCTTTTCTGCCCTTAATGTCTCCAAAACCTGGCGTAGGTGATGACTATGTTCTTCCTTACTTCGTGAATTGATTAGTAAGCCATCGATGAATATTATCACAAATTTATCCAGGTAAGGTCGGAACACTCGGTTCATTAACTCCGTGGACACTACAGGCGCATTAGTCGAACCAAAGGGCATCACCACAAACTCGTAGTGACCGTAGTGAGTTCTGAATGCCGTCTTAGGAATATCTTCCTCCTGAATTCGCAGTTGATGGTACCCTAACCTTAGATCAATCTTTGAGATGTAGCTTGATCCTTGAAGTTGGTCAAATAAGTCGTCAATTCGAGGTAGGGGATAACGGTTCTTGATAATGAGCTTGTTTAGTTCTCAATAGTCCATGCACATGCGGAAAGATCCGTCCTTCTTTTTCACGAACAAGATCGGTGCTCCCCAAGGTGAGAAGCTCGGTCGGATGAATCCTTTGCTTAATAGTTCATTCAATTGGCTGGACAGTTCCTGTATTTCAGCAGGTGCTAGGCGGATAGGGATTTGGCTACGGAGGTGGCTCCAGAATCAAGTCGATTCTAAACTCGACTTGGCGTATGTGTGGTATTACCAGAAGGTTTTCTGGGAATAGATCGGGAAAGTTACAGACTTCA
This sequence comes from Lactuca sativa, assembly GCF_002870075.4. Classification (NCBI taxonomy): domain Eukaryota; kingdom Viridiplantae; phylum Streptophyta; class Magnoliopsida; order Asterales; family Asteraceae; genus Lactuca; species Lactuca sativa. The sequence goes on from NC_056626.2 coordinate 131,435,523, forward strand.
GGAATATCCTTGATTTCTTTCGCTTCTCATTTCTCCTCCACCATGTGGGCTAAGAAGGCATGGTATTCCTTGCGTAGATACTTCTGAACTTTGATGCAAGAGATGATTTGTATATTCATGTCGGGTTCGTCTCCATAAATGACGAGGGTTTCGCTATTTGGTATGTTAAGTCGAACAACCTTTTTGTAACACATAATATTGGCATTGTGAGGATATAACCATTCTATGCCAATGGTAATGTCAAAGCTACTTATTGTGACCGACATTAGGTCGATTTGGAAGGAATGGTTTTTTAGAGCTAGAGTGCATCCTATGTATATATCTTTAGTGCTTTCTGTTTTTTCCATTGGCCATTTCTATGGTGAATGTTTCATTTAACGATTGGGGTTTCTTTTTGAGTAAGTGTTTAAACTGCTGGCTCATAAAACTTTTCTTCGCACCACTATCGAAAAGTATGCATGCGTATGAGTTATTTAGGAGAAACGTGCCAGTAACCACGGTGGGATCCCTCATGGCCTCCTCATGCCCCATCGCTAGAACACTTCCCATGTTTCTGCTATTTATATTTTGTGCCTTTAGGCAATCTTTCTTGGAATGTCGCGTCTTGCCGCAACCGTAGGAAGTACGACTCAACCCAACATTAGGGGCTTGGGTGGTTTGTTGTGGTGGTGCTTTGTAGAAATGGGTTGTGTGACCCTTATTGTTGCAATTGTTACATTGTAGGTCTCGACAGGCTCCATGGTGATGGTAGTTACACTAGTCACATTTCGGAAGAGTTCCAGCGTATTGCTTAGCTGGCACAGGGGCGATAGGGGTAGTGATCGCCGAGTCTTGGGCGGGTTGACCCTTCTTTTTGTTCCTGAATTTTCGATTGTCGTCTCCCTGTTTTGGTTGTTCGGGCGTGGGGTTATGATGCCTTGACGAATCCCTGGTCGACAAGAGTTTGTGTCAAATGCTTGGCACATTCGAGGGTGCTTAGGTTGGCGGATATGACCATTCCCTAGATCTAAGGGGATAGCCCCCAAATGTAATGCCAGATCATTAAATCGAGTAGTGTATGTGGCAATATCGGACCCCTTCATGAAATGTTACCACAACTCTTGCTCCAGTTTCTGTATGTCACTCCTTGGACAGTATTCCTCGAGCATCATAACTTTCAAGTTCTCCCAACTCATGGCGTTTGCCACAGCTAGAATCAGAGTTTTAACGTGGTCATTCCACGACGACAAGGCCGAGTCCGCAAATGTACATGCGACATATTTGACTTTGAACTCGTCCGGGCATTCACAAATTTCGAATATGGACTTGGTCTTTTCAAACCATCTTGTCAAGGTAACGACCCTGCCGTCACCATGTTAGGTCCTGGGCTTGCATTTCATGAATTCTTTGTAAGAGCACAGTCGCAGGTGCCCTTGGTTTTCACCTTGATTAGAACTTTTAGTTTTGTTTCCGCTTCCATTGTTGTTACTGCGTATTTGGGCCACGGCAGTAGCCACAACGGTTGTTACAGTAGCCTGGAACACAACGGCGGTGGTGGGGCTGTTGGTGTGTTGTTCTTGCGCCTATTTGACTTTCTTGGTGACATACATCTGCTATAATATTTAATGGTGGAAAAATGATAAGTCTTTGATAAGAGTTTATGAATCAGACATTACCGTAATAGAATTCCTTGTTTATGTATGTATCAAGTCTCGTTGTTATTGAAATTTGCAACAAATTCTCAAACGAAATTTACTATAACAAGTAAACAATTGCATAACAAATAGCAACATCCAATGAAATAAGAAAAATGCATACCAATTTCATTGACAATATGGTACTAGTACATAGTTTTTTGAAAATTGACCTTTAAGAAGGTCTACATGAAAGAGTAGTACTAATGCTTACTTGTAAATAAAATCAAGACGTGAGTAATATAAGCACTAGTCATGGCGGGTAGTCTCCTGCGGGCCATGGGATGAAGTAATGGAGGCCTGCATCTACGCCATCCGACGCTCGGCTGTAATCACCCTCTCCTCGAGAGTCGAGTGCCTCTCTTAGTATTCCCTCACTTCCACCCGAGAGGTGGTGAGGTCCTCCTAGAGGTGATCAATGAGATGACATTTCCAGGGGTAGTCCCTCTCAAGCCATCAGTTTCATGTGTCATTGGTCTCAGCAGCGCCCCCCAGCTCAATGATCTGATTCACCGATGCCCTAGTCTGATCCCCGAGGTGTGAGATTCGTTGAACCATGACAGGGAGGGCCCTATCTGCGGGACCTCTGTGACTGAGGTTATAGAAACCTCGCTTCATGTCGTATGGTGAACGCTGGTGTTGTTGCCTGCTCCACCTTTCGATGTTCTCTGCCCAATGGGGCGTGGGTCCCTAGTAGCCTAGACGATGTGCGGGGACTCGACCGACATAAAGTGTATTAATGACTTTAGAATTTGCGTCCGAGTCCTCATCTTCCTCTTCCTCATCTTCTTCTTCCTCCTCCTTTTGATCCTCTTCGAGATCTTCTTCGGGTTCTTCTTCCATTATTTCCTCAGGATCCTCTTCGATCAACCCACCATTTCCCTAGTTAGGGAAATAGGGGTCTCCGGGCATGTGAAATCCTACCATGGCGTCTGTGCGAGAATAGAGATATGAGAAATACATGAAGGGTTTAAGTGTATGATCCTATAGTGTTCTAAAATACTCCAATAGTATTTTTAATCTTTATGTTTGATTCTAGAGTTTTTTGGTATATAGGGTTGGTAAGTTTTAGATTCGTTACCCACCACGACCATTCCTAAACACATGTTGGTCATATCTCGTATAAATATATTTGATCAGGCTATATGTATCCAACATATGATTACATAATTGTCTAGGCTTAATCGTAGTGTTTAACTCCTCTAAATAATTTTTATATAGTTCTTATTAAGACACTATTTCTAGTAGGTATGCATGTATGTATACTTTTTATAAAAATATTATTATATTTTAAAAGAATACTTCTTAGTCAGAGTGGTTTAGCCCCATTGTATTTTTAGTTATATATCTTACGTGTGCTGATATACTTAGTTCACTATAAACAATGCTCTGATGCCAATCTGTAACACCCACAAACCAGAACGACGAAATTGTCTGGGAGCGGACGACTTTCATGTACAACATCATAACAATTGAATAATAGTGATCAAAGCATTACAACCATTGTATTGAATATTTAATAAGTTTACATTGTACTCAAAACATTGTTTTCTTGACATCAATTGCATATGAAAAAAAATAACGTGATGCGGCGATGCCCCATCCTCCAAAAGCTCTTTGGTTACCTGTTTACTGATTTCTTGAGAATACAAATGATTTTGAAAAGTGTCAACAATAAATTTGATGAGTTCATAGGCATTTTGTATGAGAAGGATTTTATAACTGTTTCATGTAAAACGATAGTGTATACTTCAAGAAAATTCAATATTTTCTTTAAAAATGAGCTGTAAGTCTTAAATCGCAAGACTAAAAAAATGTATGAAATGTTGTACTGAAAAAATGGTGTTATGAAGTTTTATCTTTATATAAAACTACTTGAATGTATGCTAACCCGTAAACCAAATGTTTTGTTAATACCCTATGTGAGTTATTATAAGCATACTAACGTAACTAGTGGCCTGAACGACGTTCTTCGAGCATCAGAACTGTTATGACATTTGTCACCCAAGATTCGCCGGTCTAATTATAGCTAACAACTGAGGTGCAGGGTTGTCAATCCCATACAAATCTATACACAAGTGTCATGCTCTCCCTATAAGAGACTTTGGTTATAATTCAGGACTTTAGTGTGTACATTGGTAGGTACTGAAAACCACTTTTTCTTGTAAATGAAATAGTTATACCTTTAAAGAATTATATGTTTCTTCCGAAATGAAAATGTAGTGATTGTGACTTCTAAACTATTCCAGTTATAGTTTATCATGTTTGTTTGTCGAAACTATTTATATAATCATTTATATAAATACATAGTATTTATCTTGTCTAGTTTCAAAATGCATGGTCAAAACATCATATTTTTGGGTTGTAACCCACAAAATGGTGAAATAACTAGAATGTACCCGTTTTTGGTAGAAAACTATGTTTTGGGTAAAACGCTTCAAAAACCATGTAGTTTTTCAATCATAGTTTTTCTTATGATTTTATAAAATAGATTATCTTATGTTTTTGTTAGTTTTACATTTCAAAACTAATATATCATAAATATTTATATAAAAGCTAGTGATAACCATATCTCATGCAAAGAATGTCTTATATTTAACATTAACTTGAAACATGCAAGTATTTGTGTGATAAACCAATTTTTTACTTGTATTCCCCCCCCCCCCCCCCTAAAAACATGAAAAAACTAGAAAATGTGGGGGTATGAACTCACCTTGAGAGTGGTTGTGGGTTGTTTGAAGAGATGATGTGAAGATTTCCAAGCCTAAACACTTGAATGGGGTTGATGAAGTTCCTTGGAAATGCTATTATCCTAATGGTTTTAACACATAATAATGTCTGTAAATAGGATGAAAGTAACATGAAAGTGTATAAAAACACTAGATTAGCAAGAAAAGCTTATCTAAATTCTTAGAATAAGCTTGGAGAATTAATCCTTGGAAGCTTTGGACTTGAACCTTGAGAGAAAGGTGGATTAACAAAAAGAAGCTAGATATGGAAATGGTGGGGTTTGTGGAGGTGATTTCGACCTTAATTAAAGAAGGAAAAGTGATGGGATATTTGCTTAGTTACCTGTTGGTTAAATGCAAGGATATTTGTTGGGTAATAAATCTTATAGGAAACTGATGAAACATCAAGTCAACAAGTCAACCTTCCTTTTCTCTTTATTCCCACCGAAAACTCCATAGAAAACACCAAAATCATATGTGATTTCGGCCTATGCACCAACCGAAATCACATGTGATTTTGGTCTATGTTCCAACCAAAATCACTTGTGATTTCGGTCCTAGTGCAAACCGAAATCATTAGGTTGGTGGGGTATTAGGTCGAAAACTCTAAAGCAAAGTGTAATATATGATTGGTTCTAACTTGTTTACTTTCAAAGGCTCATTACAAGTATGATTTTTAAAGCATATATATATATATATATATATATATATATATATATATATATATATATATATATATATATATATATATATATATATATATATATATATATATATATTTGCTTATACGAATAATGCCCTTTTGGCTTTCAAATTTTTATTACAACAAAGTTACGTTGTGGATTGACTTATACACATAATACATCTTAGACCTTGTTGGATCCAAAATTTTCTAGTTGTCACGGTAGCTTTATCTTGTCGATGATGTGCTTGGTTTCGCCGCTAAATCTGATCAACACTAAGGATCTTGCAACTATCTTAGCCTCCAGTGTGTTCATTCTTTTAAATGAGTCCAGGAGTATGATGTTAACCGAGGATCCTCTATCGACGAGGATGCTTCTGACGAAATGATTGGTGATGTAGAGAGTAATCACTAATCTGTCATGGTGAAGATCCTGGATATCTTGTCTATCCGCTTCATTGAAGGTGATCTCCTTTTTGTTTTGTGATCAATGTGTTCTTCCGTGGTCCTTTAGATCAATGGAGCGTTTGTGGTTGACTGGCACATTGATTAGGTGATAAATGGCATCAAGAGTACCAAGCTAATTTGCATGGTTATTCACACCTTGTTTCTGATCCTTGGTATCGCAGTCACAAACTTGAAGGGAATAATCGAGATTAAACATGCCATTGAAAAGTTCAATGAATCTCAAAAGATCTAAGAACTTCATTTAAAACCTAATTCGTTTAAAATTTCATTTTCGTGGTGGAATTGGAAAATCATCATTTACCTACCTTCAAATAATTTGCAATTGGATTACGACATCCCTCTTCCGAATTGTGAATTATTGTGTTGGGTCCTAGCCTTAATACTTCATTTGGGTGTTATATTAAGGACTTGAATAAACTAACTTGGATTTCTCCCCGTTTGTAGATGTCTAGTTTTGACAACTATGGTCTTCCTCAATCCTTTGGAAAAATCTTTGCTCATGAAGATGATATTCCACGTGATGATCAAGGTGAAAGATGAATCCCTTCCTCGTGCTTTGATGGAGCTTCTCTTCCTCCACCTCCTCCAATAGTTCTCCCTAACCCACGTGTTCGTCGACTTGAAAAGTTCAAGATCACTCAAGCCCTGTTGGCAAGCAAACACGAAGATGGTAAATCTGTATGTGCACACATCCTGGCGATGAAGTCACACATTGATAGACTAGGGATGTTGGGTGTCATTGTCTGGAGGAAGTTGGCTGTTGACTTGGTTCTTCAATCACTACCTAAGTTATATAGCAAGTTCATAAAAGACTACTATATGACAGACCACGATGTGACCCTCATCAATTTGCTAATTGCTGCTGAATCAACAATGATTTGGTGCACTGGTAAAGCAAATTTGAATGGAAGATCTACCTCCCAAACTTCCATGGACATTAACAATGACAATATTGGAAGTCCAGAAAATTTTTCTCTTCCCAATGGAAAGGATCGGCCAAGGTTACATCGTTTGTTTCTATTGCCAAAAGAAGGGGCATTGGATGCGAAGCTGCCGTATCTACCTGAAGGATCGCAAGGATGCTAAAGTCAAATTGTATGACTCTACTTCAGGTAAGTCCACTATCTAACTCTATTAAGTTCCTGTTTATAGATTCTTAATACATGATTGATAAGATTGCATTTTGATGTTTTGTATAATCTAAGAAAATAAAGGAAGTTTAAATGAAGAGTAGGTTGAGTATGATCGCAAAGAGATGGATTTAGATTGCATGTTTCGATGATCGGACTTTTGAGCTGCTGCTTAGGAGTTATGATAGATCGCTTAGAAATATTTAGTAACATAGTTTTCATTTGTAATTGCGTTGTAAGGAGAAGTTTTTCCGCATTTTTATAAATAAAGAAAATTTTGATTTTCTCTAATTTTATATTTCCATGCAATGCCATTTGTGAAAATTGGTGTTTATATATTTTTAGCAATATTGAAAAAAATGGATTTGATTCTTTCGTTTGTGGTAGTTTCTAAAAGCTATCAAATAAGGAAAGATTCTCATCAACCAAGTTTCAATTGGATAGAAACTTGAAGTCATATGACTTGTATTATTTGATGAATGAGAATCTTTGTCTTTGGGAAATTAAGACTAGTTCCTTTTTCACATGAAGATGTGAGTCAAGTGAAGGACTAGGAGATCTAGTACACATTACTATGCACTAGTCTGGTCCACCACAAAGAACGATAAGACTATTCGTCATGATTTACTAAAAGTTTAGTAAATATGGTTATGCTTACAAGATTAAGTCTAATTCTAAATCATTGAAAAAGTTTCAATGTATAGTAGAACGAATAAGAAGGATCAATTAGGCAGAAAGATAAAAGTTTCTCCAATCTGAAAGGAAAGGAGAGTAATTTAGTATCATGTTTTATGATCATCCTAATGATTATGGAACCATATTACAATTGATCCTCTAAGGACATCTTAGTGCATTTGTATGGCTAAGAAGAGGAATTGGGAATTTTTGAAATGGTTAAAATCAAAAGGATGAGTCATACTTTGTTCGAATATCAAAGTTTTAGAGTTATACTCTAGTTAATCCAAGTTGTACCTTGATTAACATGTTCTGAGTAGGTTTATAACACCTCATGAAATGTGGAGTAGAAAATTTATCTTACTCTTGCACATTTGAAATTGGTAGATGTGATGTATTAGATAAGACAAATACCAACTAAGACCAATTATATGAAGTGTTTTTCTTGATAAGAACCTACACTAACTCTTGAATATTTGTTTTTCATGGAATGTTTCTTGACAAGGGAATCTTAATGATCTTGAATAGTTTCAAGAACTAATCAAGCATAAACCTATGGTTTATCACTAGCACACGAGTTGAGGTGCGAACCTATCGTGTTGACATTTTCTCATTTTTGTGCTTGTTACAGTTAAGTTAACTATGCATGTGAGTCCTATGAGTTCTCATTTGATTGAATAAGGCAAAGCACTTTGATCATTGAAAGTTCATTGATAAGCGAGGGTGAGCTGCTTAGTAACTTGGAAAAACAGGGTAGGCCCTTGTGTTGCCAGAAGGCAAGAAAGCAAGATTGAACAAGTTCAGTCCATATGATTTTGAATTTGTTATAGACCTTATCTTATGATTGATGGGTTTTGAGCATTCTAACACTTCCTAAGTGCACATGCAACCCTAATAACCTTGGATCTATGTTTGTCTAATTATCATGCAAAGTTGAATTCCAAGGTTATATATTCCTATCTAGCATACATGGGGGAACAATTTTAACTTGAATGAAAGATAGAATAACTTACCTTGTTGTTGCTTATGTTCCTAGAAACCTTGTGAGCCTAGCACCCCAAGTGTGATGCCTCAAATGCTTCACACAACACCAAATGCTCTTGGAAAGACTTTTGAGAGAATACACACTTCTTGAAATCGGCCTAGCCCTCTTGTTTCTTATGTGTAGTCGATTTTGGTGGAGAATGGGATCCTTATATAGTGTTGCACATCTAGGGTTACACCATATAAACCCTAATGTGTCATGACTCTTCATTTCTATGACCCATGGGTTTGTAACTCCCATGGAGCATCCATGGAGCATCCTATGGGTAGAACCCAACTTGATAATCCATGGAGCCTCTTAGCCCACTATACAAGATATGAATGATTGACATAATCAACCCATATAGTTAATTAGTTATCTTTTGATCACTTAATTAATTCCAAATTAATTCTTTGATCAAACTAATCAAATAATATTATTAATATATTAGAACTTATAACATATTAATAATCTCCAAGTGTTATTCCTCTCATTTAGTCTATCCAATTGCATGGTGCCATGCAACCCAAATGGACCATGCCGGGTCGGGTCAAGTACTAACCAGAAATAGTTATGGACTTAGACACCTTATCCAACAGTCTCCCACTTGGATAAGTCTAATAACTATAACTCCAGTACTTCAGGAACCGACTGGCAATCGTAGCTCTTTCAAGGTCTCTTAGAACTGAGAAGATGTTGATACAACATTTAAGATTAGTGATCATATAATCCTCTGTTCTAGATATCAGCCGGACAAATACATGGAACAATGTCTTACTTATTGTCCAGCAGTCTGTTTGTCGATTTCCGGTTTGTTTGACAAAGAACTTAATTGAACACATCAACTTAGTTCTGACCGGGCCCGGTACATAGGTCAAAACAAAATCATCGAGGGGCCCAGATATCAGCTTCTAATCCAAGAAGGAACATATAAACTTCGACTCATATGTTTGTTCTACCACTCATTGAATTATACACAAAAGCACGTTTTATAACATCGAGTTACCAATGCGTTTTCGTACAATCAATGCATAACCAACTTGTAAGTAACAAATCATATCTCTAGGTTTGAAGAATTATATGATATTACCGTCTCACGATCATTCGAGATAGAATTCCATGAAGTGATTCCAGTGAGTGTGCCTTGTCCAACTCCTTAGACCTCTGCAACCAATCATGACAGTCTTGATTCATACCTACTTCCGACATATGACCGACTGTGGAGGTTTCAATAATATGTTATACCAAACAAAATTATTCTGGAAGTCAAAAAATGCAAAAGAAATATAGTAAACGATCGACAAGAGATAGCAACACTTTACTCATAAATAAAACACCTTTTATTCATCATCTAATGTCAATTACACTTTACAAATTTCAAGGTTATCTAACTACCAAATCTAATATCATCCTTCAGCCCTATGCTCCGAGCATGCTGAAGATGCTTAACCCGAGTCAGTCCCTTCGTGAGGGGATCTGCTAAGTTCTCGTCCGATGATACCCTCTTTGCCATGAGGAGTCCTTCTTCTATTCGATGTCTGATAAAATGGTATTTTCTGTCGATGTGTCTGGATCTCCCGTGATCCCTTGGTTCCTTGGCTAAGGAAACAGCACTTTCACTATCACAAAAAATTTCCATTGGCTCTTTAATAGCTGGTACAACTCCAAGGTCTCCAATGAAGTTCTTCAGCCATATCGCCTCCTTTTCCGCCTCGCTAGCTTCAATATACTCTGATTCACAAGTTGAATCAGCCACTGTCTCTTGCTTGGAACTCTTCCAAGAAATTTCTCCTCCATTTAGGGTAAAGACCCAGCCCGACTGAGAGCGGAAATTATCCCTATCAGTCTGGAAACTAGCATCACTATACCCTACAACTCTCAAGTCATCACTCCCACCGAGGGTAAGGACCCAATCCTTAGTCCTCCGTAGGTACTTGAGGATATTCTTTACTGCAGTCCAGTGTGCCTTGCCAGGGTTCGCCTGATACATGCTAACCATGCTCAGGGCAAAGGCTACATCTGGTCGAGTACACGTCATAGCATGCATGATCAATCCTACAGCCGAAGCATAAGGTATTTGACTCATTTCTGTTATCTCAGCCTCAGTGCTAGGGCTTTGTGTCTTACTCAATCTAGCGTTACTCTGGATGGGTAACTCTCCTTTCTTGGAGTCCTGCATGCTGAATCTCTTCAGCACCTTATCCAAGTAGGTACTCTAACTAAGTTCAATTAGTCTTTTACTCCGATCTCTCAAGATCCTTTTATATATACCTTTTATGGTTTTGAAGGAAATATCCTCTTGATCACATGGTTCCATTTGAATTTGTTGGAACCTAATAGAGGCATCCATGAATGTTAGTAACTCATGTCCTGCTCTTGAATCTATCATAGAGTCGATGTCTGGCAAAACGAAAGGATCTTTAGGGCAAGCCTTATTGGGATCCATGTGTCCACACACACTCTCTATTTTCCGTTCTTATTTTGTACTACCATCATGTTGGCTAACCATCTTGGGAGCTTTACCAATTTGATCATTCATGTTTAACAAGTTTTTCAACTTCCACTTGGATGATTTGGCTCCTCTCTTGTGCAAATTTCCTTATTTTTTGACTTATAAGCCTGAAAGAAGGATCTATATTGAGTTTGTGATTTATAATTGCTTTATCTATACCTATCATGTCTTCAAGTTTCTATGCAAAGGTTTTTCTTTTATCTTTTAAGAAATTTACTAGGTCTTTCTCGATTTCTTTTGGAATTAAGGATCCTATGAGGAATTTGGCTTTAGTATGCTCAAGGTTCAAGGACACTTATTTTATGTCTTGTTCTTTTTCTTCTAGCATGTCTCGTGCCCTCTGCTTTAATTTCTCGCTTTTCATGGTACTATGGAAGACTGCATCGAGATATTATAAAACTATTAAACTCCTATTGATCACTGATGATCTTCATTCTCCCCCATGGGGTAGGCATTTTGATGCATTGATGGTACGTCGATGGAACTTCTTTCGTGTCATAGATCCAGGGCCTACCTAATATGACATTGTAGGAAGATAAAGCATTAATAACAAAAAGTGTTGCATAGAATTTACCCCTTCGATGTAGATAGATAACTTGATTTCCCCAATGGTGAGCTTCATTTCACTCCTAAATCCTATTAGTACTAAGGATTATTTGATTATTTCGAATTCTGGGATGTTTATCTTGGCCAAAACATCTAAAAGTATGTTGTTCACTGAGGATCCTTCATCTACCAGGTTCCTTTTGACAAAACAATTGGCGATGTAACAGGTTACCACCAATCCATCATAATGAGTATCTTGGATGTTTTGCTTGTCTTTTTCATTAAAGGTGATCTATTTTTTGTTTGTTACCGGCGTGTTCTTTCGAAGTCTTTCATCCCTTTATGTCTTGAATACTTTTGCTTCTCTTTGTTGCAGACTAAGAAGTTCCACATATATTTGATCCTCTGGAAATAACATTTATTTACTAGACGTTTGAAGGATGGGATCCTTGCTAAGGGCATACAGTCCTCAGTGTTGTGTCCAAAATCTTCGTGATATGCGTACCACTTAGATTTTTCCTTCTAAACGCTTGATTTCTCTCTTTTCCTTGGCCACCTTGCTTTGTCATCAAGATCTTGCATTGAAAAGATCAGACCTAAAACATTCATAGAAAAATAATAATCAGTAATCTTAGGAAATTCGTCTCCCCCCCCCTTCATCGTTTACGCTAAGGATTCGACCTTCCTTTTAGGATTATTATAGGAATTTGTTGTACTGGCCGTCTTTTGAATTTATTTGTCTTTTTCTATACCGATGAATCTCAATGTTGTACTTCTGACTTCATCCATTCGCTTGCATGGAGTTATCACAAGGTCTTTGTAGAATGAATAATCCTTCTTTAGGCCCACTTTAAAGGCTTCTACGACATTGACCATGTCAATGTTTGGTATGTTTAAGGCTTCCCTACCAAACCTGCTTACAAAGTGCCTAAGGGTTTCTTTAGGATACTAGATCACTCGATAAAGATCATGTTGGATATAGTGTCTAAGTCCATAACTATATTTGGTATGTACTTGACCCGACCCGACATGGTCCATTTGGGTTGGATGGCATTGCAACGCTTGGATAGACAAAATGAGAAAAAGGACACTTAAGGTTTATTAATATATTATAAGTTCTAATATATTAATAATATTATTTAATTAGTATTAGTCAAGAATTAATTTAGAATTAATTCGGTGATCTAAAGGAGACTAATTAAATATATGGGGTTGATTGTGTAAATCATCAATTCTTATATAGTGGGCTAATGATCCATGGTTTATGGAGTTGGGCTAAAACCCATAAGGTGCTCCATGGATAGTCCATGGGGGTTATAAACCCATGGACCATGGGAAATGAAAAGCCATGTCAATTAGGATTTACATGTGGTAACCCTACTAGTGACACAACTATAAAAGGACCCTATAGGCTTCCAAAATCGGCACTAAGTGTTAGAAGAAGAGGTCAAGCCGATTTTGTGTCATAGTGAATATCTATCAAGTTATTCCAAGTGTTTTGGTGTTGTGTGAAGCATTTGAGGCATCACATTTGGGTGCTAGGCTCACAATGTCATCAAGGAATCCAAGCTACTAAAAGGTATGTTATTCTTCTTGATTTTTGTATTACAAGTTCCCCATAACATGCTATTTAGGATGTAAACCTTGGAAAATGAAATTTGCATGTATATTAGAGAAAACATAAATCCAAGGTTTCTAGGGTTCATTGTACACCATACGAGTGTTCGAATGCTCAAAACCCATCAGTTGTATCAGAGCCTAGGCTTGTTTTCTGTATACTTGATGCAAACTGCTTGAAAAAGTCGAAAACTGTTCATTGTTTGTATGAACTCGCCGAGTCCATGGGGGGACTCGACGAGTCCATGAGTAAATTCATCCTACTCGTCGAGTAGGATCATGCACTCGACGAGTAGAAGGCCATCTGAGCAGATTTTTGACTTTTGTTGCTAGAAATGGACTAGGATCATTACCCTAAACTGTTTTGGAGTTATAATTTTTTTTGAAGCGGTAATGATTATTCTAATCCATATTCAATGGTTATTATCAAATTTCAAGTTTTATATTCGTTAATAGGATTCTTGAAATTTTTTGATATGAATGTTTATACTTAGGAGTTTTAGAAGATCATAGGAATTATGTGTAACTTGCTTGTTAGTATGATTCTTGATTTTAATGCCTAATGATAGAGTCCATAACTTGTCCTCAAGTTATGGATAAACAAAAGTCACTTCTTTAAAAGTGTTATTAAAGAATAAGAGGTTACATAAAATGAAGAGTCTTCATTTTAATGGACCATTAAGCTCATAAGTTATGAAATGAAAAGTCTTGAATAGTTTCAATACTTGCCCTCAAGTTTTGGAATTTGTAAAGCCTTACACCCTAATACTTTAATTCCAAATTGAAATTTAGGATTTTAAAAGTTTAAAATTCAACCCTGATACTATTATTATAATAAAAGCTTAAATAGTGATATGTATAAGAATAAGTCAGTCTTACCGTTTGTAGGCCTCATTCACGAAGCCGGTCTATAAGGGGGTATAAGGTTACTGCCTATAAAATGGCTGTTTAATGGGTATCCACTCTCACCCACCGCTTCCTTGACTGGTGGAGGGTCGTTAGTCGAGCGGGTAGGATAGGACCTTAATGCTCATAAAAAGTATAATGATATTATAAAGTAACTATACTTTAATAATTCCCAATCTTATTTACTTTAGGAAAATGTGAAATAGGTGTTAACCCATGAAACTACACTTTGTACCTTACCAAGTTGTTAGTGGAGTGTGTGTGGTTAATCGGCACACTAACAAGGACTAGTAAGAGTGGCAATGGGTAACTTAATTTTATCATAGATCGATGGAGCGCGTGTGGTTAACCGGCACATCGATTAGGTGATAAAAGTTAAGGGTACCAAGTCAATTTCCATGGTTATTCACACCTTATTTGTGATCCTCGACATCCCAATCACAAACTTGAGAGGGCACAATCGAGATTCAAACATGCCATTGAAAGTTCAATGTATCTCAAAAGATCTAGGAATTTCAAATCCAATAAAACTTAATAATCTATTTCGTTTTTGTGGTGGAAATTGGTAAATCCTCATTTACCTACCTTCAAATATTTTATTGCTTGGATTACGGCATCCCTCTTCTAACTATAAATAGTTTGTTGGGTCCTAGCCTTAATATTTCATTTGGGTGACTTATTAAGGACTCTTTATCTAATAAAACTTGTCTTCCTTTCTTTTAGATGTCGTCCAACACTGCTACTAGCTCAAACCCTACATGCTCCTTTTCCCTAATGAACTTGTGTGGGAAAGTCACTTTTGATGATTCCAATTTCAATGAATGGATTAGGAACATCAGAATGATTACTCGCTATGAGGGCAAATAGTATGTCCTCGATAAGGAGCTAAAGGTTATCATTGAGTTGACTGCTACTCCTGAGGACATTGCTGAGTACACTACCCATGAGAAAGATGCCACTAAGATGTCTTGCAACATGCTGGCCACAATGACAGCAAAACTACAGAAATCCTATGAAGATTTCTACCGTTTTGAGATTCACCAGGATATGATGGATAGATACCATCAGAGTACTCGTCAGGAGAGCTATGAAATCATTTCCTCCATGATAACAGCTAGGATGAAGGACGGAGAATCCCTCACCGGTCACTTGCAGAAAATGCAAAGGTTTGTGTACTGGTTATTGAAGCTTAATGTGGACTTCCCTGAGGACATGGCGATTGACATCATTCTCCATTCCTTACCTCCAAGTTATGATCGGTTTCGTATGACTTATCATATGAACAAGGAGGAAGTCACACTAAGTAAGCTTCAAGGACTTGTAAGGACCGCTGAAAGTGGCCTTAAAGGTAAATTAGTTGTTACTCCTACTCTTAATACTGCTCCTGTTTTGGGAATCAGGCAGGGAAAGGGGAAGAAGAGGAAGACCCCTTCGAAGGGTACCAAGGGAAAGTCTCTTGATGACTCCTATTCAAGTGGAACCAAGAAAGATTCCATTCCTCCTTCTTCAAACCAAAAGGAGGCACAAGGCTTCTACTGCCAGGAAAAGGGGCACTGGAAACGAATGCGTCCCAAATACTTTCAGGATGTAAAGGATGGGAAAGTTAAACCCACCCATGCAGGTATTTACACTATATTGTCTAATAACTCATTGGATACTAATTCTTGGGTGCATAATACAGGTTGTGGTATTCACATTCGTACTGATTTGTAGGGCCTAAGAAAAAGTGAGAAAGTGCAACACGGGAAGATAAACTTAATCATGGGAAATAGGAAAGCATAACTTGTTACCAAGATAGGAGTTTATTCTTTATTACTTAATAATAGGTTAATGTTAGATTTGAATAAATGCTATTACTCGTCTGAAATGGCGAGAAATATTATTTCCTTTCATGGCTTGTACAAACAAGGGTTTACTTTTTCATTTGATAATGATAATGGTGCTATTAATGTTTATTACAATGATGTATTTTACTTTAAAGCATTACCTTGTGATTGTGTATATGAAGCTGTGAATGTTGTAGATAATCTAGGAAATAATGTGTTGTGTATTGATTCTTCAAATAGTTTACACAAAGCATAATTGTGGCATTGTCGTCTTAGACATGTTAACAAGAAGCGCATAGGCCAACACCAAAAGGCTGGAGTTTTGGAATCATTTGACCTAAAGTAGAATGATAGTTGTGAGTCTTGTTTACTTGGAAAAATGACAAAGTCACCCTTCACTGTTACTTGTGAGACGGGTGAGGGTTTGTTGGGCCTCATACACACTGATGTGTGTGGACCCTTCAAAACCGCCACAAGGGTTGCTAATCGCTATTATGTGACTTCTACTAATGATTATAGTACATATGGATATATCTACTTAATCAAGCATGAGTCATAAACCTTTGAAATTTCAAAGAGTTTAAGCAGGAAGTGGAGAATCAACTGGGCAGGAACATGAAGATGCTCTGATCTGATCTGGGTGGAGAGTATCTTAGTATCGAGTTCCTTGACTATCTTAAGGAATGTGGGATTGTCTCACAATTGACACCTCCTAGGACACCACATCTGAATGGTGTGACTTAGGGGCGCAATCGAACCTTGTTGGACATGGTTCGTTCCATGATGAGTCGAGCTTCATTACCAATCTCATTCTGGGGGTATGCCTTAGAGACTGCCACCCATATCCTGAATCTAGTCCCTACTAAAAAGGTTGCCAAAACACCTCAGGAGATATGGACTGGGAAATTTCCCAATTTGGACCATATCAAGATTTAGGGTTTTGAGGCCTTCATGAGACGTGAGTGTAATGATAAGCTCGAACCTCGAAGCGAGAGGTGTATTTTCATCGGCTACCCACAAATATCCTTTGGTTACCTCTTCTACAGACCTAGTGAGAATGTGGTCTTTATAGCTAGAAGAGGAGTCTTTCGTGAAAGAGAGTTCATAAGCCAAGGAAACAGTGGGAGGCAAATTGACCTTGAAGAGCTTCAAGAGTCAAGTGGTAAAGGAACCTCAAACACTAGCGACCAACCTAAGGAGGAAAATCTTGTTGAGCCGATAGATGAGTCAGTTCCTCGAAGGCGTTCGACTAGAGTTAGGAATACAGCTGATTTTTATTATGGTTATCACATCACTACCGAAGGTGATACATTTATCTGTGATAGTACATTGATAGATTTGGATGAACCTAATAATTATAGGGAAGCCATGGTAGGCCCTGAGTCTGCCAAATGGAAGGAGGCTCTGGACAGCAAGATTCATTCCATGTATGACAATCAAGTTTGGTGTGACATCCCCATTTTCACGGCCAGAAAAGACCGATTTGTTTATGCTTTGTTTTATAAAATCAGAGTACTCCTTTGATTAAAAGAGTTGCAGAATTTTTTCCCAAAACAAAATATGATAAGAATTTATCAAAGCACTTCTTAAAGAAATGTATTGTCATTGAATAATAAAACCTCGGGATGTCATGTTCCGATACAGACCAAAAGCATAAATAGTACAATTTGAACGTACAATAGTTATTTATAACTACTGATCTATAAACCAAAATCTCTCATCAAATACACCAACTTATACTCTTGTGCCATTACCTGACATACAAAGAAAACTGAGTAGGTCAGGCTTGGGAGCCTGGTGAGTATATAGGGTTCTCAACCCATAGTAGGATTTTATATTATATTTAATCATCAGACAATCAACCCAAATTACCCATCCCCATTATCTCCTTCTGCTTCTTAAAGCTTTACCCTAAGAGTCAATTATCCTTTATTCATTCATTCCTAAGGATTGACCTAAGGGATTACCACAAAATCCATTTGCTACCACAGTTTATACAACAGGCACTACGTCACATAGTCGCCAGGGTTTATATAATAGGCACTACGTCTCATACTCACCAGGGTTTATACAAGAGGCAGTACATCTCATAGTCACCAGGGTTTATACAATAGACACTTCGTATCATAGTCACCAGGGTTTACAAAATAGGCACTACGTCTCATAGTCACCAGGATTTACACAATAGGCACTACGTCTCATAGTCACCAGGTATTTCATCTACCCATTTTCTATTGGAATAGTGTCTAAGGCTGCAACTATATTAGCCAAGTATTTGACCCGATTCTGCATGGTCCTTTTAGGTTGCCTTCACCATAGCAACTTGACGGGATGATCTATTATGAGAGAATAAATATTATTAATATATTGTGAGAATAATATAAGGAATAATAATATTGTTATTTGATTAATATAAGTCATAGATTAATTAGTATTAATTTGGTGACTTAAAGAGATTAATTAAATAAGAGGGTATAAACTGTCAATTGTTTGATAGTTGCACTTTGGGCTGTAAATCCTTAAGGGATAGAGGTTGGACGAATTCTAGGGCTTGGGATAGCCTCAAATTCGTCCAAGGCTTATCTTAGGTAAGGATTAGGATTGCTTTATGGAAAGATTATCCAACTAGGGTTTAAGGGTGAAACCCTAGGAGCCTTACAAGTATAAATAGACCCCTAGGGCAAGGGAAATCGGCACCTCTGCTAAAGCAAAGAAACCTTGGCCGAATTCTAATCCCTCTCCTCTCTCTCAAATCATCCTCCTTGTTAGTTGGTGTTTGTAAGCCATTAGAGGAGTGACAATTATGACTCTAGAGCTCCAAGAGAACAAGATCAGACAAGAGATTCAAAGGTAAACTTCTAGATCTGATTTTGTATTGTTCTTATACTCAATTAGCCATTAGAAGTCTTGGATTCAATGCATGTTTAATTAGAGAAACCTAGATCCAAGCATTAAGGTTTGCATGTGCACATAGGAATGTTCATATGGCCAAAACCCATCAGTGGTATCAGAGCCTAGATTGGTGTCTATTAAATTGTTGCTTGTTTGTTTGAATCTTACTTGCAAAATTCGAATTTTGTGTTTCTGAGTCATGGACTCGGCGAGTCCCATTGTGGACTCGGCGAGTTGGCCTGACTCGGCGAGTCCCATGCTGCACTCGGCGAGTCCGAGCGTCAGGAAGGGCCAAATTTGGGATTTTTTGATATTTATCTTATGGAAACTTGCCTTTATCATATTAGATCAACCCTAATCCGATTTTTTGATATATATGACTATAATCTTGATCTAATTAAAGATATTTATCAATTAATAAAATATTTAATTTCCTTATGTGATAATTAATTAATTATTTTGATTAAATTGGTAAATTATTATGCAAGATATCTTAAATAAATCGAATATGGATAATTATGGAATTAATTGTTAATTAAGATTATTTGTTATTTGATCCTCCATGTTTTTTAAATGTTTAAAACTTGCCCTCAAGTTTGAAATTTATGTTTTGTGATTAAAAGTTTTAATTTAGAAAATTTAAATTTCAAACCCTAGAATTTTACAAGTTTAAAATACAACCCTATACTAATATAATATTACAAGATTTATATATATATATATATATATATATATATATATATATATATATATATATATATATATATATATATATATATATCAAGGTTGTAAAAATCGTTTGACGGTAGCTCGACGGTCGACTGGTGTTAAGGGATTAATCGGTCTTGACGGGGATTAATCGAAGATTAATCGGGGACCATAAATTATTAATAAAATATTAATTAAAAATTAATATATCTTAAGAAAAACAAGTACTTCAAAATTAAAAAATAAGAAAAGTTGTAATTTGGAAATTTGGAAATACGAAAATATAAACATTTTAGTATAATATTTAAAATTTAGAAAATTTGTAAATTTTGGAGTAAAAAAAAGAATGTTGGTTTTTTGAATTTTTTTAAAAAGATTTAAATTTTTTGACCTTTTTTGACTTTTTTTGACTTTTTTTTGGCTTTTTTGACTTTTGTTGACCGATTAATCCCGCCAAGGCCGATTTATCCCGCCAAACCCGATTAATCCTAAATTTCCGATTAATTCCCTAATCCTCGACGGTTGGAAAACGCCAAGCGATTAATTCACGATTAATCGCCGATTAATCTCGATTTCTTCAACCATGATATATATATATATATATATATATATATATATATATATATATATATGTATATATATATATATATATATATATATGTATATATATATATATATATATATATATATATGTATGTATAACTAAAATGCTAGTCTTACCGTTAGTAGGCTTCATTCACGAAGCCGATCTATAAGGTGGGTATAAGGTTGCGGCCTATAAAATGACGCTTAATGGGTGTACACTCACACCCACCGCTTGCTTGATCGGTGGAGGGTCGTTTGCCGATCGGGTAGGATAGGGCAACCTCATCCTCTCATTATTAGTATCATATGAAATACAAAGTAACTACATGTTTTTCAAAAATTTCCCAATCTTAGTTACTTTAGGAAAAGTGAATTGATGCAATCCCATGAAATTACACTTTGCACCTTGCTAAGAAGTTAGTGGAATGTGTGTGGTTTACCAGCACACTAATTAGTTCTAAGCGAAGGTGGCAAAGGGTGATTCATTGTTTATCATAGTTCGATGGAGCGTGTGTGGTTTACCGGCACGTCGAATAGGTGATCGTTACAATGAAGGCACCATGTGAATTTGCATGGTAATTCACACCCGCTTTGTGATCCTCGGTATCCCAGTCACAAACAAGAAGGGCATATCGAGATTTAAACATGCCACTGAAATGTTTCAATGAATCTCATCTAAACCTAGGAATTCTCAAATTCATTAAGAACTTAAAGTTAGGTTTACATGGTGGAGAATTAGTGAATCGTCATTCACTTACCTTCAAATTGTTTGCATGTTAGATTATGGCATCCCTTTTCTAATATGTAAATATTGTTGTTGGATCCTAGCCCTAATTTTTCTTATTGGGTGATTATTAGGGATTCATATTCTAATCTATCTTCGTCCTTTCTATTTGTAGATGTCGAACGCAAACAACGCTGCTGCTAGTTCATTCACATTGATGAGCCTTTGTCAAAAGGTCACCTTCGATGAGACGAACTTTAACGAATGGATAAGATACATTCGCACTATTGCTCGTTATGAGGATAAGGAGTATGTCCTCGATGAGAAGCTCGAGAAAATCAACCCTGAAATCGCTACTCCAGCTGAAATGACCGCTTTTGAAACTCACGAGCGTGATGCAACGAAGGTTCATTGCATCATGATAGCCACTATGAACTCCGAATTCCAAAAGTCCTATGAGGACATGTACCCGTACGAGATGCATCAAGACTTATTGGAGAGATACCACCAAAACACGAGACAAGAGCATTATGAGATTTTCACTAACATGATTTCCGCTAAGATGGGTCATGGAGAGTCTCTTACCGTGCACCTGCAAAAGATGCAAAGGTATGTCGACCGTCTTTGCAAGTTGAATGTTGACTTTGGGGAAGACTTGGCGATCGACATGGTGCTTCACTCTTTGCCTCCAAGCTACAATCAATTTAGGATGACCTACCACATGAACAAAGAGGAGGTCACCCTAAGCAAACTCCAAGGTCTCTTGAGGGTCGCTGAGAGCAACTTCAAGGACAAGTCTGTTGCACCAGCTCCCAATCCACCCGCTACTCCTGTTTTGGCTATTGGACAAGGAAAGGGAAAGAAGAGGAAGGCTTCGTCTAAGAACTATCGCAAGGTTAAAGCCCGAGATGGTGCCTCTTCTAGTGGGACCAAAGTTGATCCTGCTAAACCCTGCCCTAACCCAAAGGAGGCAGAGTGCCATCACTGCCACAAGATAGGACATTGGAAGAGAAGCTGCCCAGAGTACCTGCAAGCCATCAAGGAAGGAAAGATCAAGCCATCTTTCGCAGGTATATACACAATTAAATCTAACGATTCATCTCATGCTATTTCTTGGGTTCTTGATGATGGGTTTTGGTCATAAGACATCCTATGTGCTCATACAAACCCTAATGCTTGGATCTAGGTTTCTCTATTGTACATGCTTTGAATCCAAGACTATAAACCCTAATTCTAGCATATGGAAATCAATATTAACATATAATTAGGTTTATGATATTACCTTGATTGTTATGTAGCAATAACAATCCCAATTCCTCCTTGAATTGACTTTGGAAGGCTTAGAGTCACAAGTGTCACTCCTCTAATGGTTCACAAACACCATAAGCAAGTGGAGAAGGTATAAAGAGAGAGGGGAGGTATTAGAATTCGTCTCTAGGACCTCTTGGGAAGAAGTGCACGAAATCCTAAGGCCTTAGGGGTCTTTATATAGGGTTGGGATTAGGGTTTCAGTCCTTATCCTTATCTAGTTACTTGCCCATCAAGCAACCATAAGATAAGCCTTGAAAACCCTTATCCTTTATCCTTTGGACGATTTCAAGGATCCTTATCTCCTTGAATTCGTTCAACCCATATTTAGGATAACCATTACCATATTTTGTAACTATCACATAATTACAATTAAGCCCCTCTAGTTTAATTAATTACACTTGATCACAAAATTAATTCTTAATTAATTATTGACCAATATTAATTAAAAAATATGATTTCTCCTTTAATATATTATTCTTATAACATATTAATAAATCATAATAACCTCTCTCTCTAGTTATTTCTCCAATCAAGTTGCTTTGGTGAAGGCAAACCAAAAGGACCATGCACCATCGGGTCAAGTACATACCAAAATAGTTATGGACTTAGACACTAATCCAACACTTGATACCGGTTGTGGTTACCACATTTGTTCTAATGTGCAGGGACTAACAAGTAATTTAGGTCGCGCATTATTGCGTGCCCTTAAATTAGTGTCCAAAAAAAACACGGAGGGCACCTATAATAAGATGCGTGTCCTCTAAGGATGTCGCTTTATAAATTTAATTGGAACGTGCGTTCCATCCTTTAATAACCAGGGGGAAAATGAAATCCTAAAAGATTAAAAACCCCGCCTTCCTTTTTTTCTTCTTTCCCTCTTGCCCTAATTATTGACTCCTCATTTTTCTCTCAGATTTGAGTCTCCTCTTTCATCAAAAATAAGAGGTAGCAAGGTAACTTTTCTGAGATTCGAAACTATATGAATCGAATTAGTGGTTGAAGATCATAAATCGATGGTTACAAGTGAGATTTGGGATCGAAAGTCAGAGGTTCAAGGTACGATCGGAAACATCAAGAGACAGAAAGCAAAAGCGGAGGAGGCATCAGATTCGAAGATTGTTCTCTTCTTCTTCATGTATATTCCCTAGATTTCTTTCTCTTACGTTCAATCTCTAAAGATTCTTTTATTCCGTAAATCAGGTACGAAGATTATTCTCTTCTTCTCCATCTGTTTTTGGAATGACGACCTCTCCTCTTAACCTAATTTGTATTTTCGACTTTTTTGTTTTTGTGTTTGCTAATGAATATTTGTTGTTGATTTGTGATTTGTTTTGTTTTTTGTGTAGGGGTTCTTGCTATGTGGTCATTACATGAGCAAATTAAGCAAATGGAAGTTGCAATTGAGTATGTTGCACAATCAAGTTCAAGGAGAAGCAACTGGCAGTTTATGGGGGCAAGATGGAAGTTGCTATGTGGTCTAATTGAAGAAATCGACTACTTGGCTGTAGGTTTTCCTTCTTGGCGGTGATGTTTTCTTCAAAGCTGCTTCCACCTACTGCTTTGTTTGAAGCGCCGATGAAACGTGTGTTCGTCACCTTGCTTCCCTTTGCCGATTCACACTCTATTATGAGCTCTGGTGGCCACCTCTTGCCGTGTTTTTCAAGGTAATCTTTTTATATATATTAAACTGACTTCAATAGCCTTCATCTCTTTCTATTATATTTTTTGCTATCTCTTTCTTGAGACAATTCTTAGGGTGAGTGATTTCGACCTCAAAGTATAGCTACATGATTAGGGATTTTTTGTTTTATTGTGTTTGTTTGCTAGATTATGAATCTATCTTCAAACTAAGTATTAATTTGAGAGGTTAGATTAAACAAGAAAGAACCTTCCCCTTTTTTCTGATGGTGGTTGGGGACATATGACATTGCCGCCTGCCAGGGCAACTTTTGTCTTCGTTTTTCCTGATTTAGGTAATCTCTACTATTGGCTTAATTCTAAAATATAAGCAATCGGCATTCAATCATTTTTGTGGAACAATTTACATAGTTTTTGGGGATTTGTGGATTTCAAGTACTTCACTTTATTTTTCTAATGGCATGCACTTTTTTTATTTAATGAATTTGTTGAATTAGGGTCATTTGTTGGACACAATAGGGAAAGCCACTTGGAAAGTAGGAAGCTATCAACTTTATAAAATATTTATGGTTTCGGATTAGTTAGCTCTAATATGTTTGATCTTTATATGGATGGTGCTTTTATGGAATTTTAACAAAAGGGGTGATACTAATGGTTTAGGAAGCATAGAAAGGATATAATACAGTTTCAGGTTGGATTTGGGTACTAGTAGAAATCCAATGCCAAGTAGACAAGATAGATTCAGAAATAGAGTTTATAACCACCTTCAACCTTTTCTGTTCTCTGCAATATCATGGTTTCTATTCAAGGTTAGTTTAAATTGTTTTTTCTTTGTTAAAAGATTATGATAGGGCTTAATAACAACTCATAATCTGCATCTTGATAAAATATTGAAGCCTTAGAGGAAACTGTTGATTAGTTTTATCCAAAGACCAATGATTCTTATAAGATTAGCAATTGAAAAAGGATTATCTTTTTAGGTACTTTGTATTAGGACAATACCACAAACTCAATGCACACCAGGTGTTTGTAAAAATGCAAACATAACTGTTAAGTTGTTGATTTCTCAAGTTTTAACTTTTATTAATCAGGTTTATTGATTGTTGTAGATAAAGGGTGGGCGAAAAGCTTGACAAGTAAAGCAGGGGACCAAAATGAACTCATGCAGTTCCAACTCACATCAACTAACACACAATCTTCAAGAATTCAAAAGATATGGTACATGGTCATCCAATGGCTGACGGAATCTTACTTTGACCCATTAGTGGCTAGTAATGTATGGACACAAACACAATCTCGTAGCAAATAATATGACATTAAAAGAACATCTCTTAATAAATATTCTTTATATAATATTTATTACTTTAAAATCTTTTTTTTTTTGTTTTTTGGTTTAAGAAGGTTGTAACGGGTTGGAAATTGTCAACTTCATGTAAGGTTTCACATTTACGTTTACAACAATTAAAAAGATATAAAATGAAAATATAACAAAAAGTAATGCACATAAGGAATTATTTAAACCATCTTATGAGTACTTGTTAATCTTTGGATGGATAACTCCCACTCTTAGTGAACACAAATAAGAAATGGTCAAATGAATAAAAGATTTTTTGTTCATTGTTGCAATAAGTTAACATACAAAATTAAAAACTAAAGTGGAGCCGGGTGAAAACTGAGATTCATTTTATGAGTTTTTGAGATTTTTTGTTCTTGAACCTGAACATCATTAAATATTTTATCCTCAAATTTTGTCAAGAATCTTCAGAGAGTGTTATGCAGCAGGTTTTTATACCATTACTATATATTCCAGTTATGTTTTTTTTTCTTTTGTTATCGAAAGTTATACAACAACCAAGTAAGCATATTTTTTCAAGTATCATATTGCTATACTAAAGAGGGTGTTACATATTGCTATACTAAAGAGGGTCTGAATCCAAGTGATGAAAATTCAGTTCTTCTTCACTACATTCAGGTAAGCATATTTTTTCAAGTATCATAAGATATAATGATGAATGAAATTGTTAATTGTGGTATGGTGTATATAATATATACATGTTCATCAGGATGATTTTAAGTTGAATATCAAACCAGCCTTTCACCAACTTAGATCAGTTGAGCAACTTGGTTACATCATTATGCTTATGCAGAGGTATATGAAACACTTGCATTTGTTCTATATTTTTTTTATAAACGACCCAAACCTCATTTTGAGACTAAAATCTATGAGATGCCAGATGATGAATTCAAGGTCACAAGAGTTTTGTTTTCTTTATCAATTTGGATTTTTCGTTTGAAAATATGAATATTGTTTTTTGATTTGAATATCTAATACTATAATGGTGTAGAGCAATGTTAATGGACTGATTGAGATAAATCTTGAGAAGCACAAGAACTTAAGTGAAGAATCTGTATACTTTTGGCGAGAAATCCAAGATGGTACCCCTCAAATTTGATAGGAAAGATCACGAGGTATGGAACTTAAGTGAAGAATCTGTATACTTTATTATGCAATTTTATTTTTAGGAGGTATTTTACTTTATTAAATGTTTAAAGTTACAGGACATGAGTATGGACACATCATGGAACATTTTAGGGCAGTTGTTGGTATATGTTTTTTTAATGAATAATGTAATCATATGTATGACTATGAAATAAAGTTTGTTATTTAGTATGTGACAATCATGTATAGGGAGAAAACAACTTCTCTTGATTTGTTTTACCTTTCCATGGATCAGTTATCTGTATGACATTAAATTTTATGCAATGGATTGTATTTTTTGTATATGATATTTTATTTTCTATTATGAGACATTAAATGAAAATTTAATTTGAAAATTAGTAAATCTATAAATAATATTTTTTTTAACATTTAAAATTATGATACGCAAAAATGTGTGTCATCTTCATTTATGACATGACCTTTCTTGACAGGGGCTTTCTTGATACGAATTGTGTGTCATAAACACGCACGTCGTAAAGTTACGACACACAAATGTGTGTCGTCTTCCTTTATGACAGGGCCTTCCTTGATACGCATTGCATGTCATAACTGCGCGTCATAAATGTGTGTCATAAATGAGCGTCATAAATGCGCGTCGTCAATAGATGACGCACAAAAGCGTGCCGTCTCTCGTTATGACAGGGCCTTCCTTGACACGCATTTGCGCGTCCTCTGAGCGTTTTATGACACATATTGCCCGTCGTAAAAGACTGTTTTTCTAGTAGTGCTGAGTCTCGACATTCCTAGTAGCCTAAATGGCGGCTTTCACAATGGTCGCTTGCTTGACCATCGGACCAAAGTCCGTTGGTAATCCGAGGGCAAACTTGTTGACCTTGGAAAGTTCCGTTGGAAGTAGGTAGGGAACAAGCTTCATTTTCTTCGTAAAACTAGTAGCGTATTTGCTGACGATCAACCTTCCCTTTTTCAGATTCTGGAGCTCATTATTGATTTCCAGAAGATCCTGCTCAGAGCAGTATTGCATCTTTAGTTGCACCCCAAAATCTCCCCACGACATCTTGCTACCTTCCCACTTGCGCATAGAACCAGCCAGTAGCTTCGACCAACATTTAGCATTTAGCACATAAAAGCATTTTACTCATCTTTCCTAAAATATACTAGCGCTTGTGTCTAAAATATGGTAGAAACTCATCTCAAATCGCTTAGCAATCTAAGTTTAAGTCTAGAAATCCTACAAATTCCAAGTTCGCTTAAACTAGTGATCTGATACCAACTGTGACATCCCCATTTTCACGGCCAGAAAAGACCGATTTTTTTATGCTTTGTTTTATAAAATCAGAGTACTCCTTTGATTAAAAGAGCTGAAGAATTTTTTTCCCAAAACAAAATATGATAAGAATTTATCAAAGCACTTCTTAAAGAAATGTATTATCATTGAATAATAAAACCTCAGGATGTCATGTTCCGATACAGACCAAAAGTATAAACAATACAATTCGATCGTACAACATTTATTTATAACTACTGATCTATAAACCAAAATCTCTCGTCAAATACACCAAATTATACTCTTGTGTCATTACCTGTAACACAACGAAAACTGAGCGGGTCAGGCTTGGAAGCCTGGTGAACATATAGGGTTTTCAAACCACAGTAGGATATTATATTATATTTAATCATCAGACAATCAACCCAAATTACCCATCCCCATTATCTCCTTCTGTTTATTAAAGCTTTACCCTCAAACTCAATTATCCTTCATTCATTCCTTCCTAAGGATTGACCTAAGGGATTGGCACAAAATCCATTTGCTACCACGGTTTATACAACAGGCACTACATCATATAGTCGCCAGGGTTTATATAATAGGCACTATGTCTCATAGTCACCAGGGTTTATACAATAGGCACTACGTCACATAGTCACCAGGGTTTACACAATAGGCACTACCTCTCATAGTCACCAGGGTTTACACAATAGGCACTACGTCTCATAGCCACCAGGGTTTACACAATAGGCACTACGTCTCATAGTCACCAGGGTTTACACAATAGGCACGATGAGTCATAGTCACCAGGTATTTCATCTATCCATGTTCTACCCAACATATTTGTATATGTAAAATACATATATGGTTAAAATCATTAAAAACATGTATAAAACATCCATTCCACAACCATCTAAAATAGACTAACAATATATAACACATAGCACGTATTTCATAGCAAATACTTCATATTTATGTGTTAAAAGAAAGTAACTACACACTCACTTGAATAGACGATGCTCGGACAGCACTACGACTTTAAAAGTAGTATTCTTCGGTGAAACTAGAATATCTTCAAATATCGGGCTTCTCGCGAGCAGAGCTTTGACTTGAAACTCTTTTCTCCTCGAGATCTTTGGGGCTTCAGGACTCGCTACGGAACTCGGGATGATACCGGGGATTCGGGGCTGCCTCAAAAGGGCTAGATAGGGTATCGGGAGTGACAGAGTGAAGGAATTAACAACTATGGTCGGCTGCCCTTCAACTTCTATTTATAGGGCTGAATTCCTATGCTCATATTATGAGATTCTAGTGCTCACGTAGTGAGCTTAGTAGGTCACTGTGTTCATCATTCGTCCACTTGCTCTGGAGGGTGTCCGGTCTGTGCTCACCTCATGAGCTCTAACACAACCTCGAAGTTTGCGTTCAGAACTTCAGAAATTCATATCTTTCGCATACGAGGTCCGTTTTCGACATTCTTTATATGCACACGTAGGTGAGATTATGCTCTACAACTCTCATTTAGACTCCGGGACAGGAAAACTCCGTTAGGAATTCACAACTCCTTCATCTGACGTCTACTTTTGTCTGTCTTTTTACCGTGGACTACTATTGATGAGATCTTCAATTCTTGTTTAGATCGTTTCAGCTAGAAATCACTCGATCTCATATTCGAACTTCGGGCTGCATACTACTTAGCCAAAACTTAAAAAACTCATAACTTCCTCATACGAAGTCAGATTTGGATATTCTTTTTATGCACGCTCTCGGTTTAACATATTCTACGACTTTCGTTTAGATCACTAAGGCTAGATATCGCTCTATCTTAAATTCATATTTTACATCATTCATCGTCGTGCCGGTTCTGTCGCGAAACTTCGACAGGTCATAACTTCTTCGTTATAACTCAGATTTCTATGTTGTTTATATATACGAAATCCTTGTAACATATACTACAACTTAGTTAAGATTACTCCTTCCAAATAATCTTCCATAAAAAAGTCATTTTTGATGCTCATTGTCTCTAAATTGACTAGCATAACCCGGATCTACGGGCGTTACATTTGGAACTTGGTTGACAATGTACCAGGTCGTAAGAGAGTTGGGTGCAAATGGATCTTCAAGGAGAATACCGACATGGATGGGAAGGTACACACTTACAAGGCACGACTAGTTGCGAAGGGATTGACTCAAACTCCAGGAGTTGACTATGATGAGATCTTCTCACCAGTAGCAAAGATTAAGTCTATTAGGGTTATGCTAGCCATTGTTGCATTTCATGATCGTGAGATATGTAAAATGGATGTCAAAACGGCTTTCCTTAATGCAAAGTTGGCTGAGGATGTTTACATGGCTCATCCAGAGGGTTTTGTCGATGCAAAGTACCCTAATAGGGTGTGTAAGCTTAAGAAATCCAATTATGGGTTGAAACAAGCATCTCACAGATGGAATCTTTGTTTCGACGAGAAAGTCAAAGAGTTTGGCTTTTCGAGGAGTGAGGATGAGTCTTGTGTATATGTTAGGGCTATTGGGAGTATAGTTAGATTTTTGGTGTTGTATGTGGATGGCATACTACTCATAGGAAATGACATCCCAACCTTGCAGGAGGTTAAGTTCTGGCTTGGGAAGTGTTTCGCTATGAAAGACCTTTGGGAAGCTACCTATATCCTAGGGATAAGGATATTGAGAGACAGGAGTAAGAGACTAGTCGTACTTAGTCAGAGTACTTACTTGGATAAGGTGTTGAAGAGGTTCAACATGCAGGATTCCAAGAAACAGGAATTACCGATCCAGAATAACGCCAAACTGAGTAAGACTCAGAGTCTGAGTACAGAGGCTGAGATAGTTGATATGAGTCGTGTACCATATGCTTCCACTGTGGGCTCAATCATATATGTTATGACTTGTACAGTTGTACTCGCCCTGATGTGGCTTTTCCTTTGACATTGATCAGTAGATATCAAGGGAACCCTAACAAGGCTCATTGGACTGCCGTAAAGAACATTGTTAACTATCTGCAAAGGACTAAGGACTAGTTCTTTCCCCTTGGTGGCAGTGATGACTTCAGAGTGATAGGGTATACCGATGCTAGCTTTCAGACCGATAGGGATAATTTCCACTCTCAGTCAGGCTGGGTCTTTATCCTAAATGGATGAGAAATTACTTGGAAAAGTTCCAAGCAGGAGACGATAGCTGATACAACTTGCGAATCAGAGTATATAGCAGCAAGCGAGGAAGCAAAGGAGGCGATATGGCTAAAGAACTTCATTGGAGACCTTGGAGTTGTACCAGCTATAAAAGAGCCAATGGAAATTTTATGTGATAGCGAAAGTGCGGTTGCTTTAGCTAAGGAACCAAGGGATCACAGGAGATCCAAACACATTGACAGAAAATACTATTTCATTAGACATCGAATAGAAGGACTCCTCGTGACAAAGAGGGTATCATCAGATGAGAACCCAACAGATCCCCTCATGAAGGGACTGAGTAGGGTTAAGCAATTACAGCTTGTGAGGTGCATCAGACTGAAGGATGATATTAATTTTAATAATTAGATAGTTTTTTGAAACTTGTAAATTGCAATTGACATTTGATGATTAAATAAAAGTTGTTATTTATTTATGAGTAAAGTTTTACTATCTTATGTTAATCGTTTACTATTGTTTCAACTTTTCATGTTTTGACTTCCAGAATAATTATATTATTCAAACTCTCCACATTCAGTCATACTTTGGAAGTAGGTATTGAATTAAGACTGTCATGAATTGGGTTTGTATATTGTCTAAGGTGTATTAGACACAACAATGGTTTCTGCAACATTCATGAGTGCTCATAAGGTCTGAGTATTGGACTCAACCCATGCTCACTTGTATCACTTCATGGAATTTATCTCGAGTGATCGTGAGACGGTAATATCATATAAATCTTCAAACCTAGAGATATGAGTTGTTAACTATGAGTTGGTTATACATTGATTGTACTAAAACACATTGGTAACTCGATGTCATATAACGTGCTTTTGTGCATAATTCAACAATTAGTCAGTACAAGCATATGAGTTGAAGTTTATCTGTTCCTTCTAGGATTAGAAGCGATATTTGGGTCCCTCGATGATTTTGTTTTGACCTATGTATCAGGCCTGGTCAGAACCTAATTGATGTGTTCAATTTAGTTCTATGTCAAACAAATCAGATATCGAGAAACAAATGTTGGCCAACAAGGAAGACCATGTTCCATGTATTTGTCCGGCTGATATCTTGAGATCAGAGGATTATATGATCACTTATCATAAATTGCGTATCATCATCATCATCTCAGTTCTGAGAGACTTTGAAAGAGCTACGATTGCTAGTCGGATCCTAAAGTCATATCTGCAACTATAGTTATTAGACTTATCCAAGTGAGAGACTGTTGGATATAGTGTCTAAGTCCATAACTATATTTGGTATGTACCTGACTCGACCCTACATGGTCCATTTGGATTGCATGGCATTGCAACACTTGGATAGACAAAATGAGAAAAAGGACACTAAAGGTTTATTAATATATTATAATTCTAATATACTAATAATATTATTTAATTAGTATTGGTCAAGAATTAATTTAGAATTAATTTGGTGATCAAAAGGACACTAATTAAATATATGGGGTTGATTGTGTAAATCATCAATTCTTATATAGTGGGCTAATGATCCATGGTTTATGGAGTTGGGTTAAAACCCATAAGGTGCTCCATGGATAGTCCATGGGGGTTATAAACGCATGGATCATGGGAAAAGAAAAGCCTTGTCAATTAGGGTGTACATGTGGTAACCCTACTTGTGACACAACTATAAAAGGACCCCATAGGCTTCCAAAATCGGCACTAAGTGTAAGAAGAAGAGGGCAATCCGATTTTGTGTACTAGTGAACTTCTCTCAAGTTACTCCAAGTGTTGTGGTGTTGTCTGAAGCATTTGAGGCATCACATTTGGGGTGCTAGGCTCACAAAGTCATCAAGGAATCCAAGCTACTAAAAGGTATGTTATTCTTCTTGATTTTTGTATTACAAGTTCCCCATAACATGCTATTTAGGATCTAAACCTTGGAAAATCAAATTTGCATGTATATTAGAGAAAACATAGATCCAAGGTTTCTAGGGTTGCATGTATGCCATAGGAGGGTTAGAATGCTCAAAATCCATCAGATCACTAGTGATCCTTTTGAATATCCTAATACTCGAAAACTTAATATTTAAAAGATTAAATGAAAAAAAAACTAGTAGAGTAAGGAGGAACATTGAGAAGACATTTCAAGGTTGATCCTATAAGAGTCGAGCCAGAACCCTTGCATAAACAGGCTTCTTTAAGTGTGACGGAATGGGAATGATCTCCATCCTTTCTCTATATTATGTTATGTGTTCCTTAGGATTCGTGGTTCCATTGTAAGGTTTCATGTTGGGAGTTTGCAAGCACTTTAGGACTTCAGTGTCAGCTATCATGGGAATAAATATTGATCCAATGACTGGTGGGGGGATACTTCTGGAATACGTTGAACCACCCCTAATATGCCCGAGATTATCTGTCTTAGTTGCTGAAGTTCTTTGTCCATGACTAGACTTATTCCTGCATCAAGATTCATAGATTTAGTATTAAAAGTGTTACTTTCAAAAAAGTAACCAATACTTTGGTAATTAGGGGTATTGAATTTTTCATGAAGATCTAGGATCAGAAGAGTTCGATTGTTCGGGATTGCGCCCCCAATTCACATAGCAACGGATGTGGTAGATGTAGTCGTCAGACGTTTCCCTAAGGATCCTATGTTATCGAAATTTAGGATCTTAGTTTGCAAGATTGAGGGTATTGCCTCCTGGGGTTTATGGACCTCTGCCATTATCCTTTCCACCTCCTTGAGCAGTATTCTGTTGTCTTCCTATTGTTGGGTTTCCTACTGCATCAACATCATCATCACGGAGAAAAAGTTCTTTGTTACAGATCGAAGAAGGATGATCTTCAGACCCCAAGGATCCTGGATTCTCATGGCTAATGATCGAAGAAATGTTCTTTTTCAATGTGTCAGGCGTTTTTCTTTGAAAAAGTGGTCAAAACTCAGAGGTGGTGCGAGATTTTTCTAAGAAAAGGGAGGAATATAGGAAGAGGATAGGGTTGGTTGTGTAGACATGATTTTCGAGAATTATGAACACCACGGCCCAAAGTGGGCACCAAATTATTTTGGCTAAAAATCAATCAAATAAAAATCAACCACATTGTATGACAAACAATGGTGATGTAGCTGTTATAAATATTGAATTTAGATCAATATGACACAAATAGTTTACAAGGAAAGCCCTTGATTCTTGATTGGATATCCGACATAAAAACTTGGGAGGCGATAGTGATCACTTACTTTGTTTGATTTTATTGATTTGAATGCAAGTTACATATATGAATACGAATACAAGTCTTTGAGTAGCTCTAGATGTGTGTTATGTGAATTATACATGTGTATTTATAGTCTAATCTAAATAACTAGAATTCTGATATTCCTCGAATCCTCTTAAATAAGTATCCGTATATTTCTTTGACTTGGTATTTTGGGTGTTAAGCTAATTAATATCAATTCTCCGGAATGGATGAGTCTTTTGTTGTTCATTTTTGCACAAACGAAGAATAAGCAAGAAATACAGCGGCTAATCTTGTTAGGAAATAATGATAATGATCAGAATCCTGTTGTATGTTTCAAGATCCTTAAGATCCTTTAAGATACAAGATCCTAGATACGGTTCAGGATCTTGACCCCTAACAATATATGGATTCAAGTTATTTTGAGAACCTAAATATTTGTGCGAACTTGAGAACCATTAATCCAAACATCATTTTTCAAAATCAAAACCACAAATATTAACGAAATGCAGCGTCTAAGCTATGTTAGACTCAAAAAAAGATTTGACGATTATATATATATATATATATATATATATATATATATATATATATATATATATATATATGAACTGTTAATGCATGCTGAATATCTGCGTGTGCAGTCCATATGACTGTTGATGTATGCATCCATATATGCATTCATAGTCCATATGACTGCTGACAAATAGCTTTTTAACTGCGAATTCATAGTTAGCAAGTTCTCATGTTTTTTTTTCATACACTAACTCAACTATATATATATATATATATATATATATATATATATATATATATATATATATATATTACCTAATATATAAAAATCATTAAGTGCCAAGTGACATCTTTTTAGAGTATGATTGTAATGATGTCATGTGACCTTAAGAATTCATTCATATTTAATACTTTAAAAACATATATAAATATCAATATTCATATTTTGAATTTTAAAGCCAAATCAATATTTAAATTTTGAATTCATTAATCGTTATTTTTACATACTTTATCTCTTATAAATAAATATAATACTACCGTTCTTTTTGTATCTTAAATGTTGTCCACTTTGAGCAAAAAAAGTTCGTATATTTTGAGCCACTAACTCCAAAGCTACAACTTAATTCGTTGAAGTATTGATCTAATGCTACATTTTAAATGCATAATCTTACGTAAATCATATATAAAAAATTGCTAGAATAACTAATTATTTTTTAGATCTATAAAATGCATATTTTTTTTCTTTCATCAAATGATAATAATTTTTCTTTTCGTTAGATAAGATTATCTATTTATCTTACAATCATCTCAATCGTCTTTTGTTAAAAAATAGAAAACAAATAAAATTATGAATCATTCAAGTCTCATTTATTAAAATGCAATATTATCTTAGATTGACAATCATATTTTAATATTGTTTAATATTGAATTTATAAATTTTTCTTATTTTGTCAATCTACTTTGATTGTTTATTTTATAAACCTGTGGTTTCTGCGTGTGTATTTATATATATATATATATATATATATATATATATATATATATATATATATATATATATATATATATATATATATATATATATATATATATATATATACCCGCACAAAGCGGCGATGTTAAATAACTCTTTTGGAAAATAATTTTTTTATAAGAAAATAAATATTAGATTTTATTATTAATTATTAAATAAAATACTTTTGTTTAGACCTTTTGTATACATCTTATATATACTTTTTAAGGTAGTATATATATATATATATATATATATATATATATATATATATATATATATATATATATATATATATATATATATATATATATATATATATATATATATATATATATATATATATATATATATATATATATATATATATATATTAGCTTCAAAGTCAAATAAATGGGGCTTTTATTTCGACGAGTCATGAATTTGAGGAAACTGCTACATATTACCCGTTAAGAGATAAAGACTATCATGAGAAAAGGTAAAACGGAGATGATGTAGGGCTAGGCATGTCGGATGTTGACATACGTGACAATAAAATGATTGTTTGATTATTGATTAAAGTCTATTCTATTATAACTTTTGCAATTTTTTTTATCATCCATTACAAAATAATATTAGTTATATAATTTATATGGAAAATAGGATTTCCTTGTACAGTGTATTCTTATTTCAGCGTACATACAACGAATAACATGTGTAATGCATTATTTTTTCTTAGTAGTTCCGTTTCATTGATTTTAACATTTGTCATGATACAGTAAATAGAATGGTAAGTATGAATATTTAGTATCTATTTTTTCGATTTCAAATATTTGTTTTTCAAAAATAAAGGCTTTGTAGGAGTTTTAAATAAAATCAAAATAAAGACCTTTGGGTCACAAAATGTTTTTGTAAGTAATTCATATGTAATAGGAATTGGAATACGAGGAACTTCAAAGATCAATGACTTGAAATCTGTTATGCTATTCAGTTGACATAAAATGAAATCTCTTTCCTATTCGGTTTGAATATTTGCCTCTCAAATTTGTAAAATACTTATTTCGGATGCGCCAAGTCGATAGGAGGAACCAAACGAATTATGCAGCATCAACTTTGGACTGCACACATCAGTTAAGGGGAATCTATAAAGTCATGTAATATAGGAGTAAATTAAAAGTTGAAAAGAAAATACAAAACTGAATCTTATTTATTCGCATCCTTCAACTAATTAGAAAGTAAATTATATATTATGACGAAATTACACATTTTTGATTTTTTTTCTAATTTATTATTATTTTTAAAAGTGACGAAGCTTTCATTTTTCAAAATGTTATCCTCTTAAACCTATGTAGGCTTGTTGGCATGGGCAAAAGCGAGTGTGTGTGGGTCTGTGTATGAGTGTGGGTATCGGTGTAAGGTGTTGTAGCTTGTACATTATTAACAGGTGTATGTGAGTGTATGTATGGGTATTGGTGTAGGTGTGCATGCATGACGGAGGTTATGAGTGTTGGGTATGGTTGGTATTCGTTGGTCTAGTGTTCGAAATGACGAACTAACTCTATATTCTTGTTTATTAATATTTGATGAGAATAAGAAATTAGAAACGTTGTATTTATCTTTCCCCTGAAGTGTGTTGACCCATTGGTTCACATATACACAATAGCATAATTTCTATAAACATTAAATAAAAAAAGAACATGTATTACCTTTTGGTTTGGGGTTAACTTCTTTGTAAATGACTTGAACTAACAAGCATTATGATCTTGTTCTTCATAAGGTCTCTCTTCGTTATACTTTCATATGTTTATACGTTCCTCATATAAAAACTAAAGACACAAGAATCACTTATATATAGTCATACCTTTCATAACATCTTAAATTTCAAACTAAAATTTTTGTTTAAAAAGTGTGTTAAACATAAAAAACTTTTTTCTTAAAAACAAATAATGTAACGTTCCAAAAATTCATAGTAAAAATTTTATTATTAAAACAATAAATCATACAAACGAGTTGTTCTAAAACCGATCAAAGTGAATAAATTATTTAAACATCGGAGTAAATATCATAAATTGTCAATGGGGAAAACTCTGGTGGATGCAGTGCAGTCACACCGAGCCCTTTTTTTCATACCAGAAGTACCTGAAATCATAAACATAAAACCGTAAACACAAAGTTTAATAACTTCTTCTAAATACTACATATCAAACATAAAATAGAGATTGTTATGTCTCAACCATATTCTTGCCATTATGACATTAGTTGTATCACACAAGAATAGGCAAAGAGGCTCTAACACAATCCTCAACCTGAACCTAATCACATACCCGCCATGCACCACCAATGATGCACAATGGAACCTGAATTCTCATTCCCTGTGCAATACCTTCATCCAAACGGTTCTCCCCCACTTGGATTCAACTGCGCTCTTCCACCCACAAAATTGATAGATTTTAATCTATGTCGCAACCGTACTACTCAAAGTTGTCGAGAACTTAAGCTTACAAGAAATAACATTCCATTAGTAGCCAATCCTAGCGAACACACACCTGTCAAAATTAAATGAATACTCCCTAAAATCTCAAGAAGCTCAATATTCCCGAGCACTTTCCACTGAATCATCTATAAGTCCTCGACAACTTTATCGGATGACGAAGAAAAAAATTGAAACTATTGAAACGAGTACCCAAAGAATTCAACGACTTACTTGCACTAGAGAAATTCTCATGCGAACCTACAACTCCAAGCCTCTTCAAAAGTGCACCTTCTTCTTCTTCTTCTTCCTCTTCTTCTTCTTCTTCTTTTTCTTCTTCTTCTTCTTCTTCTTCTTCTTCTTCTTCTTCTTCTTCTTCTTCTTCTTCTTCTTCTTTTTCTCCAAACCAAGAAATGCTCCAAAATCACTAAGAATCAAGCAAGGGAGGTGAAAGAGGGTTTGGAGGTTGATAATGAACCCCAAAATGGGCTTAGAGGGACCTAAATGCGAAGAAACCCCTAAAAGATCATGGGATTGGGTTGTATCAGTTCTCACCTCGTCAACCTTTATGCCTCACTTTGTAAGACCAGTCCCAGACAAAACTTTTCATATTAGCCCATCTCACGTCAGCACCGTTTAAAGGTCACGTTGTGAGGCTCCATTTCTTTCAAAATTCAACCTTTTGACTCCCTGAAACCCTAAATCGACCCATCCCAAAAACAAGTGTTATAGCGCTCCCCCACTTAAATTAGATTTCGTCCTCGAAATCACTCCTTACTACTTACCAGATGCGCCAGACAACCTAGACAATCCTTCCACAATCCCGATACAGACTTAGTAGTCGACTCATAAAGACGACTGTCTTCCAATACTACAATCAAAACCCAATTCTTAGCAAAACTCACATACCCTGATGAATAGTGAATCCTTGACCCACTAATATTAGTCAATGAAGAATAACCATGACTACTTTCCCTGAGCTCCAAAAATCTAATCCGAATCCCCGACAGACAAACCATTCTGAAACACAGCCAATATGGCCCTATTTCTCAATCTAACCCAAACGAGATCCTTATGACCCTGAATTATCCTGCTGATACTGGAGAAAAGAACCTTGTGCATTTGTCGACACTTCTACTCTTGCCCTAAAAAATAAAAGTGATCCTCAAAGCGTGTCTCAATCATTGGTGCCACAACTAATACACAGTTTTATCCTGATAACCAAACAATAACATTTTCGATATACCCAAGATCTTTTGAGCTTAGAGCTGGTTTACCAATTATCTGAAGCGCCAGATTCCCAACCGATTACTAAAATCGACATCCTCTCCAGTGACTATATCCCGAGACTCTATCTAGGAGTCTATCTGGAAAAAGCTACTCTAGCCTGCTTATATATAAGGCTCTAACAGCCCTTCTGTTCTAACCATGGATAACATAACCAACCACTACACCGATGCAACATAACTTACTTAGCTCTAAATGAATGCTACACGCCCCATTGTAGTCTTACAGTACAACCGGCCCAAAATGGTCCACAACCTTTCTCAATCTTCGAATGTTGTGGCCTTCCTACTATCTCGCGGTCCGATCTGCCATGGTTTAATTCCACCTAGAGGAAACTACAAGCCTAATTGTAGCTCCTCAACATCCTTGAAACTACTCATGGACCAATTGAATGCCACGAGCCACCACACATTCTTACAACACTACTACACTATTTACCAACGTAGTGAATGCTACCTCCACCCCGCAGCCTTTTAACACTTCTATCGCTACCTGCTAACCTGTAAATCATGGGTCGTAGACTCATTCGACTACACCCTATCCAGTTGTTCGAATCATGCTTCGAGTCCCAATGCCTTTATAAAAAATAATAGGCCGAGAGGCTCTAACACAATCCTCAACCTGAACCTAATCACATACTCGCCATGAGCCACCACTAATTCACAATGCAACCTGAATTCCCATTCCTTGTGCAATCCCTAACTCCAAACTGTTCTCCCCCACATGGATTCAATTGCACTATTCCATCCACAAAATTGATAGATTTCCAATCTATCTCGCAACCTTACAACTCAAAGCTATCGAGAACCTAAGCTTACAAGAAATATTATTCCATTACTAGCCAATCCTAGCGAACACACACCTGTGAAAATTGAATGAATACTTACCGAAATCTTAACAAGCTTAATATTCCCGAGCGCTTTCCACTGAATCCCATATAAATGCTCGACAACTTTATCGGATGAAGAAGAACAAAATCACAACTATCAAAATGGGTAGCCAAAGAATTCAATGACCTACTTACACCAGAGAAATTTCCATGCGAATCTGCAGCTCAAGCCTCTTCAAAAGTTCACCTTCATCATCATTTTCTTCTTTTTCTTCTTCAAACCAAGAAATGCTCCAAAATGACCAATAATCTAGTAAGGGGTGAAAGAGGGTTTGGAGGTTGATAATGAACCCTAAAATGGGTTTAGAGGGACATAAATATGAAGAAAACCCTAAAATATCATGGGCTTGGGTTGCATCAGTTCTCACATCATGAACCTCTATTCCTCACTTCGTGAGACTAATCCCGAAAAAAAAAATCATATTTGCCCATCACACATCAACACCGTTCAGAGGTCACCTTGTGAGGCTCCATTTGTTTCAAAATTCAAACTTTTGACTCCTTGAAACCCTCCATCGACCCAACCCAAAAAACATGTGTTACAACTCTCCCCCACTTAAATTAGATTTTGTCCCCGAAGTCATTCCGTATTACTTACCAGATGCGCCATACAACCTAGACAATCCTTCCACAATCCTGATACAGACTTAGAGGTCGACTCATAAAGACGATTGTCTTCCAATACTACAATCAAAACCCAATTCTTAGCAGAACTCACATACCCAGATGAATAATGAATCCTTGACCCACTAACATTAGCCAATGAAGAATAACCATAACTACTCTCCGTGAACTCCGAAAATCTAATACCTTGTCTGAATCCCAGATAGAGAAACTATTCTGAAACACAGCCAATAAGGCCCTATTTCATAACCTAGCCCAAACAAGATCCTTATGACCCTAAATTATCCTGCTGATACTCAAGAAAAGAACTTGAGCATTTATCGATGCTTATACTCTTGCCCTCGAAAATAAAAGCGATCCTCAAAGCGCATCTCAATCGTTGGTGCCCCAACTAATACACATTTACGTATTGATAACCAAACAATCACATTTTCGATATACCTAAGATCTTTTGAGCTAGGATCTGGTCTACTGTGACAACCCGATATTTTCGAATCAGTGTAATGAGCTAAAAAGTCAAGAATTGTAATCTCTTTTACTGTAATGAAATTTGCATCAAAATTTGAATGTTCAAAAGTCTCTATTGGGTTACATAAAATGATAAAAATGGTATCAAGGGTTTCAGAAATATAAAGAACACTAAAATCTGAATTATAACGAAGAAGTTATGACCAATCTAAGAGTCACAGTAAAAACCGGCAATACTGATAAACGTAAAACGCAAAGTTTCAATACAATTATATTTAGCCTTAAGTATCTAAATGAAAGTTGTAGATATCATTAAACCGTATGCGTATATAAAAAGTACGTCCAAATCTGACTTCGTATGAGAAAGTTATGATTTTTTCAAGTTCCGGATATAGCAGCAGACAACTAAAATACTCGAAATAGAGATCGAGAGATTTTTAGCCAATACAACCTAAATGACAATTGTAGCACAACAATATAAAGGCTGACGACAACGGACATCACATGCAGAAGTTATGGATTTTTAACGGACTTTTCGTGTCCAGGCCTGTTAAAAATAAATAATAAAAATTAAATTCAAAATTTGCCGATGGAGTCTAAACGAGAGTTGTAGAGCATAATCTCACCTACGCGTGGATATAAAGAATGTTAAAAACGGAGCTCGTATGCGGAAGTTACGAATTTTACAAGTTTGCGACACAAAATCCGAGGCTGTCAGGCCTACCACGACGTGGTGAAGAAGCCAACGACGTGGTATTGTGACTGATGAGTGCCAGGTTCGTCAGCAAACGTCTCATCAACGAAAGAGGATAGAATCCCTCACCACGACGTGGTGAGTTTTGGATTAGTGTCTAAGTCGATAACTATTTTGGTATGTACTTGACCCGATTGTGAGCATGGTCCTTTTGGGTTGCCTTCACACTGGTGACTAGATAGGATGATTGTTGAGGAAAGAGGCTGGTTTATTGTTAAGATTAATAAATTAGGATATAAATATGATTTGTTAATATATTATATGAATAATATATTAATTTGGAATCATATTATTAATTAGTATTTAATCAGAAATTAATTTTGGGATTAAAGGAACTGACTGAAAATGCAAGGGCTATTTTGTAATTATTCAATAGTTGAGGCTTTGGGCCATTAGATCACCTTTATTAAGGCTTGAACGAAAATCCTAGAAGGATCTATGAGTTTTTGTCCAAGGGCTTAAGGAAAGGAGTCCATGGACTTGCTTAGGCCCTAAGCTAAGGGATTAGGGTTTACACCTTGAAACCCTAGTTAGCCTTAAGTATAAATAGCACCCTAAGGCACTAAGACTTTGTCCAAGCTTTGGGAAACCCTAAAAGGGACAAAATCTAGGGCAAGATACCCTTCTCTCCTCTCTCCCATATTCATCCTTTCACCTAGTGTGTTTGTGAGCCATTAGAGGTACTACACTTGTGGTACTTGCTTTCAAGAGCTAAGGAAATTCAAGGAACTAGTTGTTATTGCTATATAACAACAAAAGGTATGTATTCTATTTTTATATATGAATTTCGAAAATAATAGTAGCATGTCAGGTTTCTTTTTGTGTTCATAAAGTTGTATAACTAATAGTGAAAACATAGATCCAACTCTAGGGTTGCATGCACACATAGGATTGTTTGTATAAAACCCATGAGTGGTATCAGAGCCATTGACTTTTGTTTTCAATTAGCATTATTCAAATGTATGAACATGACATATTAGGGTTTATGGCCAATAAACCCTAGGAGGCATGAATTTTCAAAAAATTAGGGTTCTTGA
The DNA here is from genome assembly GCF_002870075.4 of Lactuca sativa. Classification (NCBI taxonomy): domain Eukaryota; kingdom Viridiplantae; phylum Streptophyta; class Magnoliopsida; order Asterales; family Asteraceae; genus Lactuca; species Lactuca sativa. The sequence goes on from NC_056626.2 coordinate 131,478,309, forward strand.
ACCCTGATTTTCGAAATTTGGCTAGGGTTTCCCAAACCCTTTCCTTAGCATCCAAGATTTCGTAATCTAGGTTTATCTAACTCTTGGATTTCGAAATTGCCTCCTTCCCTTGGATTTCGAAATTGCCTCCTCAACCCATAATTTCGAAATCTAGAGGATTTAAGGGATTAGATTAAATTAATTGTTTAATTTAAAATATATCCTTACCAAAATAAAAGATAATTGTCAAATTAATTAGATAATCATTTCCTTATGTGATAAACTTGATTTATTTGAATTATTTGATAGATTAAATTGCAAGAAATTGAATTAGGTCATATTTAAATAATTACTAATTAATTGGTTAATTATTATTATTTGTAATTTGATCTAGAATGTTCTTGCTTATGTTTTGAAAAGTTTCAAAATTTGCCTTCAAGTTTTGGAATTTATATTGTTTGATTAAAAGGTTTAATTTTGAAAAAATCTAAATTCTAAAACCCTAATTTTGAAAAGTTCAAATTACACCCTTATGGTTTTATTAAATTAATTAAGTGTATAATTAAAAGAGAGTTAATAAATCCATAATGATATGGTTTATATTTAATTAAATTAAAAGTGTAATTTATAAAATTAAACCACCTAGTATTTTAAAAGTGTAAAATACACCCTTATACTATGTATAACATTAAAAGTCTAATATTATATATGTATAACTTAAATGCTAGTCTTACCATTAGTAGACCTCATTCACGAAGCCGATCTATAAGGGGGGGGGGGGTATAAGGTTATGGCCTATAAAATGGCCGTTTAATGGGTGTCCACTCTCACCCACAGCTTCCTTGATTGGTGGAGGGTCGTTAGCCTAACAGGGAGGATAGGGCAAACCCTTTCCATTAAAAGTATAATGAAGTATAAAGTAACTAAATGTTTTTACAAAATTCCCAATATTAGTTACTTTAGGCAAAAGTGAATTGATGCAATTCCATGAAATTACACTTTGTGCCCTTGCGAAGACGTTAGTGGAGCGCGTGTGGTTAACCGGCACACTAAATGGTTCTGAGCAAAGGTAGCAAAGGGTGACTCAATGTTTGTCATAGTTCGGTGGAGTGTGTGTAGTTAACCGACACATCGAATAGGTGACTGTAACATTGGGGGCACCATGTAAGTTTGCATGGTTATTCACACCCTGTTTTGTGATCCTCGGCATCCCAGTCACAAATCAAGGGGCATATCGAGATTTAAACATGCCATTGAAAAGTTCAATGAATCTCAAAAGATCTAGGAGTTTTCAATACATTTGAAACTTAAGTTTCCTTTTCTTTTTTCATGGTGGAAATTGGTAAATCGTCATTTACCTACCTTCAAATATTCTGCAACTAGATTACGGCATCCCTCTTCTAGGTTGTAGAGTATTGTGTTGGATCCTAGCCTGATGTTTTATTTGGGTCTCACATCAAGGATTCTAATCAACTTAACTTGAGTTTTCTCCCGTTTTGTAGATGTCTAGTTATGACAATCATGGTCTTCCCAAATCCCATGGAACAAGCTTTCCAAAAATGAAGATGATGTTCCACGATATGATCGAGGAACAAGAGATCATGCTTCACTTCCTCCACCTCTTCCAATTGTTCTCCCTAACCCACAAGTTTGAAGGCTTGAAAAGTTCAAGCTCACTCAAGCCCTTTTGGTAAGTAAACATGAAGATGGGAAACTTGTGTGTGCACATGTCTTAGAGATGAAGTCACACATCGATAGGTTAAGGATGTTGGGTGTCGAGATTTCAGGCGAGTTAGCTATTGATTGGGTTCTTCAGTCACTTCCTGGATCATATAGTGAGTTCGTTAGAGAGTACTATATGATGCATCACGACGTGACCCTCATTGATCTCACCTATTTGCTTATAGCCGCTGAATCAACAATGATTTGGCGTACTGGTCAAGCAAATTTGTCTGGTGAGTCAAACTCCCAAACTGCAATGGGCACTGGCAACATCGTAAGTCTAGAAAGAACTAAGTCTATGATTGTCCGATGTGCTGTGCCAAAGGAGTCCATTTGCTTTTATTGCCAAGAGAAGGGGAATTGGAGACGAAGCTGCCCTAACTACCTGAGAAATCTAAGAGATGGGAGAGTCAAGATGCATGGCTTTACTTCAGGTAAAATCCATTAATTAACTCTTTTATGTTCCAATTCTAGATTCTTAATACATGATGTAATAAGATTACATTTTGATGTTTTATAGGATCGAAGAAAAGAGAGGAAGCTTAAGGGAAGAAGTGAGCTGAATCTAATCGTGAAGAAATGGATTTCGATCGCATTGCTTGAAGATTAGAATTTTGAGCTACTACTTGGAGTTAGAATAAATTGCTATGAAATATGTATTAACATAGTTTTCAATTGAATTGCATTTTAAGGACAAATTTTTCCGCAATAAAATAAATTTTGATTTTATATTATTTATTTATCCTTGCAATGGCGTGTATGAAAAGTTGATGTTTGAATGTTTCAGTTATTAGCAATAATGGATTATGTTATTTGTGGAAATGTCAAGAATTTATCAAATAGGGAGAGTTTCTCATCGCCCAAGTTTCAATTGGACAGAGACTTGGAATCATGCAACTTGGTTGCATGATGAATGAGAAATTTTATATTTGGAAATTAGACTAATTCGTTGACAAAATGTCAAGTGAAGGACTAGGAGATCGAGTACACAAAGTTGAGTGTTGATCAAGTCCACCACAAGAGTGACAAAGGTATTCGTCATGATTTCCTAAAGGTTTAGTAAATATGATTATACTTATAAGATTAAGTGTAATTCTGAGTTGATTGAAAGAGTTTCAATCAATAGCAGAACAGATAAGAAGAATCAAGTAGGCAGAAAGGTAAAAGTTTCTCTATTCTAAGAAGAAGGGAGACTACCTTTTATTATGTTTTACAATAGGTCTTAATGATTAAGAACCATATCTCAATTGATCCTCTAAATGAGTCTTAGTACAATTGTATGTCTGAGAAGAGGAATCAAGAATTGAAGAAATGGTTAAATCAAGAAGTCAATCATACTTCGTTCCAAAACAAGTCTTAGAGTTAAGATTGTGACATTGACTGACAAGTGTTAAGAAGGTTTATAACATTCATCAAATATGTAAAGTTGTGATGTCTTGGATAAGACAAAGACCAACTAGGACCAATTTTGTGAAGTGTTTTGTCTTGATAAAAGCTACACTAACTCTTGAATATTTGTTTGTCGAGAAATGTTCATTGACAGGAGAATCTTATATGTCAAGGAGTCAGTGGGAGTCTTAATGGTCTTGAAAAGTTCAAGAACTAATCACGAATAAACCTTATCGATCATCACTAGCACACGACTTGAGGTTCACAACCTATCGTGTTGACACTATCTTATTTCTATGTCGTTCCAATTGAGTTAATTATGCATGTGAGTTCTATGAGTTCTCATTTGAACGCATAAAAGGCAAGCACCTTGATCAATGAAAAGTACATTGATAGGAAAGGACGAGCTGCTTAACTACTTGGAAGACATGGTGGGCACTCGTGTTACCATAAGGCAAGAAATCAAGATTGACAAAGTTTGGTCCATATGAGTTTGGATTTGTCGCAAACTTTGGTTTTGACGAATTCGCATGGATAGGAACACATACACCATTAAAATATAAGTGTCATAAGATTCCATCCTTCATGAAAATGATTGTGAGGAAATGCTTTCGCTAAGAGAGATTTTAAGAAGATGGTGATTGTGAAAATTGTATTCTCGAATTCGATTATGGTTGCGGTATCCCTTTCCATGATTCAAATTGTGAGATTTGGTAATTAGTCTGAATTGTTTAGACACACATATGAGCTATCTAAGGCAAAGGTGTATAAGTTTCAGAAGCTTAGATAAAGGATTATCAAAGCATTAGGTGTTAGAAATATGAACTTAAGAAATTCAATAGGTATTGTTTTCTGGAAGTTAAGCTGTTTTCTGAATACATGTCAAAGCTAGTGGGAGCATAAGTGTTATGCTTATATGATAATAATCATCATGATAGTGTGAGCATAAATGTTATGCTTGTATGATTATTATGGAAAGTATTGCAAGTTAGCAATATTAATTATAGAAAACAAGAGTTAAACTTTGCAAAGTCGTAAGGGTTGAAAAGTTGTTTTACTATAATTAAGGGAGAGAATATTATGCTTCATTTCAAATCTAAAGGCTTAGGTTGTTGAATGTTAACAAATTTAGTCAAGGATACATAGTGCGTTCTCAAAATTTCGATGATGATTATGGCATCCCTCTTCATAATTCGAATTATAAGAACGTGACACATAAGATATTATGGTAAAAGATTGATAAAGTATCATATCTTTATGTAAGACATTATGTATTGTGTCCCATACGCTTCGGGTATAGGATCGATTGCAAATGCTATAATATTTGACCATTCTAAAATTTTCCAAATGTCTAGCGCATTAAGAGGGAAAAAGGACAAGAATTAGATTTGACTAAGATAATTAAACAACTATCAAAGGACGATCGAAAGCTCGCTGAGGATTGGTCGGTTGTGAGGAGTTGGAAGTATGGTATTGGATGGACCATATCGACATTATTGTGAATAGATAAGATTCTATTAAGAATGAGTTGTCATATGGCAAATATGGAAATGTTTCCATATTGGGAGCTCATTATTGAGAATCTATGTCTAGATTAGAAACTTTTATGCAAGAAGGATGTTCAAAGGAATGTACTTTGAGTGAGAGACATCATATCTATAGAATTGTTTCTGATAGAGATTGCCCAAGTCTTGATGATTTTGAGTTATGACTTTACGAAAGGATCATTGCATAAAATGTTACAATCTAGCATATTCTACAAGTGGTAAGAATTTGATATTCTTACACTTGTGATAAGAATTGGGAGTTGTAAAATGAGTATGATTCGAAATGTGTTAATTTGATCTGTTTCACAAAGTAAGGACCATAAGTAAACATTGTGTGCATGCGGAGAGCATGGGACAAGTGTAGTAATAATTCAAGAAAGAAGTTGATTACCCGAAACAACAAATAATGAGTAATCAATATGGTGATTAAATAAAATGTTTTATTTATACCCAGAGTTTGAGGCCATACGGGATTAGTATTATTCTTGTGTTTCACTTTGCGTGTTTTGACTTCCTGAATAATTAATTATTTCAGAATAATCAAATTATTTGAACGGACCACAGTCGTTGATATGTGGGAAGTAGGTATGAATGAAGACTGTCGTGAATTGGTATGTGGATTTTCTAAAGTGTATTAGACATAAGCAAATGTTTGTTGCAACGTTCATGAGTGCTTATGAATATGATTTGAGCATCGGATTAAACCCACACTCACTTGGATCACTTCATGAATTGTATCATGAGTGATTGGTGAGACGATAACATCTTATATTCTTGAAACCGAGATGTGTTAGTTGTATCTTGCGAGTCGGTTACACATTGATAATATGCAAACGCACCAATAAGTTGGTGTTATAAAACATATTGCTGTGTGTAATTTGGTAAGTGAGTGCAAGAAAGCATTGAATCAAAGTTTATCCGTTCCTTTTATCCAAAGTAGGATGAAAGCGATATCTGTGGGCCCCTCGATGATTTAGTGATGACACCCTAAGCGCTTGGCCAAGCTGAGACTAATTTGATGTGTTCAATTGTAGTCTGTTGTCAGTCGTCATAAATCGGAAATCGGGAAACAACACATAGACTGAGAGAATGATGAAAATACATGTCTCAAGTCTATACGATATCAAGAATGGAGGAATATATGATCCCTTATCTAAAGGACACACTTCTTATTAAATCAGAGTTGAAAGCGGCTTTTGAAAGCTACGATTGCTAATCAGGATCAGAGGTTATACGCAGAATAGTTATTAGACTTATCCAAGTGGGAGACTATTGGATTAGAGTCTAAGTCCATAACTATTTTGGTATGTACTTGACCCGATTGTGAGCATGGTCCTTTTGGGTTGCCTTCACACTGGTGACTAGACATGATGATTGTTGAGGAGAGAGGCTGGTTTATTGTTATGAATAATAAATTAGGGTATAAATATGATTTGTTAATATATTATATGAATAATATATTAATTTGGAATCATATTATTAATTAGTATTTAATGAGAAATTAATTTAGAATTAATTTTGGGATTAAAGGAACTGACTGAAAATGTAGGGGCTATTTTGTAATTATTCAATAGTTGAGGCTTTGGGCCATTGGATCACCTTTATTAAGGCTTGAACGAAAATCCTAGAAGGATCTATGAGTTTTCGTCCAAGGGCTTAAGGAAAGGAGTCCATGGACTTGCTTAGGCCCTAAACTAAGGGATTAGGGTTTACACCTTGAAACCCTAGTTAGTCTTAAGTATAAATAGCACCCTAAGGCACTAAGTTTTCGTCCAAGCTTTGGGAAACCCTAAAAGGGACAAAATCTAGGGCACGGTACCATTCTCTCCTCTCTCCAATATTCATCCTTTCACCTAGTGTGTTTGTGAGCCATTAGAGGTACTACACTTGTGGTACTTGCTTTCAAGAGCTAAGGAAATTCAAGGAACTAGTTGTTATTGCTATATAACAACAAAAGGTATGTATTCTACTTTTTATATGAATTTCGAAAATAATAGTAGCATGCCAGGTTTCTTTTTGTGTTGACAAAGTTGTATAACTAATAGTGAAAACATAGATCCAACTCTAGGGTTGCATGCACACATAGAATTATTTGTATAAAACCCATCAGTGAGGTGTACCACGACGTGGCACCCAATATAGGGCTATAAATAGCAGCCAAAGCTGTTGGGTTTCATTACTCATTTCTTCTCTCTCTCTCGTGCCGAAGCTCTGCGTTTAAACCCCCCGAAGCCCCGGTCTTCATACCCAAGTTCCGAAGGAAGGTTTTTCACTCCCGAGACTACTGAGATTCCCAAGAATCCTGAGAAATTCAACTCTCTCTAGTCGAAGTTCTGCTCAGTTATTGTTTCACCTTCTTCTATCTATCAGGTGTGTTCATACCCCTACAACTACGTTTTCAAATACATTATAAACACCTTTATACGCTTTCAAAAGGGGGGGGGGGAATACAAGTAAACACAAGGTTACTCTCGTGGGGAAAATAATAAGCTTTTACTACACTTATCTTTATATAACAAATCATATGTGATTCTTAACTATCATATGAAAACGTTCGCATGCAACACCTATTCAATAACATCTTGTCCTTTAAGAATAAAAACATCTTGTCATATGAATATTAAACACTTTATTTATATTTTGGTGAATAAATGTTTAATAGGGTTATTAGAAATGTTATACTTACATACCAAGATGATACTGCACTAGAATTTATCATACAACGAATCATACATTTGAGAAAAACTATAATAGGTATAGTTTACTAGATATTCAAGAGGTTTTACATACTACGTGTATTATATCAAGTAAATACTTTCATATACATGAACAAATGGACTTTTCATTCGTAAATCTGTTTAATACTAAGTTTTGTGAGACATTAAACTTCATGTACTTTCAAGTATCCAGTTAAAGTCCTCTATTATATACCATAATCTCTTGTAGGGAGAACGTGATACTTATGTATAGATCTATACGGGATTGACAATCCCGCACCTAAACCGTTAGCTACAGTTAGACCGGAAGGTCTGGGGTGACAAACCTCATAACACTCCAACGCCTGAAGAACGTTGTTACAGGGAGTCTGGGTCAATAGAATGGTTGTAAAACTCACATGGAGTATTAAAAACACATTGATTTAAAGGGTTATCAAATGCCTTAGCGATTTTATACATACATAACTCTACTATTCTAGGCATGAAAAACATTGTTGCATTATAGTTTTTGGAACTTTTAAATTACCATACACTTATGGAAAAATATTGGAATTTTAGAAACAACGTTCAAAATAGTCGGGTTTTAGTAGAAGAATACTTTTATACTAGTAGGAAATATGGGATTTTCTAGGAGTTTTCAAACATCTACAAAAAAAATTTATTCAAATTTATACAAACATTGACATTAAATACTTATGAACTCACCAACTTAAATGTTGATCTACTCTTTCAAATCTACTTGTATTTCTCAGGGATTCAGTAATACAGGTAAACTTCAGCTTTTGGAGAAGTGATGCTAAGGCGTCAGTTTTAAACTCATTTTGTCATCATATTGTAATTTGTTTTCGAAACAAGTATCATCCAATAATGTAACTTTTAAATTATATATATGATGGTTGTGTTTACTTTCATTACTATGTATTCAATTGTTTCGATACTACATGAAGTCATCCGCCCTCGAACGTTTCCGCTGTTCTAGTTTGGGGGTGTGACAGATTGGTATCAAAGCATTGTTTATAGTGAACTAAGTATATCAAACCACATAAGATATAAAAACTATAAATGCATAAGGTACTAAAACTCTCTGACAAAACGTTTTTACACCTAAACCGCGTTTCATTTAACTTAAATTATTTGGGTCGTAAAAGCACAAATACATGCATACAATGATTTATTTTCACAGTTAGAACTATACAAGAAGTATCATGACAAGTTGGACACTACGACTAAGCGTCGGAATATGTAATCGGATTTGGGACGAATATAGCCCGATCAACTATATTTATCCGAGATCGGACTAATCTATGTCGAGGAATGGTCGTAGTGAGCAACAAGTCAAAACTTACCAAAAATGACATTAGTATCAAACATACAAATTTAAATACTATAGGGGTATTTGGTAAATACAATAGTTTAACTTACGTGTTTAGATTTACGTGTATTAACTTCTAGACAATTCTCATACCTCTATTCTCGTACAGACACAATGGCCAGATTCTATCCACCAGGGGATCCCTACTACCCGAATCAGGGCAATGGGGGATGGATAGAGGAGGACCCCGAAGAGGATGAGGAACCTATCGTGTTAGAGGAAGGGGATGACTCTAGGACAGACTTAGAACCAGAAGTAATCAACCCACCAGTCGCTCAACCTCCCGAAGTTAGGAGAAACTTCCAGGGACCAACTCCCGTTTGGGGAAGTCACCTTCACCATTGGAGCCAACAACAAGGGTTACGTCCTCCCTACGGTATGTGTCGAGACTTCTATGACGTCAGGGATGGAGGTTCAGCCGATCGAGCACTCCCAGTCATGGTGGGCAAACTAGCCAACCAGTCCTATCAATCCGGGGTTTAAGCTAACCGGATTCGTGAAGTCAACGTGGAGGTACAAGTTCACACTTCCGACATCCGTCGACTGGACAGGGCACATGACAATGCCCAACTCCAAACCGACACATTCCAGGCACAACTGATTGCAGCCCTCTCTGAGATAAGGGAACAACAAGCCGCCTTCGATAGGCATCTTATGGAAGGAAAGCAATCAGACACGGAGTCAAGCTCCAAGCGCAACCTACGTCGCAAGTAGTACTTGCCGAATTCCAAAATTTTATTATAGAATAGGAACTCAGCTAAAAGTCGTACTTTTCTTTAACTTATGTATCGTAGATCCTTAAAAGGGTCGGAATTTTCCTAACTTCAAATATAACTCAGCATATGTTTAATATATATGAAGAAATTCCTTTGCGCGTTAATTCTTTGAATATCATTCAGATTCATAAGATTACCTATCACTATACACACTTTTATTATGAATCAAGCTCTAAACCTTGGGTAGGCCAGTCGAATTTATAAATTGATGAAAATAACAAATTTATTAACACACAACTTCCAATCATTAAAAAATTATGTTCTTCATTCTATTTCTTTAGCAGCACGATGCCGCCCCGTAAATCTACACACCGTGTCAACAACGCAACACCTCCACCACCACCCCCTCCATCGACGGAAAATGCCGCATTGATAGTTGTTGTAACAATTGCAGTGACAGAAGCAATGACACAAATGAGTAATAATGGGTCCGAAGGAGGAGTAAATAGCTCTACGAATGGCCAACGTCAAGGTCGTTTAGGGGATTGCACCTTTAAGGACTTCACCAATAGCAAGCCCATGACTTTTAACGGATACAGAGGGATGATGGCTCTATCACAATGGATAGAGAAAACATAAGCGGTTTTCGAGATCTGTGCATGTCTGGAAGTGAGCAAGGTAAAATTTGCTGCTTGTACATTCTCCAAGAGAGCTCTGACTTGGTGGAATGGCCACGTCAAGTCACTAACACTGGTAGTGGAAAATTCTATGGGCTGGGAGAATCTAAAGCAAATGTTAATGCAAGAGTATTGTCCAAGGGGCAAAGTACAAAAGCTAGAGCAGGAACTTTGGGGCCTTACTAAGGTAGGCTCGGACATCACAAACTATACCAATAGGTTTAGTGATTTGGCAATCCTTTGCCCATGGATGGTTGCTCCAGAGAGAAAGAAGATCGAAAGATAGATCTGGGGACTGTCACCCCAAAATCGAGGAAGTGTACTAGCTTCCAAACCAGTCACTTTTGGTAGAGCCAAACAGTTGGCACAAGCTCTCGTTGACCATGGAATCTGTCAAGGCTTCGCCTGCTGTCCCGGAGCAAACCATAGGAAACGACAACAACAACATCAGTACCAACAACAACAGTAAGAAGAAGTTTTGGAACAAGAGGAAGAGTCAGTTTTCATAGGAACCTTCCAAGAAGCAACAAATAGTGGCAATCCATGCCGCTACTACCCCCACTGCTGCTCCGGTTACCTCTGTACCAATGAAGCAATACGCTGGGAACCTACCAAAGTGCAGAAAATGCAATTTCCATCACAACGGAAATTGTCGGGAGATGCACTGCAACAACTACACCAAGAAGGGGCACACTGCCTGTTTCTGTAAGGCACAGGGACGACCAATCACTCAAGTCCCTGGAGTCGGTGTGGGCCAGGCGTGTTATGGGTGGGGTGAGGCTGGACACAACAAGAGGGACTGCCCTAAGTCAAGGAATGCTGGCGGCATAGGAAGAGTGTTGGCAATAGGGCAGAACGAAGCAATAGCTGACCCCACGGTGGTTATGGGTACGTTTCTCCTCAATAACGCTTATGCATGCATACTCTTTGATTGTGGTGCGAAGAGGAGTTTCGTGAGTCATAAATTCAAGCACGTACTAAAACAGAACCATCAATCACTCAATAAGATATTTACAGTAGAAATGGCAAATGGTAGAACAGAAAGCACAAACGATATGTACATAGGCTGCACACTAACTCTAAACAAACATTCATTTCAAATTGATCTAATGCCGATCACTATAAAGAGCTTTGATGTCATCATCGGTATGGATTGGTTAAGCCTACACCATGCCCATATACTTTGTCACGATAGGGTTGTTTGCCTAAATCTACCAAACGGCAAAACTCTTGTCATTTATGGTGACAATCCCGATACCAATTTACAGATCATCTCATGCATCAAAGCCCAGAAATACCTGCGTAAGGAGTACCATTCCTTCTTAGCCCATGTAGTAGATAAGGAAAAAGAAGCGAAAGACCTCAAAGACATTCCAGAAGTCTGCGATTTTCCTGATGTCTTCCCTGAAGATCTTCCAGGTGTCCCACCAGAACGACAAGTCGAGTTCATGATCGATTTAATTCCCGGAGCTACCCCAGTAGCTAAGTCGCCATATCGTTTAGCGCCAGCTGAGATGGAGGAATTATCCAGACAATTAAACGAACTACTCAACAAAGGATTCATCAGACCGAGCTTCTCACCTTGGGGTGCGCCAATCTTGTTCGTAAAGAAGAAGGATGGATCTTTCCGCATGTGCATCGACTACTGGGAACTCAACAAGATCACTATCAAGAACCGATATCCCTTACCACGCATCGAAGATTTGTTCGACCAACTCCAAGGAGCAAGTTATTTCTCGAAGATCGATTTGAGATCCGGGTATCATCAGCTACGAGTCTTGGAAGGAGATGTCCCCAAAACAGCCTTTCGCACTCGTTATGGTCACTACGAGTTTGTAATGATTCCCTTTGGATTAACAAATGCACCGATGGTGTTCATGGACTTAATGAACCGAGTGTGTCATTCATTCCTGGATAAATTTGTGATCGTGTTCATAGACGATATACTCATTTATTCGAAGAATAAAGAAGAACACGGTCAACACCTCCGACAAATCTTGGGAACTCTAAGAAAAGAAAAGCTATATGCAAAATTCTCAAAGTGTGAATTTTGGATTCGGAAAGTAGATTTCCTGGGTCACGTGGTTAGCAAAGACGGGATACACGTGGACCCTTCCAAAATCAAGGCAATCGAGAACTGGTCAGCTCCTAGAACCCCAATATAAATCCGGCAATTCTTGGGCCTTCTTGGGTATTACCGAAGGTTTATACAAAACTTCTCGAAGATTGCTAAACCACTTACCACCTTGACCCAGAAGGGTGTAACTTTCAATTAGGAAGAAAAACAAGACGTTGCATTCCAAACACTAAAGCAAGCACTATGCAGTGCATCTATATTGTCCTTTCCGGAAGGAACAGAAGACTCCGTGGTCTACCGTGATGCATCTAATCAAGTTCTTGGATGTGTTCTGATGCAATGAGGAAAGGTCATCGCCTACACCTCGAGACAACTCAAGATGCACGAAGTCAACTACACTACACACGACCTCGAACTGGGAGCAGTCATTTTCACCTTAAAGATTTGGTCACTATCTCTATGGAACGAAATGCACACTCTTTACCGATCATAAGAGCCTTCAACACATCCTCAATCAAAAGGAACTCAACATGAGGCAAAGACGATGGGTTGAGCTGTTGAAAGACTACGAATGTGAAATTCGTTATCATCCAGGAAAAGTAAATGTGGTAGCTGATGCTCTTAGTCAAAAGGAATACTCGGGCCGCCGAGTGAAATCCTTAACCATGACGATCCATTCACACTTGTCCACGCAAATCAAGGAAGCTCAGAAGGAAGCCTTGAAAGCAGAGAATGTGATGGGTGAAGCCTTGAGGGGAATGGATAAGAATTTTGAAATCATGGATGACGGAGTTCATTACTTCGTGGGTCGGATCTGGACACCGAAGTTTGGTGGATTCAGAGACGTGGTCATGAATCAGGCTCATAAGACTCGATACTCCGTGCATCCAGGTTCGAACAAGATGTATCTGGACCTCAAGAAACTATATTGTTGGCCGAACATGAAAGCAAAGATTGCTACCTATGTGGGCAAGTGTCTGACCTACGCCAAAGTCAAGGTAGAGTACCAAAAGCCATCAGGATTACTACAACAACCTAAAATACCCGAGTGGAAGTGGGAGCGGATAACCATGGAATTCATAACCAAATTACCCAAGACAGCAGGTGGGCTAGACATCATCTGGGTAATCGTCGATAGATTAACAAAATCCGCACACTTCCTACCCATAAAGGAAACCGACAAGATGGAGAAGCTAGCTCGAACATACATCCGAGAGATTGTGCGTCTACATGGTGTACAAATATCCATTATCTCCGACAGAGATAGTAGGTTCACCTCGCGATTCTGGTAGTCGCTACTAAAATCTCTTGGAACGAAACTAGACATGAGTACCGCTAACCATCCACAAACCGACGGTCAAAGTGAGAGGACCATACAGACCTTGGAAGACATGCTAAGAGCTTGTGTAATCGATTTTAGTAAAGCCTGGGATACCCACTTACCACTAGTTGAATTTTCATACAACAATAGCTATCACTCGAGCATTAAAGTTGCTCCATTTGAAGCCCTTTATGGCCGGAAGTACAGATCACCACTGTGCTGGGCTGAAGTGGGTGACAAGCAACTAGCTAAGGGACAAGTACCCGACAGCACTCTCACAGGCCCGAAAATTATAAGAGAAACGACTGAGAAGATTGTACAAATTCGGGAATGACTAGAGGCTTCAAGAGATAGACAAAAGAGTTATGTAGACAAAAGACGAAAGCCCTTAGAATTTCATGTTGGGGACCGAGTGCTATTGAAGGTCTCGCCCGGGAAGGGGTTAATACGTTTCAGAAAACATGGGAAACTAAACCCAAGATATATCGGACCATTTGAGATCCTTGCAAGGATCAGCCCAGTAGCATACAAACTTCGACTACCGCAGGAACTCAATAACGTACACCCTACCTTTCATGTGTCAACCTTGAAGAAATGTTTGTCCGATGAGACCCTCGTCGTCCCTCTAGACGAAATCAAAATCAACGATAGTCTTCACTTTGTAGAGGAGCCAATTGAGATCATGGATAGGGAAATTAAAAGAACAAACCAAAGTCGCATACCCATTGTGAAGGTCCGCTGGAATGCAAATCAGGGACCTGAATATACTTGGGAACGCGAAGATCAGATTAAACAAAAGTACCCGCATCTCTTTCCCTAATCCACATATATTAGTTTTATATTTAATTTCGGGACGAAATTCCCTCTAACGGGGGGATGATGTGACAACTCGATACTTTCGAATCAGTGTAATGACCTAAAAAGTCAAGAATTGTAATCTATTTTAATGTAATGAAATTTGCATCAAAATTTGAAATGTTCAAAAGTCTCTACTGGGTTACATAAAATGATAAACATCGTATCAAGGGTTTCAGAAATATAAAGAACACTAAAATCCGAATTATAACGAAGAAGTTATGACTAATCTTAGAGTCACAGTAAAAACCGGAAATACTGATAAACGTAAAACACGAAGTTTCAATACAATTATATTTAGCCTTAAGTATCTAAATTAAAGTTGTAGATATCATTAAACTATATGCGTATATAAAAAGAACGTCCAAATCTGACTTCGTATCCAAGTTCCGGATATAGCAGCAGACAGCTAAAATACTCGAAATAGAGATCGAGATATTTTTAGCCGATACAACCTAAACGATAATTGAAGATCTCAACAATAGGAGCACAATGGTATAAAGTCTGACATGAACGGACATCACATGATGAAGTTTTGGATTTTTAACGAACTTTTCATGTCCTGGCCTGTTAAAAATAAATAATAAAAATTAAATTCAAAATTTGCCAACGGAGTCTAAACGAGAGTTGTAGAGCATAATCTCACCTACGTGTGGATATAAAGAACGTTAAAATCGAAGCTCGTACGCGAAAGTTACGAATTTTACAAGTTTGAGACACAAAATCCGAGGCTGTCAGGCCTACCACGATGTGGTGAAGAAGCCCACGACCTGGTATTGTGACTGATGGGTGCCAGGTTCGTCAGCAAACGTCTCGTCAACGAAAGAGGATAGAATCCCTCACCACGACGTGGTGAGGTGTACCACGACATGGCACCCAATATAGGGCTATTAATAGCAGCCGAAGGTGTTGGGTTTCATTGCTCATTTCTTCTCTCTCTCGTGCCGAAGCTCTGCGTTTAAACCCCCCAAGCCAACCCGAAGCCCCGGTCTTCATACCCAAGTTCAAAAGGAAGGTTTTTCACTCCCGAGACTCCCGAGATTCCCGAGAATCCCGAGAATTCAACTCTCTCTAGTCGAAGTTCTAATCAGTTATCGTTTCACCTTCTTCTATCTATCAGGTGAGTTCATACCCCTACAAACACGTTTTCAAATACTTTATAAATGCTTTTATACGCTTTCAAAGGGGGGGAGGGGAATAAAAGTAAAAACACGGTTACTCTCGTGTGGAAAATAATAAGCTTTTACTACACTTATCTTTATATAACAAATCATATGTGATTCTTAACTATCATATGAAAACGTTCGCATGCAACACCTATTCAATAACATCTTGTCCTTTAAGAATAAAAACATGTTTTCATACGAATATTAAACACTTTATTTATATTTTGGTGAATAAATGTTCAATAGGGTTATTACAAATGTTATACTTACATACCAAGTTGATACTACACTAGAGTTTCTCATACAACGAATCATACATTTGAGAAAAACTATAATAGGTATAGTTTAGTAGATATTCAAAAGGTTTTACATACTATGTGTACTATATCAAGTAAATACTTTCATATACAAGAACAAATGGACTTTTTATTCGTAAATCTATTTAATACTAAGTTTTGTGAGACATTAAACTTCACGTACGTTTAAGTATGCAGTTAAAGTCCTCTATTATATAACATAATCTCTTGTAGGGAGAGCGTGATACTTGTGTATAGATCTATACGGGATTGACAATCCCGCACCTAAACCGTTAGCTACGGTTAGACCGGAAGGTCTGGGGTGACAAACCTCATAACACTCCAACGCCCGAAGAACGTTTTTACAGGCAGTCTGGGTCAATAGCATGGTTGTAAAACTCACATGGAATATTAAAAACACTGTGGGCTTCCCACTATCTAATGGCCCGACCTGCCATGGTTTAATTCCACCTAGAGGAAAATACAAGCCTAATTGTAGCTCCTCAACATCCTTGAAACTACTCATAGACTAGTTGAATGCTACGGCCCACCACACATTCTTACACCACTACTACACTATCTACCAACCTAGTAAATGCTATGTCCACCACATAGCCTTATAACACTTCTATAGCTACCTGCCAACCAATAAATCATGGGTCGAAGACTCATCCGACTATACCCTATTCAGGTGTTCGAATCATGATTCGAGTCCCAAATCCTTAATATGAAAATAATAGGTAGAGACGCTCGAACACAATCCTCAACATGAACCTACTCACATACTCGCCATGCGCTACCACTGATTCGCAATGCAACCTGAATTCCTATTCCTTGTGCAATCCGTCACTCCAAACGGTTCTCCCCTACATGGATTCAACTGCGTCTTCCAACCACAAAATTGATAGATTTCCAATCTATCTCTAAACCTTACAACTCAAATCTATCGAGAACCTAAGATTACAACAAATAGCATTCCATGACTAGTTATTCCTAGCAAACACACACCTATCAAAATTGAATGATTACTTCCCGAAATTTCAACAAGCTCGATATTCCCGAGCACTTTCCAATAAATCCTATATAAGTCCTTGGCAACTTTATCGGACGAAGAAGACCAAAATCTCAACTATCAAAATGGGTACCCAAAGAATTCAACAACCTACTTGCACTAGAGAAATTCCCATGTGCACCTGTAACTTAAGCCACTTCAAAACTTCGCCCTCTTCTTCTTCCTCTTCTTCTTTTGTTCTTCAAACCAAGAAATGCTCCTAAATGAACGAGATTCAAGCAAGGGATGGAGGCTAGGGTTTTCAGAGGTGAAAGAGGGTTTGGAGGCTGATAATGAACCCTAAAATGGGTTTAGAGGGACTTAAATACGATAGAAACCCTAAAAGATCATTGGCTTGGGTTTCATCAGTTCCTACGTTGTAAGCCTCTATGCCTCACGTCGTGAGACCAGTCCCCAACAAAAGTTTTCGTATTAGCCCATCTCACATCGTGACGGCTCAGAGGTTAGGTCATGAGGCTCCATTTCTTTCAAAATTCTTCCTTTTGACTTCTTGAAACCATAAATCGACCCATCCCATAAAAACGGGTGTTACAACTCTCCCCCACTTAAATTAAATTTCGTCCTCGAAATCACTCGTTACTACTTACTAGATGCGCCAGACAACCTGGAAAATCCTTCCACAACCACGATATAGACTTAGAAGTCGACTTATTAAGACGACTGTAATTCAATACTACAGTCAAAACCAAATTCTTAATAAAACTAACATACCCTGACAAATAAGGGATCCTTGTGCAATCTATTTGTCCAAACAGTTCTCCCCCACTTGGATTCAACTGCACTCTTCCAACCATAAAATGGATAGATTTCGAATCTATCTCGCAACCTTACAACTGGAAGCTGTCGAAAAACTAAGCTTACATGAAATAGAATTCCATTACTAGCCAATCCTAGCGAACACACATCTAACATCCATAATTATCGAGTTTGGTTTTGAACCCTTGAACTTTGATTTTATTCCAAATTGCGTCCCCAAAGTCAAAATATTGAATTTTTGGTATTGTTCGTGTACGAAGTCAAAATATTGAACTTTTGGTATTGTTCGTGGGAGTATGTTGCGCGTACTCTAGTATGGAGGGCGTATGTGGCTCAGACCAAAACCCTAAGAATTAGGGTTTGTGCACTATTTAAACCTCTTTATGGCCCAAACCCTCCCCTACCTCAGCCTCCATTTCTTTGTCGACCCTCTTCGCTAATCCTAGTGCAATTTGATCATTTTGGAGCTATTAGAGTGATAGTGTTTTCTTTTGGTGTTGAAGAAGGTTATTCAAGAAGGAAGCTTTTCCCTCGAGACTTTGGATCTAACATCTCATCTTCATTTTGCACCACTAGGAAGTATAAAGCTCCAAACTTGGTTTGTGTTTCATTAAGTTCTAGTTTGAGTTTAATTTTTCCTTCTTGTCCCTAAAGTTTAGATCTTGGTGAGTATGAGCTACTCTTAAGCCTCCAAGTTGTAATTTCAGATGTTTCGAGACATCTTTTATCATGAAGGTGCAAGCTTGGACCTTATTTAGTCCCCATTCAAGAGTTAGAGTGTAGGATGGGGTGAAATAAGCTAGGTTTTAGATTTTGGGCTCCTTTTATCCACCCGAAGGCATAAAGTTTGCAACTTTATGGCCTTAATGGTCTTAATGGTTTCAGATCTGAGTTTTAGTTGCTTGGTCTTAAGGCTTTAAGACAATTTTGCATCGTTTTTATGGGGACCTCGTACGCCATTTGTAACTTCCTGTACGCAACGCGTAGTGCCTCCCTAGTCACGACCTTATGCCTCGGCCATGGGTTTGGGCCTAGGACTTTATTAGGCTTGAAGTTTAGTTTTACGCATCTCACTTTTATCACACCCCCAAACCGGAACGATGGAAATGTTTGCTGGCGAAGGACGTCATGTACAGTATCATAACAATAAATAATAGTAATCAAAGCAACAACAACCATACTAATAATAATAATGTGTTTAGATTGTATTCGAATCACAACTTGATTGACTCCAAAACTAAATAACAAAATAAAGACTTGAAGCTACTATGCTCCATCTTCTTGGACCCTGTGTGTGTACCGGTCTACTATTTTCCGGAGAATACAAGTAGTTTTGTAAATGTGTCAACATTTAAGTTGGTGACTTCATAAGCATTTGGTATGTAAACATATGTTATCTGTTCCTTGAAAATGTAAGTGAGTTTATCTAGAAAATTATATATTTTCTATAAAACTGAACTGTGAGCTATTTGTTTGTAAAGTAATTGTGTTCATTCCGGAAAATCCTATGTTTTCCATAAAACTGAATTGTGAACTGTTTGCTTGTAAAGTAATTATGTTCATTCTTGAGAATCCTATATTTTCCATAAAACTGAACTGTGAACTGTTTGCTTGTAAAGTAATTGTGTTTATTCCGGAAAATACTATGTTTTCCATAAAACTGAACTGTTTGCTTGTAAAGTAATTATGTTTATCCCGAAAAATCCTATATTTTCCATATGTTGAGTTGTAGTCTAATATGATCCAAGACCGAAAAGTACAAGTATTATCAATACTTAAAATAGTTATAACTAGTTTTTATTCGTAAATAAAACCATTTGAAGAGGTGTGTTTTTACGTAAAAATCCACGTATAGTCGTTTATCATGTGAGTTTTCATAACTGTGCTATTAATGAATTGCCTGTCTCGACCTTCTTCAGGTGTCGAAAGATATGACATTTGTCATCCATAACCTGCCGGATGTGCTGTAGCTAACAGCTAGGGTGCGAGATGATCAATCTAGTATAGATCTATACACAAGTATTACGCTCTCTGGGAGGAGACTTGGGTTATAAAATAGGACTTCCATGGATACCTAGGTAGGTACGACGAGGACAAGGTCTCACAAATTTCCAACGAATTACATGTTTTTATAACGAACTGTAAAACCCTTTTTGTTTTAAAGGTAAGTGTTATCCTTTCATTATGTTTATAAAATATAAAAATAACATATTTTTATATAATTGTTTCTTTGTTCTGAAAAAGGTAAGATAATGTAAATGTTTCCCAAAGTATACCTACTATAGTTTAAAGTATGTTTTTTGATGAAATAAAAACCGTTGAGTTTTAGCGTAATTTACATGTAAATAATTGCATTGTTTGGTGGTAACGTTGTTTTGCATATTAGCAATCTTTACATAAACTGCATAAAATGGTAAGAAAACATAAACAAAAGTTTGTATATTTACACAAGTTTCCTTGTGTCTTACTTGTATTCCCCCTAAAACATAGAAAAATGATTTAAAAGCTTATAGGTATGAACTCACCTTAAATGTGATAGCGGTTTTGAATACGAAATAGAAACAGTGGCCTTAGAGTTAGTTTACGGGTAGGATATTGTGATCATAATGATTTTAAACACATAATCATGTGTGATTAAGTTGATATAAGTAATATATATATATATATATATATATATATATATATATATATATATATATATATGTGTGTGTGTGTGTGTGTGTGTGTTATATAACATAAGTTTTATGAATGAAACATACCAAAACTTATTACTTGTAAAGAATAGTGTCTCCTATGATCTTCTAACTTTGAGAATGAAAAGAAATGTGGTTTTCTATTTGAGAGAGAACTAAGATAATTTTGTATACTGGATGTGTGAAAGTGAATAAATGATCTTTTGTGTGACTTATATATGAAGCAAATATGAGGAGGTGAGGTGATGTTTACGTTGGTAAGAACAATTATCTTCTTGTGTTAGTCGCCAAATATGGATCCCGTTCAGTAATCAATGAAGCAAATAACAATCAAAATGGAGTGTAGAAGGACTAGAAGAGAGATAACATCAAGCATGCACACATCTATATCATAAATGTCAAGTACACCTTGAGAAGTACATACACAACACTGTTCAGCAACTAGTACAATCTGACACAAAACAGCCCCTATAAATAGAACCCTCACCAGCCCACGAGAGTGTAGCCATACACGCATGTGTGGCCGCACACACATGTGTAGCTGCACACACGAGTGAGGTTGCACACATACACCAAGTCTATACCACTACACTGCATTACATACACTGCCACCCTAATAAGATCTATACAAAATTAATGCCTAGCTCAAACCACAATATTATAGACTTTCAATCTCCCCCTTGGTTTGAGGCTAACATAGCCTTGATCTTCATTCAGTTGGCTTCTCAAACAGCTTCAGATCTGATCTTCCCATGGAGCCCATCCACATTCTTCCGTTAATGATTGTGGCGACCATTGTAGTAAACTCTTTAGCAGCCGCCTCCATAACATCCTTTCTACATATAATTTGGTGACGAGACAGAGTACGGATATCCCTTTCCCTGAACCGAAGAAGATCTTTAGCACTTATCAACCTCAAGACATGTTCTCGATCCTTGAATTTTATAGCAGCAGTGGCAGTTTCATCCTCGAAAGCCCATAATTCCATTTTATCAAGCTATTCCTCATGGAAGTGTTGAGGGATAGGAATTTCCTTCTGTTGTTTAGTCGCATGCCAAAGTATGATCTTTATAGGCTCGCCTGATTCTGGATCTAGAATTTCTTTTTTTTTTCGGTACAAGGCTCTTGTAGTCTTCATCATTGGAAAGTTTTCCTTGACCTGTTTGTCACGAAATCTTTTGAAGTTTGAAGCACTAGGTTTCTCAGAGGGATTATGGAATGGGGCTATGGATAATTCAGCAAGATCAACTTTGGTCCACGAGTTAAAGTCATGAGTGTTCTTGTAAAACTCAGAGGTTCCTGAGTTCCATTTCACAACCCATAAATTTGTCTCAAGATCAAAGGCCCACATTCGGATTCCTGATCTATCTCCGAACTCGTCACCAAATTTTCTTTTCTTTAGATCAGTCACAGTCAGAACAGGGTCTTTTGCCTTGCGATTCTCATTTGAATTTTTCATGAATAGTAAACCTTCGCTTTTGTTGGTTGTTACGGTTTTCTTTCCCTGTTTGATTGTTATTCGGGCTCTGCGTCCTTCTGGCTCCTTTTCAAATCTATTAAAAACTGTGGTTGTTCTAGGAGCAGGTGGATCGATTGGAAGGTCGTCAGAGACAGACTATAT
The DNA here is from genome assembly GCF_002870075.4 of Lactuca sativa. NCBI lineage: Eukaryota > Viridiplantae > Streptophyta > Magnoliopsida > Asterales > Asteraceae > Lactuca > Lactuca sativa. The sequence continues at coordinate 131,500,285 of NC_056626.2, forward strand.
GGGGGCTGTGGGAGGATCATCGATTCCGTGTGGCTGCTGAAATAGGGATTTGACTTTGTCTCCAAACGCATCATACAGAACGTTCTTTAGATTGAAGTAGATAGTTGTCACTGAACCAAGACTCGTCGGTAGATCTTTAATCTGCTTTGACTTCTCCTCATCCTTTGCTCTGAGCACTTCAATGTGGGAAGTGAGTTGATCCATCTGAATGGTCTTCTCAATGAGTTCTTGTCAGAGAACTCCAATTTCTTCTCGAAGTTCAGACACAGAGGATTTGTCATCACCTGTGTGCTCTTCTCTGAAAGATATTCCTTTTCCACGAGAAGAGGTTGGACTATGTTGGGCCAGGTGCTTTGCCAGTCTGATTGAAGCTTCATCCGTTGAAGGCCTGATAGGAGAATATTTGGGGATAGAGGATGAGCCGCCAGTCTCGAACATAGTGCTAGGACCTTCATCAGTTTGTGTTGGTGGAGTGTAAGCAGTAGTAGCAGTGACAGTGGAGAAGACATGAGGTGCACTGCTCATAATGGGTACCTCCAAACTCGCAATTGATTGACTTGATTCTATAGAGGATTGGGAGGTTTGAGGCTGAGTTGACTCAGGAACAGGCGGAGCAGATGTTGAGATAGTTGACACAGAGGGAGGAATCTCTGAGTTGACATCTCCTTGACTTGAAGCAACCTCCACGGGTTTGGATGTGGAGAGCAAAATTTTGAAAACATTTCCTTCTTCCCCAGTCTTGGTTGTCGAAGAAGCAACTTCATTGACTTTATTAAGGCAGCTGCTGGCAAATCCTGGAAGAGGACCAAATTCTTCATCATCAAGATCAAGCTCAATATTGGTAGGGATATCATCATTGATCCCTGTGAAGTCAATTTCTTTCAAAAATTCTACATTTCCATAGAGATCTTCATCATCTTCCTCGTGAGCTGATTCTGTTTCATCTTCCTTATGATGATCATGTTCCTCAGCCACTATGGCTGCAGGAGAATCATGAACCTCCTTAATTTCTGGTTCAGAGGATGAAAGTACAATGTCTTGAAACTCCATAGGGATGGATTGATCTTCTAATTCTGACCGATCACTTTCTTCAAAAATTCCGAATTTGATCAAGGGGAACTTTCCTTCAAAAATGAATTTCCACCTCTTTTCTGTTTCATTAGCCCGAAAGCACTTGGACCAACGGATTTAAGATCCAAAGTCTCATTTCCTCTCCGCAGCTCATGATGCATAACATTGAAGATGATCTGCAGAAATCTTGGGTACATCAAAAACATATCTTTCTTGTTCCCCTCAAGATTTAGAACCAGCTCATGTATTATAAACTTTGAGAAGTTGAACTCAATTCCTGTAGCCAAGGCTGTGATGGCTCCTGTGTTGGCCAAAGAGATTTCATTTGCACCGGATCTCTTGCCAGAAATACAGCTCACAAACACATGAGCTAGATATTTCCAGCAAGGAGGAAGCCATTTCTTGATGGTAGGGGGAAAAGTTCCCTCATACCCCATATGATCTAAAACATCTTGGGTTTGATGAATATTAATTTCCATGGAGAATTCTGATCTGTCATCGATTTGGAGTGATTCCTGAATGATATTCTCTGACACTTGAACTTTCTTTCCTTCAATTGTAGCTTCAATGAATTTTTCATCCTTGTTATCCTTCTTCAAAACTACGCTTCTCCAGAAGTCTTTGATCAGGTTCTGGTAAATTGCACGGCAGGTTGTTAATGCATGGACCAGACAACACTTCTTCAGACCATCAACCATGAACTTTAAGTCATTATGAGCTGCAGGAGGATCTTCAAGAAAAATGGTTGAGTTGTGAACTTTACCAAATTCCAGATCACATATTTTAATCTGAAAAGAAACACAAGCAATCATTAGGGCAAAAATAATTTTAATCATATGTATTTCAACTTCTCATGATTGAACATGAAAGAGATGTGCAACCGCACATGAGAGTGCACACAGTCGCACACACCCAACCGTTCACAGATAAGTGTAGCCGCACACGGTTCAGCCGGACACGCCGTGTGCGGTCGCACTTACAGTCGAAACACTTATTCCTTCGATTAAACACCAAACAATGATCAATTTTTTTTCATGAAAAATGTGTTATGGGAGTCGCGTTCATAGGAATTACCAGTGAGAAGCTTCGATTTCAAGAAATTTGATGAATATTTGAGATTTTAGAGAGAGAGAAGAGAGAGAGAGAGAGAGAGAGAGAGAGAGAGAGAGAGAGAGAGAGAATATGCCGTGTGCGGTTGAGAGAAAAAAAATGAGAACAGTGTCGGTGAACATCACACCGCACACACTCTATATATACTCAAAAAAAGTTTCATTTTCTCCCCCTCAACCTTTTAATAATTTAAAAACAAAGCCCAAACTCATGTTTTTCAAAAAAAAAAAAAAAAAACAAGCCATTTTGAGGATTAAAATATTAAAAATTTATTATTCCTAAGGATTTTAAAAATAAAACTGAAATTAAAAATAAAGACAAAAATTTAAAATAAACCAGAAAAAATAAAAATGAAAATAAAAATAAAATAAAATAAAATAGAATAAACTAAAATAAAATAAAATGGAAATACTAATAACGACAAAAATTAAATTTAATTTTAATCCTCTAAATTGTTTAACCTTTTGAGATGTGGGATCAAAGTTGTTAGACAATCGTTGTTCATTTATCAATTCCTTCTCCTTCATGAATAGATCTGGTTAATCGCCGGTATTGTGGTCCACTTAAACACGAAAAATTGTGACAAAGTTTGGACATGCTATAAGTGACAAGAGAAGTTGATCCTATGTTCCTAGATAAAACATCCTAAGGACCATTCATTTGACAACGACCAATGATATTGTTGTCCACCTAAATTGAGCAGCGAGATCTATAGACAATCTTTGAGTGTTCAATTTTAATTGTACTGGAACATGTTTCCCGCTTCCTGATATGCCCCAGTAATCAAAGACTTCCAGAGTACTCCTTACATCGGGTGAGCAGACAATCATTAGGAGAGAAGATAAATTCATATTATTATCAATTATAGTTTTAGAGGGATTGAGAAGTAGAAGGATGCATATGCTGTGTACCAGGTCGGATTGTTAATCACGCAAAGGAGACAACATATGGTTAACAGATAAGAAGAATTTCATAGATATAATATGCAGAGAAATAGATTTGCATATGTTGCAGTCCAGGTCGGATCTCTTCCAATCACGCAGAGGAGGCAACATATGACTAACAGTAAGAAAGAAAGAAAATAATTTTCTACAAACCTAATTCATCAGAATTTACTAATCGCCCCATCAATACCGGAATTCAGGACAGAATCCGCACATCGAGAAAAAGTTAAACCACGGTTCCAGATACGGGTTCATTTAATGTGACAAGTAGATTCCCATATATATCTCCCTGCTCAACCTGTCCAAGCGTCGTATTGTCAGGCTAAACGGGACTATCTAGGTCAAGATTTATCAAGTCTCTAGATTCCTTAAGTTCATCTGCACCTAGTCAAGTCCGATAAATTCTTCGTGCCTACCAGCGCATTGAACACAGAGCCTAGACAATCCAATTTTGGTACTTTACACAGACTCAGATTTCCCGTTATCACTTGTTAATATCACTTCCCAATAATATCTACTAACGAAAAACTATTAGGATAATGAAGAACTATCTTTAAAACGAATCAGAGTAAGATAAACTCAGGAGTATAGAGAAGAAAACTCAAATCGTAAGTCACCAATTGAATTTGCATCCAGATGGTCTGAGAACAGCACGCATAAACTCAGAACAGATCCGAAAATTCTTCACATCGTTAAGCAATAACCCCAATGTGTGATCCCTTCCTTTCTTCCTTTCCCACAAAGGACACATACTCTCAAACAAAGTTCTGAGTGTTGCACAGTTGAGAGATGCCTCCTATCATGTGCCTGGAACAACCACTATCAACAAAACTGAAGTCTGATGATATGCCTCCATAGCTGCTCCGACATAGAGCGAGATCAGTTGGTCTGTGGAACCCAGTCCCTTTTAAAAGTAGGTCGACCTTTGTCATCTTTGCAAGGAACATTCTCCCACAACATGTCCTGTTTATCACAAACAGAAGATGTTGAAATATTAGAATCATTAGAAGATTTGGGAGAATGGACCTTCGGAACCCATTTGTAGTTGGGTTTAACCCATTTCTTTTTCGTTTGGATGGGTGGCTCAACACTTGATTTTGAACTTGAAGTCGACCGTTGAGATGACTTTGATTTTGGCTTTACGGGAGCATCTCTTGGATTGGGCTTGTTGGCCGACATTCCCTTCTTGCCTTTGGGATTTGGATTCTTGGCCTTGAAAGTTTGATTCTTGGCCTTCTGCGCGTTCCAGTCACCATTGTGTGAACGTGACCTTGAGGGGTTTCTTTTAGAAAATCTCCCTCTTAGCGCGTTCTGCCAGCCTTGTGCATAGTAGGGAACATATGCTCAATTAAGACAATTTCTGGCAATGTGTCCAGGTGTTCCACAGTGAAAACAAGTCTTTTTCTTCACTGTGAAGTTGTTTCTTCCTTCCCCTGGTGGCGTACCCTTGCCTTGTTTCTGGTTATTCCTACAAGCACAATTACAACAAGCACTCTGTTTAGCGTGAATTGGTGGCTTGTATTTACCAATAGCAGGTTGATCAGAAGAAGCTGAGTTTGAAGCAACAGATTCCGAGTTCAAGGAGATGTTGGTTTGTTCAATTATGTTCTCCTTGTTCTCATCCTCTGCTACTTTACCTGCACATGTAATAGAATCATTAGAAACGTTCACCTCAACCTTTTCTGGCACAACCACATCAGGTTTCCCATATTGAAGATGTGCCTCCCTGTCAATTTCTTCTTGTGTCGTAGGGATGGATGTGTAGTTATGATTAAAAGATGGAGGAACACTATCATACCCAAGACCATTGTTTTGATTATCTTTGAATTTTAATTGGGTTTCAAATAAGGGCTCGACTGTCTTACTTGACGCAGTATAATTTTTGAAACTAATATCTATTTTTCCACACTTAATTTTCAAAGCGTCAGGTTCTTCAGTTACAACAGCAAGTTTTTTCTTAATGTAACCATAATTTTCACACTTGTTGCTGTAATCTTCTTGGAGTTTTCGGAAATCCTTGATTTTGGTTTCTAATTGAGCTTTCAGGGGTTTCTGTCCTTTCCTGAGTTGATATCCTTCGTATTTTAAGTCCTCATTCTCTCTCTTGATTAGATCTATTGATTCTCGTAAAGATTTAATAGTTTTAACACAAGATGGAGTACATGAAACTTCATTTACCGGAATTGATGTGGAACTCATTTTCTTTTCTTTTTTCAATTTTTTTTAATTGCCCTTTGACTTAAACAAAAACGAGAAAGTCAAACTTAAAATTCAAATTTTAAAAAATCAAACTTGAAAGTCAAACCGAAAAGCTAGATTTGAAAATTTTAAAGTCAAAGGTAAAACTTTAAAAGTCAAAGTCCAAATTTTAAGGTAAAAAGTTAAAAATAAAAGTCAAAATTAAAAAATAATATATATATATATATATATATATATATATATATATATATATATATATATATATATATTTGGTTGAAAATGGAATTTTAAAATAAAGAAAATTGATTTTTGGGTTAAAGATGTAAAAAATGCGAAAGAAGGGTCGAAATGGAGACGCCTTATGAATTAAATTGGGAAGGATTATATCAACTTGCAGCCTAGAAGAGTTTGAAAGGGTGCTAGTTGAGTTGGGAGGAGACCCAGGTTCGAATCTTGCAACCCTCGAGTTCCTTTTGATTATTTTCTGCTTGCTGTGAAGTGTATAAAGTTTAAACGAGCAAGCTTTTTAACAAGTTGCCTTGTAGCTCAACTGGTTAAGGCGCGTGTTCGATGTGTTAAAGGTCCTGCATTCTAATCCTTGGAGCCTCAAAAACTCCTTTCCTTTTTTTAAGAGTACACGATGCCAACTTCGGACCTTGGCCGCACACCGAGCAGCACACGTCGAGCCGTACACCGAGGCCGCACACCCGAGCCGCACACATTCAACAGATTCGCAAAAAAACGATGTTTTTCACCATTTTTTCTCCAAAACTCGATCAAAAACTCATTTTTATGAAAAATGCAAAGAAGAAACCCCCCCGCCCCCCTTATTTTGGCCTGATCTATCCAAAAACGCAAAAATCTTTTCAAAATAAGTTCAAATAAGCTCCAGATTTGACAAAATTGATTGATACAACCTTGCTCTGATACCAATTGTTAGTCCCCAAATATGGATCCAATTAAGTAATCAATGAAGCAAATAGCAATCAAAATGGAGTGTAGAAGGAGTAAAAGAGAGATAACATCAAGCATGCACACATCTATATCATAAATGTCAAGTACACCTTGAGAAGTACACACACAACACTGTTCAACAACTAGTACAATCTGACACAAAACAACCCCCTATAAATAGAACCCTCACCAGCACACGAGAGTGCAACCATACACGCATGTGCGGCCGCACACACTGTGTGCGGCCGCACACACTGTATGCGGCCGCACACACATGTGTAGCTGCACACATGAGTGAGGTTGCACACATACACCAAGTCTATACCACTACATTGCATTACATACACTGCCCCCCTAATAAGATCTAGACAAAATAAATGCCTAGCTCAAACCACAATATTATAGACTTTCATCTTGGAAAGCTAACCTACTCAATCAAGTGGCACCACATGGCTATAATTAAGGGTAAATTTGGTTTCAAGGAGTAGAATTCGGCCATACATGACCGAATTCCCTTGAATTCATTCCATAAGGAGGTAATTTGGTCCTAGGAGAAAAAAGAAAAAGGAATTCGGCCTTAAATTCAAACAGAGATGGAAATTCGGTCAAGGCCTTCTAGAAGAAGGTGATTTCGGTTTTTTCTTTCTTCCAAAGAGTGAATTCTGTTTTGATTTTGGGATAATATTCCCCAAACCGAATTCTATATATACATATGATATATTATGATTTTAATTTAAGTCTTATACCACAGCATGCTCATATTCATATTACTTGAATTAGTGTTGACATCTTTGTTTTGTTAACTTGTATTAGCTTATAATAACATAAACTAACATGGGTTATTACCATACATACTTAAATCAAACCCATAGTTATGGCTCATGAAAGTCATATTTTTATTGCATCCAATTACATTGTAAATAAATTGGTACATGGTTGGAGTTTTAGACTTGAATGGTTCTAGGAAAATTCCAGTTTTGACATCATCCCCCGTTAGAGGGAATTTCATCCTGAAATTCGTTCTAGAATGGTTGCTCATGAGCTAGGGAAGATATATGGGTACTTTTGTGTCATCTGATTTTCTCGTTTCGAAGTGAATTCAAGTCTCCGTTTGGTATTCCATTGGACCTATATTATTTTGTTCTCTTGATCTCCCTATCTATGATTTCTTAGTAGTTCTTTTCTGGAGTGTAGACTCTTATTAACATCGACTTCATCGAGTAGAATTACTAGAGTCTCGTCGGATGGATATTGTTTTGGATTGGGCGTGGAAGATGGGGTGTATGTTACCGAGTTCCTGTGGTAGTTAGGATTTATAGATCAACTGGTCGATCCCGCAATGTCTCTGCTCACGGATTCGAATGGTCTTCATTGTTACTACTTTTTTGATCTCTAGGTTGGTGAGGGTGTTTTAGGTCACTTGGCCCCTTTTCCTGTTAGGAATTACTAACTTCATTACATCCTAATGGTGATATGTGCTTGTATTTGTATAATTCTTTAATCGAGGTGGTATTGGTGTTGGGGGTAGGTAGTGTTTGTAAGAGGACTCGACCAGTGATAGGTGAGCACCCCATGCTTTTCCAGAGTCTATTACAAGGGAGTGAAGCATACCTTCTAATGTTTGAATGTTTCACTCATTCTGACTGTTTGTTTAGGGATGATAAGCTATATCCAAGACGAGTTGGGTTTTCAAAGACTTTTGTAATGACTGTCAAAAGTGTGAGGCAAATCTATTGTCCCTTATCCGTAATAATTAATAGCGGTATACTATGCAATCTCACTACTTCCTTATTGTATGTTCCTATCAGCTTTTATACTTTATCTGTTGTTTTGATCGGTAGGAAGTCTATGGGTTTGGTTCATCATTCAAATGGTAGTGTGTCCACCTGTAGTCCCAGGTAGTTTTGTCTTTGGATTTGTGGTACGATTCATACTGGGTTCATATGTAAATGCCTTATGTATACAAGTCATATATAATTAAGATTGATATGATGGTTGGATGGGTGACTCTACCTCAAGTCTACAACCAGACAAGGAGATAGGGTGGAAACACACATCTTAAGTACGTAGAATCCTAAGTATATGCCACTCTCGCATATAAACTTAGCAGTGACAGATTAATCAGATTCGTCCTTAATCTTTATTCTTGAACTTGACTTGCTATACAAGTGGTATTCTCGGGAGGTCTGTTGGGAATACTTCGGGAAGGTTATAGATGGTGTGGTACCCCTTGTATGGTTAGTTCTAGGTTTTGAAGCGAGAGATGATTTATCGTTATACATTGAAAGAGTTTCATTTGTCGGTTGGTTAAGGCGAAGGGTCTTTTCGTAGCACAGGAAATTGGTATGGTGAAGACCAAACCAATTCCTGTCAAATGAGGAAATCAGAACTTCTCATTGAAACAGGTGTTAAGCCGATTTGAAAAGGGTAATTGTTAGAGCGATTGAACATTCTATGCGTATGTCTTTAGTGCTTCCTTTTTTATCTTTGTTATTACTACTACAAATATTTTTGTGTCGTGTTTTGCGAGTACCAGTAGTACGAGTGCTCTGATAATTGAAAATGATGATACTTCGTAATATAATCCCTACTAGGTACCTTTGTAATCGCTTGGTGTATACTAGTCATGTGTAATTTAGATTGAGAAGACAGTCGACTGAGTGACTTTGCTCTAAAACCACAACCAGACAAGGAGCAGAAAATAATGCAGAATCACGCACTCTAAGCCTTAAAATGTTAATTATAAATGACCCTAATGTATATACTAAGCCATCATAGATCACATGCAAGCATCCTTAGTTTTTTGTATGAATAATGTGATTTGTTCAGATGAGGGTTTAACTTATGATTATGCTTTAATTGGCACCGGTTCTAGTGAAAATTCAGTACAATTGTTTGGAAATGTACCGAAAATTCCAGTAGGGTTCCTTTTTGGTTCATCATGTTTTGTTTTTAAGCTCCTCCCTTTCCTCCTTCATTCCTTTTTGTTGGACAATCCCTCTTGAAATGTTCCGTTTCACCATAAGTATGGCATACTGGATTTATATTGACAAATGTGATTGAAGTGATGTGCTGAACCGGAGTCCTATAGAAGCAGGTGGTGTGCCCCTTCTTGTTACACCTTTTGCAATACAACACTCGGCAAACTCCTTTGTGATAGTAGTTACACTTTTTGGAGTTTGGCAGGTTTCCAGCATATGGTGTTGTTAGTGTTGAGGTAATAGGGTCAGTGAGGTATGGACTTCCAATTTCATTTGTCTTTTGGCGGGTCCTTGAGTCGAGCTGCCCCTTCTCTTGTTCCAAGGTCTTTGTTTCATCTTCTTAGGTTTGTGGGTTGGGGTCTTCTTGCAGATAGTCACTCGTGGGCGCCTTTGATTGTTACTATGATTGGGATTGTCGACACCATTCCTTCTCTGTTTGAGTCATTATTGTTGAATTATGCCATGACGGCTATTATGGAGGCTGTGACCACGGCTTGGAAAGTGGTGTTGTTTATTTGTAGGAATGGTGTAGCATTGGTAGGATTGTTACTTCCAAGTGAAGGCATGATTCTGTTACAAGGTGTGAAATAAGTTTGTAAGTAACGATGGTCGTTTCTAGTTGTATTTTATCTATTTATATACACATATAAATTTGGCATTCTCCTGTACGGTTTTTAATGTTTCGACCAACATCCCTGTGATGTTTTTATGAAAGAGAATAGAAATGGGTATTATATCAATGTTTAATTTAATCAAAATGGAATGTAGGTGTCAAAACCTTAAGTTCGCTTGGGTTTTATAACTTTTGAAATAACGTACTTCACTTGACCTACCGTTACTAGGTGCGATGAAAGAGATGATAATCCTAACACATCGTGTGAGTAGTGTAATCATTAACTCGCTGGGTTATTTCAATTTATTAAATGTTAGTGTGACGCATAAGGTGCTTTGTCACCTCGCACTTCTCATGAGTGGTTTCCTTTGCTCTTTGTTCTGCTGTGAATGCCTCAGTTTTAGCTGTAAGATTTGTTGTCCTATGGTGGCTATCTCTTTCTCTAAAGGTTGTAGGTTATCCGTATTGTTTTCCTGATCTATTTGTAGGGATGGTGTTGATATGGTGTTCTTATTTTTCTGCAGGTATATTTAATCTTCTCACCATCATACTTCGGGTGTTGACACTGGTTTCCATTACTTCGTGATGGAGAGTCTGAACTTGAATGTCCTTGAGAGACTCCCTTGTCTATTCCTGGTAGGGTAAGGTTTCTTAATGAACTTTCTAGCTCCTTTCCCTTCGTATGATTCCTTGCAGGAATCTTCTACATGAACATCTCCTTGTTCTTTCTAGACTTTTCGGTTGATTGTTGCAATGAGGTTGTGAGTCTGGGTATGTCAATTGTATGATAATAGGGGTATCTAAAGAATATTAAAAGTTTTTGTGGTGATCCTTATTGGGTCCTCCTATAGTATTTTTAACTTTATGTTTTGTTCTAGAGATCCTTTGTATATAGTGTTGGTAAGATTTAGACTTATTGCAACACCACTATCACTCCCAAACACATGTTGGTCATATCTCAAATAATTATAGTTGATCAGGGTATATATATATCCCATATATGATCACATAACTGTCTAGGTTTGACTGCAGTGTCCAACATCTAAATACTTTTGTATTGTTCTTCTTATCATATTGTGTTAGTATTTATGTATGCGTGTATACTTTTATAAAATATTATTATATTAAAAAGTATACCTCTTGGTCAGAGTTTTTTAGTCCAATTGTATTTATATTTGTATATCTTCTATGGGTTGATATACTTAGTTCACTATATACAATGCTCTGATACCAATCTGTCACACCCCAAACCGTAATGGCGGAAACGTTAGTGGGCGGAGGACGTCATGTACAGTATTATAACAACGAATAATAGTAATCAAAGCAAGAACAACCATATTAATAATAATAAAGTGTTTATATTGTATTCGAATCTCAACTTGATTGACTCCAAATGTAAATAACAAAACAAAGACTTAAAGCAACTATGCTCCATCTTCTTGGAGCCTATGTGTGTACATGTCTACTATTTTCCTGAGAATACAAGTAGTTTTGAAAAAGTGACAACAGTTAAGTTGGTTTCATAACCATTTGGTATGTAAAAATATGTTATCTGTTCCTTGAAAATGTAAGTGAGTTTATCCAGAAAATCCTATATTTTCTATAAAACTGAACTGTGAGCTATTTGTTTGTAAAGTAGTTGTGTTTATTCTGGAAAATCCTATGTTTTCAATAAAACTGAATTGCGAACAGTTTGCTTGTAAATTAATTATGTTTATTCCGGAATATCCTATCTTTTCCATAAAACTGAACTGTGAACTGTTTGTTTGTAAAGTAATTGTGTTTATTCCAGAAAATCCTATGTTTTCCATTAAACTGAAATGTGAACTGTTTTCTTATGAAGTAATTATGTTTATCCTGGAAAAATCCTATATTTTCCATAAGTTGAGTTGTAGTCTAATATGATCCAAGATCGAAAAGTACAAGTATTATCATTACAAAAAATAGTTATAACCAATTTTATTCGTAAATAAAAGCATTTGAAGAGATGTGTTTGTTCGTATAAATCCACATATAGTCGTTTATCAAGTGAGTTTTCATAACCGTGCTATTAATGAATTGTCGGTCTCGACGTTCTTCAGGCGTGGAAAGATATGACATGTGTCATCCATAACCTGCTGGTCGTGTTATAGCTAACAGCCAAGGTGCGAGATCATCAATCCCGTATAGATCTATACATAAGTATCATGCTCTCTGGAAGGAGACTCGGGTTATACGACAGAACTTCCATGGATACCTAGTAGGTACGACGAAGACAAGGTCTCACAAATTTCCAACGAATTATGTGTTTTTGTATCGAACTGTAAAACCCTTTTTGTTGTAAAGGTAAGTATTTTCCTTTCATTATGTTTATAAAATATAAAAATAACTTATTTTTATATAACCGTTTCTTTGTTCTGAAAAGGTAAGATAATGTAAATGTTTCCCAAACTATACCTACTATAGTTTAAAGTATACGTTTTAACGAAATAAAAACCGTTGCGTTTTAGAATAATTTACATCTAAATATTTGCACTGTAGTCCCCGTAAAACATATAAAAATTATTGAAAAGCGTAGAGGTATAAACCCACCTTAAATGTGATAGCGGTTTTGAATATGGAATAGAAACGGTGACCTTCAGGTTAGTTTACAGGCAGGAGATTGTGATTCTAATGATTTTAAACACATAATCATGTGTGATTAAGTTGATATAAGTAATATATATGTGTTGTATAACATAAGTTTTATGAATGAAACGCACTAAAACTTATAACTTGTAAAGAAGAATGTCTAATGGAAGTGTGATCTTCTAACTTTGACAATGAAAACAAATGTGGTTTGCTATTTAAGAGAGAACTGAGACGATTTGATATACTGGATGTGTTAAAATGAAGAAATGATCTTATGTGTGACTTATATATGAAGTAAATATGAGGAGGTGTGGTGTTGTTTACATTGGTAAACCAAATTATCTTCTTGGAAAGCTAACCTAAATAATCAAGTGGCACCACATGGGCTTAATTAAGGGTAAATTCGGTTTCAAGGAGTAGAATTCGGCCATACATGACCGAATTCCCTTGAAATCATTTCATAAGGAGGGAATTCAGTCCTAGGAGACAAGAGAAAAAGGCATTCGGCCTTAAAGTCAAACAGAGATGGAAATTCGGTGAAGGCCTTCTAGAAGAAGGTGATTTTGGTTTTGCTTTATTCCAAAGAGTGAATTTGGTTTTGAGTTTGGGATAAGATTTCCCAAACTGAATTCTATATATACATATGATATATTATGATTTTAAGTTAAGTATTATACCATATCATACTCATATACATATTACTTGAATTAGTGTTGACTTCTTTGTGTCCTTAATGTTTTGTTAACTTGTATTAGCTTATAATAAATTAAACTAACATTGGTTATTACCACACATACTTAAATCAAACCCATATGTATGGCTCGTGAAAGTCATATTTCTATTGCATCCAATTACATTGTAAATAATTGGTACATGGTTGGAGTTTTTGACTTGAATTGTTCTAGGAAAATTCCAGTCGTGACATCATCCCCCCGTTAGAGGGAATTTTGTCCCGAAATTCATTCTAGAATGGTTTATCATGAGCTAGGGATGAGATGTGGGTACTTTTGTTTCATCTGATTTTCTGGTTTCGAAGTGAATTCAGGTCTGCGTTTGGTGTTCTAGTGGACCTATATTATTTTGTTCTCTTTATCTCTATATCCATGATTTCTTACTGGTTATTTTTCGGTGTGTAGAGTCTTATTTACATTGACTTCATTGAGTAGAATTACTAGAGTCTGGTCGGCTAGATATTGTTTCAAATTGGGCGTGGAAGATGGGGCGTATGTTACCGAGTTCCTGTGGTAGTTGGGATTTATAGATCAACGGGTGGATCCCGCAATGTCTCTAGTTGCTCAGGGATTCGAATGGTCTTCGCTGTTACTTCTTTTATGATCTCTATGTCGGTGAGGGTATTTTTGGTCACTTGGCCCCTTTGCCTATTGGGAGTTCCTAACTTCATTACATATGGTGATCTGTGCTTGTGTTTGTATAATTCATCATTCGGGGTGGTATTGGTGTTGGGGGTAGGTATTGTTTGTAAGAGGACTCAACCAATGATAGGTGAGCTCCCCATGCCTTGCCAGAGTCTATCATAAGGTCGTGGAGCATACCTTCTAATGTTTGAATGTTTCACTAATTCTGACTGTTTGTTTAGGGATGATAATCTATATCCAAGACGAGTTGGGTTTTCAAAGACTTTTGTAATGACTGTCAAAAGTGTGAGGTGAATCGATTGTCCCTTGTCCGTAATAATTGATAGCGGAATATTGTGCAGTCTCACTCCTTCCTTGTGCTATGTTCATGTCAGTTTTTCTACTTTATCCATTGTTTTGATCGGTAGGAAGTTTATGGGTTTGGTTCATCACTCAAATGGTAGTGTGTCCACCCTCAGTCCCTTTTTGTCTTGGAAATTGTGCTACGAATCATATTGGGTTCATATGTCAATGCCTTTTGTATATAATTCGTATATAATTAATGTTAATATGACGGTCGGATGGGTGACTCTACCCCAAGTCTGCAACCAGACAAGGAGATAGGGCGGAAACACACATCCTAAGTCCATAGAATCCTAAGTATATACCACTATTGCATATACACTTAGCAGTGATAGATTAATCGCATTTGTCCTTAATCTTTATTCTTGAACTTGACTTGCTACACGAGCGGTATTCTCGGGAGGTCTGTTGGGAATACTTCAGGAAGGTTATAGATGGTCTGGTACCCCTCTTATGGGTACTTCTGGGTTTTGAAGCAAGAGACGATTTATCGTTATAAATTGAAAGAGTTTCATTAGTCGGTTGTTTAAGGTGAAGGGTCGATTCGTTGCATAGGAAATTGGTATGGTGAAGACCGAACCAATTCATGTCAAATGAAGACGTTGGAACTTCTCATTGAAACAAGTGTTAAGCCAATTTGAAAAGGGTGATTGTTAGAGCGATAGTGCATTCTATGCGTATGTCTTTAGTTCTTCCCTTTTTATCTTTGTTATTACTACTCGAATTTTTTTGTACCGTGTTTAGCGAGTAGCAGTCGTACAAATGCTTAGATAATTGAAAATCATGATACTTCGTAATATAATCCCAACTATGTACCTTTGTAATCGCTTGGTGTATACAAGTCATGTATAATTAAGACTGAGAAGATAGTCGACTGAGTGACTCTGCTCTAAATCCACAACCAGACAAGGAGCAAGAAATAAGGCGGAATCACGCACTCTAAGCCTTAAAATCTTAATTATAAATGACCCTAATGTATACACTAAGCCAACATAGCTCACCTGCAAGGATCCTTAGTTTTTTTTATATTAATAATGTGATTTGTTCGGATGAGGGAGTAATTTATGATTACGCTTTAATTGGCACCAGTTCTAGTGGGAATTCTGTATTATTGTTTGGAAATGTATCGAAAATTCAAGTAGGGTTCCTTGTTGCTTCTTCATGTTTTGTTGTTACGCTCCTCCCTCTCCTCCATCATTCATTTTTATTCGATAATCCCTCTTAAAATGTTCTGTTTCACCACATGTATGGCATACTGGTCTTATACCGACATTGGTGATTGAAGTGATGTGTTCAACCGGAGTCCTACAAAAGTGGGCGGTGTGCCCCTTTTTGTTGCACCTTTTGCAATACAACACTCGACAGACTCCTTTGTGATGGTAGTTGCACTTGTTGCAGTTTGGGAGGTTTCCAACATATGGTGTTGTCGATCTTGAGGTAATAGGGTCAGTGGGGGTATGGACTTCCATTGTCGTTTGTCTTTTCACGGGTCCTTTTGTCGAGTTGCCCCTTCTCTTATTCCAGGGTCTTTGTTTCATGTTCTTAGGTTTGTGGGTTAGGTTGTTCTTGTAGATAGTCACTCGTGGGCGCCTTTGATTGTTGCTATGATTGGGATTGTCGATACCATTTCCTTATCTTTTTGTGTCGTTAGTGTTGAATTGTGGCATGATGGCTGTTACGGCGGCTATGATAGCAACTTGAAAAGTGGCAGTGTCTATTTATAGGAATGGTGTTGCTTTGGTAGGACGGTTACTTTCATGTGAAGGCATGATTCTGTTACAAGGTGTGAAATAAGTTTGTAAGTAACGGTGGTCGTTTCTAGTTGTATTTTATCTATTTATATACACATATAAATTTTACATTCTCCTGTACGGTTTTTAATGTTTCGACCAACATCCCTATGATGTTTTTATGGTTGAGAGTACAAATACGTATTGTACCAATTTAAGTTTGTCAAAATGGAAAGTAGGTGTCAAAACCTTAAGTTTGCTCGAGTTTTATAACTTTTGAAATAACGTACTTCACTTGATCTATTGTTACTAGTTGCGATGAAAGAGGTGATAATCCTAACACATCGTGTGAGTAGTGTAATCATTAACTCGCTTGGTTATTTCAGTTTATTAAATATTAGTGTGACACATAAGGTGCTCTGTCACCTTGCACTTCTCGTGAGTGGTTTCCTCTGCTCTTTGTTCTACTGTGAATGCCTTAGTTTCATATGTAAAGATTTGTTGTCATATGCTGGCTATCTCTTTCTCTAAAGGGTGTAGGTTATCAGTATTGTTTTCCTAATCTATTTGTAGTCATCGTATTCATATGGTGTTCTTATTTTTCCGTAGGTATATTGAATCTTCTCACCATCATACTTTGGGTGTTGACACTGATTTCCATTACTTCGTGATGGAGAGTCAGAACTTGAATGTCCTTTTGAGGCTCCCTTGTCTTTTCCTAATAGGGTAAGGTTTCTTAATGAACTTTCCAACTCCTTTAACTTAGTATGATTCCTTGCAGGAATCCTATACATGAACCTCTCCTGGTTCTTCCTTGACTTTTCGGTTGATTGTTGCAATGAGCTTGAGGTGTCTGGGTATGTCATTTGTACGAGAATAGGGGTATCTAAAGAATAGTAAAAATTTTTGTGGTGATCCTTACCATCCCTCCTATAGTATTTTAACTTTTTGTTTTGTTCTAGAGATCCTTTGTATATAGGGTTGGTAAGTTTTAGACTTGTTGCAATACCACTATCACTCCCAAACACATGTTGGTTGTATCTGAAATTAATAAAGTTGATCAGGCTATATGTATCCCATATACAATTACATAACCGTCTAGGTTTGACTGCATTGTCCACCATCTAAATACTTTTGTATTGTTCTTTTTATGATACTGTTTTAGTATATATGTATGCGTGTATACTTTTAAAAAATATTATTATATTAAAAAGTATAACTCTTGTTCAGAGTGTTTTAGTCCCTTGCATTTATAGTTGTATATCTTATATGGGTTGATATACTTAGTTCACTATAAACAATGATCTGATACCAATCTGTCACACCCCCAAACCGGCCGGTGGAAACGTTCGGGGGCGAAGGATGTCATGTACAGTATCATAACAATGAATAATAGTAATCAAAGCAACAACAACCATAATAATAATAAAGTGTTTAGATTGTATTCGAATCACAACTTGATTGACTCCAAAAGTAAATAACAAAACATAGACTTGAAGCTACTATGCTCTATCTTCTTGGACCCTGTGTATACCTGTCTACTATTTTTCTGAGAATACAAGTAGTTTTAAAAAAGTATCAACATTTAAGCTGGTGAGTTCATAAGTATTTGGTATGTAAAAATATGTTATCTGTTCCTTGAAAACGTAAGTGAGTTTATCTAGAAAATCCTATATTTTCTATAAAAAAACTGAACTGTGAGTTGTTTGTTTGTAAAGTAATTGTGTTTATTTCGGAAAATCCTATGTTTTCCATAAAACTGAACTGTGAACTGTTTGCTTGTAAAGTAATTATGTTTATTCCATAAAATCCTATATTTTCCATAAAACTGAATAGTGAACTGTTTGCTAGTAAATTAATTGTGTTTATTTCGGAAAATCCTATCTTTTCCATAAAACTGAACCGTGAACTATTTACTTGTAAAGTAATTATGTTTATCCAGGAAAAATCCTATATTTTCCATAAGTTGAGTTGTAGTCTAATATGATCCAAGATCGAAAAGTACACGTATTATCAATACTAAAAATAGTTATAACTAGTTTTATTCGTAAATAAAACCATTTGAAGAGAT
The DNA here is from genome assembly GCF_002870075.4 of Lactuca sativa. Classification (NCBI taxonomy): domain Eukaryota; kingdom Viridiplantae; phylum Streptophyta; class Magnoliopsida; order Asterales; family Asteraceae; genus Lactuca; species Lactuca sativa. Next base: position 131,518,286 of record NC_056626.2, read on the forward strand.
GTGTTTTTACGTAAAACTCCACGTATAGTCGTTTATCATGTGAGTTTTCATAATTGTGCTATTAATGAATTGTCGGTCACGACGTTCTTCAGGCGTGGAAAGATATGAAATTTGTCATCCATAACCTGTCGGTCGTGTTGTAGCTAACAGCCAGGGTGTGAGATCATCAGCCCCGTATAGATTTATACACAAGTATCACGGTCTCCGGGAGGAGACTCGAGTTATAAAACTGGACTTCCATGGATACGTAGGTAGGTACGACGAAGACAAGGACTCACTAATTTCCAACAAATTACATGTTTTTGTAACGAACTGTAAAACCCTTTTTTGTTGTAAAGGTAAGTATTATCCTTTCATTATGTTTAAAAAATATAAAATTAACTTATTTTTATATAATCGTTTCTTTGTTTCGAAAAAGGTAATATAATCTAAATGTTTCCCAAACTATACCTACTATAGTTTAAAATATATGTTTTTACGAAATAAAAACCATTGCTTTTTAGCGTAATTTACATGTAAATATTTGCACTTTTGGTGGTAACGTTGTTTTGCATATTAGTTTATGTAAAATGCATAAATTGGTAAGAAAATGTAAATAATAGTTTGTATATTTACACAAGTTTCCTTGTGTTTTACTTGTATTCCCCCCTAAAACATAGAAAAATTATTCAAAAGCGTAGGGGTATGAACTCACCTTAAATGTGATAGCGGTTTAGAATACAGAATACAAATGGTGAACTTCAGGTTAGTTTACAGGCAAGATATCGTGATCCTAATGATTTTAAACACATAATCATGTGTGATTAATTTCATATAAGTAATATATATGTGTTGTATAACATAAGTCTTATGAATGAAACGTACCAAAACTTAGAACTTGTAAAGAAGAATGTATCTTGGAAGTGTGATCTTCTAAATTTGAGAATAAAAAGAAATGATGTTTGCAATTGGAGAGAGAACTGAGATGATTTTGTATACTGGATGTGTGAAAGTGAAGAAATGATATTATGTGTAACATATATATGAAGTAAATATGAGGATGTGAGGAGATGTTTACGTTGGTAAACACAATTATCTTCTTGGAAAGCTAACCTACTCAATCAAGTGGCACCACATGGCCATAATTAAGGGTAAATTCGGTTTCAAGGAGTAGAATTTGGCCATACATGACCGAATTACCTTGAATTCATACCATAAGGAGGGTATTCATTCCTAGGATAAAAGAGAAAAAGGAATTCGGCCTTAAATTCAAACAGAGAAGGAAATTCAGTCAAGGCCTTCTAGAAGAAGGTGATTTCAGTTTTTTCTTTATTCCAAAGAGTGAATTCGGTTTTGAGTTTGGGATAAGATTCCCCAAACCGAATTATGCTATATTATGATTTTAAGTTATGTATTATACCATAGCATGCTCATATACATATTACTTGAATTAGTGTTGACTTCTTTGAGTCCTTAATGTTTTGTTAACTTGTTTTAGCTTATAATAACTTAAACTAACATGGGTTATTACCATACATACTTAAATCAAACCCATAAGTATGGCTCATGAAAGTCATATTTCTATTGCATCCAATTACATTGTAAATCAATTGGTACGTGGTTGGAGTTTTAGACTTGAATTGTTCTAGGAAAATTAAAGTTGTGAAACCTTTGGACATGAGTCAAGTGTTGTAAGTATTAGACCCAATTTTGACCCAAATGTTTTTGGGACTTTATTGTTTAGTTAGCATGGGAATATATCGTGTCTAGCAGCACAAGTATTTGTCTAGGATTTCAATAGTTGAGGTGAGTTTTCTCATGATGTTCATGGGTCGAAGGCACCAATGCCGACCCATTTCTTTTTATGTGGAATGTTTGTTTCCTTTGTGATGAGTGTATGAAAGACCATGGGGGTAGCCCATGGAACTTATGTGTAAGACCGAGATTTGACCCTCGACATCGCAAGGAAAGACCATGGGTATAGCCCATGGCACTCATATGTAAGACTGGGATTTGGCCTTCGACATTGCGTGAAATGACCATGGAGGTATCCCATGGCACTTATATGTTTTATGTATGTGGTATGTTTGGGAAACTCACTAAGTTTTTGCTTATAGTTTATATTTGTGGTTTCAGGTACTAAAGGGAAGGGCCCGACTTGATGGCGCAACATTCAATCCTCACTATTTTCCGCATTTTTGATATTATACTTTGATGATTTGACATTATGGGTTGGTTTTAGAATAATGTGATGATTCTAGCTCTTGTGTTCTTTTTAATGAAAAATTTTATTTTGATTTTTGGTTTGTTAGAAATTGGTATCAGAGCCTTGGTTTGAGGGATTCGGGCACAATGCAATGCGTGCAATCAGCCGAGCTCAAGGAAGTGTTTCCCAAGTTACCCATACTTATGTATTGTGATTATTATTCTTCATATGTTAACTTCATGCTAGATTAGGGTTAATGATACCTTCAGGAATCATATGATACTATTGCCTGAGTTGTGTGATGACTTATAGCTAGATAGAAGGTGATGATATGTATTACTTGGAATTGATATCGGCTTAGTTATTTTTCAATGTGTACACTTTCAAAGTTGTATATGTTTAGGATTGTATAGCCCTAGAATGATTGGTTTAGCTTCATTTCCTATTCCTTGTTTGGTTGAGGGTTTAGGGTAGAATCTTCATTCGACAGTCTATGTGATCTTATTTTGTGTACAACTTGCATTCATAGGACAACTAGCATTGTTGATTGAGGTTCTTGGTACTACTATTGGTATGGGCTGAGGGTTTCTAGAATAGTCTATGATATGTACGCTATGTAGCATAGGTTGTTAAGGTTGGAGTGTGGTAACTTAGACGAATCATATTGGCCTTGGGGATAATAAATGTTTGTGTGGAAGGTAGTATTAGGTCGATATTATTGGTAGCATAGGACCTGTACCTAAGAAAAGTGTAGATCTGGAAACTCTAAGGAGGCTGGTGTTAAAGAGTCCCCTTAAATTTCTTTAAATGATTGCTTTTATTTTGGATCTTCAGATTGAGGATGGTGATGACTACTCGAGGAGGTTCAGGTTCAGGTTCGGGCTCTGGTTCGAGTTCAGGTTCAGACGTTGAACTGATTGATGAGAGTTTGTGTGTTCTTATGACAACCATGGTTACTCATGGAATACTTGACACTACCACTGTGATTTTCGGTAGTGTCAAGGAGGGGATTTTGAAGATCATAGAGGATCGGATCAGGTCAATTCGAGCCGAGATTGATGCGGCTCAGTTTGGGGCTCAAGATCCCACTTTCGAGAGTTCAAGTCATGTGGATCGCCTGAGCTCTTTAGGGTTAAGGACCCTATTGCTGTCCGACATTGGATCGCTGACATGAAGAATGCTCAGCGAACGAGCTTTTTCCCTAAGGGGAAAAGGTGGCATTTGCATCCTACTTGCTGAGGGATAGAGCGCGGGACAGGTAGAAAGGGGTTACCTAATCTGTGGGGACAACAGGGGTGGTTGAGATGACATGGGAGGACTTTCTTCAGAGATTCCAGAGGGAGTTTGCACCAGCTATAGAGGTGCAACAGTTGGCAGGGAGTTTTTGGACCATCGCCAAACTACATAGACTATAGCGGAGATCACCGCCAAATTCAGGGAGAGGGCATTATTGGTTCCATAATATGTTGCGGATGAGGAGATGAGGAAGACGAGATATCGTGCTATGTTGAGGGATAACATTAGGTAGTTTGTGAGTTTCTCGAGGTGTAAGAGCCTGAGTGACATGATCAAGAAGGCCCGCGAGTAGGAGATTGAGTTGGAGCTCCGGGAGAAGCGGATGCCGGAGATGGTTCAAACCAATGTGGGTCCGGCCAAGAGGCCCAATACCTCTGATACCCACACTAGAGGCTAACAGGTCCAGGGTCGTTGTTGCATGTGCGGCAAGCCGCACAATGGAGCTTGACGCTCAGTAGGCCTAGTATCTTACAGTTGTGGGCAGTGGAGCCACATGATTAGGGATTGCCCCAAGAAGGGTCTGCTTTGTTTCCAATGCATTCAGATCGGCCATAAAAAGATTGATTCACCGAGATTGTCTGGAGGATAAGTGGTGGTGCCCGCGCCAGCCACCTTGAGGATTACGGACGACCGCCAGGGTAAGGCGGAGGCTCCTGTGGTGAAGAGCGGGGCTTTCCAGTTGACTACCGACGATGCCCGTTCAGCACCGATTGTTGTGACAGGTATGTGTTCTAGATTTTCTTTTATTGTTTCCTTTATTTATGGTTATGTTTATAATGATCTTGTATAGGGAACTTTTTGGTCAATGGTTTGTCTGCTCATGTCCTGTTTCATTTGGGGGCTACTGGATCCTTCGTATCTCTTGCACTCAGCAAGAAGTTATGAGACGCTCTAGGAACTTTGAGTTCCCCTCTAAAGATGGAGATTGCAAATGACCGTATCATGAGTGCTTCGAGAGTTTCCTGATGGTGTGTCCTTGTTAGGTTTTATTTCAATAACAGTTTCATAAACTAGAAAAATATGGCAACGGAAGATTTTATTTTTTGAAATAACATAAACATTTTATACCCACCATGGATCTCCTTGCAAGTTATAGAAAGATAAAATACCAACCATAAAAAGGGTGAAGAAATAACAACCTTTGTTGTTCTGTGGATCCTCTTGGGAGGCTTGGAAGTTGATGAAGAATGTGGAACCTTTGAGACACCAACAATGACTCAACCTGATGTAGATGCTTGTCCAAAACTATTAAACCCTAAATCTTTAAGTTCATAACCAATATGAACTTAAAGAGGGGATGTAAAAGCAAGTAATTTTCAAACCTCTTAACAAATTAAGAGAGAGTGAGAGAAAGATGACAATTTTTGGCCATTTGCATCAAGTAAACAAGAATGAGTTCAAGCCCCATCTTTTATATGCATAAAGTGATTTTATGGACCATAAGACCTTAACACTTTAAGACAATAATTTCTCGTAAAGCCTACTTGTCTCCCTATTTCATTTAAATAATCAAAAGCCCATAACAATCTTCCTAGAAGCATGTCACGTTTTATGATATAAAAAGAAGTCAAATTGTTATAAAAACTCACAGGCTCTTTTATAAGTTATAAAGTTTAGCTTTTGGCTAAAAGTCAAAAGTCTTTATAGTCCAAAATAATGTACATGACTTATAAATCATACCATCTGATATATATATATATATATATATATATATATATATATATATTATGTTATTTACTAAAAAATATTATTTCCTATAAATAAATAATTTCCAATTTAATTATAAGAGTTTATTGAATATATATTAAAATAAATTTCTAATAAATAATCAATTATACCAAGCTGTTGTTAGTGTGACCCATTAGTATCATATGTTAATTAGCAATATCACTTTAATATGACTCTTGAGCATACTAGACCTTTGAATCTCCCACTTGCGCAAGACTCATATTCGACTGATATAGACAGTGGTGAACGTCTATCAACATTTCACTGCCCCTAACAACATACGACTTTGTGCTATTCTATCAACACCCAATTCCCAAAAAGCTCAAAGCTACAATTGGTGTATAGGGTATGTTAATCAGTTATCCCTTTGCTATAGACATCATGTTGAACATGAGATATGGATTGCGATCAATCTCATTAGTTGTTCAACTTTTGGTAAGGCGCCTTAGATGTCTAACTCTTAACACATAAGAGGAAAAAATCCCATCTTGACTACATAAGCCTCTTGCAAAGTTCATACCATACTTTAAAATGGATTCTATAACTGCGCGGTTAAGGAAAAACATTTAACCATATCAAAGCATAGTACTCATTACACTTCAGTCCCACTATGTATCTTGGGTATTAAGGATACAAATATAGTACCTTTTAATCAAGTATCATTCATGATAGCGATCCATGAGATGATGTTGATGTAGGTCAGTTCAATACTAATACTGTGACAAGTACCTATGAAACATGGTTACAACCACTTGCATAGTTTCATCTAGTGAGAGTCAACCAATCCAATTCATAAGTCTTATTTTATAATTTCTCCTACAATTATAACCAACTACGAACTTTTAGAATAATAACATTATTCATGGATAAAACATGTTAATATAGAAGAAAACAAGTATTAATGTGATACTTATATCCAAATATATCATAACATTATCTAATAGTTGTTGTTATAATGTTCCAATATCCAAATCAAAAATCCATTTTTAAAATAATAAAATCTTATAGATGAAGTGTGACCATACATACTTAGCTCAAAAGAGTGACTTTATTAATGGATCTGACAAAACTCAATTTATGTGAATTCTGTGAATACAATCATCTCCATACTTAACTTCACTCGAAGTAGTGCTAAATTTATTGAAGAATATGATTGGTGTTATTTCATGACATAGAGTCTCTTAGCTTGATTAAGTATACTCTCGAAGCCACAAATATTTCTATGCAATCCTTGAATGGCAAAAATCAACATAGTTTTTCATCAATCACATTCATCCAATCGTATTTGAATTCATCTTCTAAAGTAGTGTATTTTATTTTGTAATAGATTATATCATTATGTTTTGCTTGGACCTCATTCCAGCAAGACCTACCCTTCATTCCATAATGAAGTCAAAATCCAATTGTAATTCATAATTATTTATATATTTTTAGAGATTAACATCCTGTGTAGCTCTTTCCATCAATATACTTTCTAAATTGATTGTCTCATATATATTATCTTAGTTCTTCTAAAGTACTCTTAGAATGATATTTTAATCATCCATTGACTTAACCATGTATTCAATTAGTATGCTATGACATGCTTATAACATGATCAAATACCATGTCCTATGTATAATATGGCATAAATGATGAATTTATTTGCCAAGCAAATATAATATAAATCATTTCATCTAGTTCAAGCCTATGAGCTATGTACTTTTGAGGCTAGCTCAAAATGGTGCCATATGACAATACCAAGAAATCTCCAAAAGAATCTTTTGTCGTGATCCCTTTCAAGATATTGCCAATATATGTATAAGGACATGAAACTTTTAACATTCATTTTATCTATCCTTTATGGATTTTACATTCCAAGAATGTATCTTCCCCTTCCTAAGACTTTCATTTTAGAAACACTTTCTGAGTCAAGGTAAAAATGACCTTGCTTAGCCAGAATGTGATTTCGAATGATTAAGTATGTCTCATTCATAAGAGATTAGGAATTTCACTACGCTCCCACTAGTTCTTAGTAAACACACATGTTCTTATTCATTTTGGTATAAAAACAAAGCTTTTTGTTTTACATAAAATGATGATTATAACATTAAGATGTTTGATTTATATCCATAAGTGGATCTCAAGCTCTACATATTTTGTTAGGATAACATGGATTAAGAAAACCTACAGGCTTGTCTATCTAGATGTCTTCCAGTAGATGTCTATTAAGATTAGCAGTCTTTCTTGAAATTTATTTACTATATCTCATATTAAGAATATGAATTTATAGCAAATAATATCCTTGTTGATATAATCATAGTTACTCGTGAAAAAGGTTTGATTATAGTCAATGCATGAGTATGATGAGGATAATAGTCAATCACATGAGTATGATAAAAATCCTTTTACTACAAGTCTTGCATTAAATGTGTATGGTTATCAATGTAATTTATTCTTTCTAGAAGAATCACTCAGTCCTTATACCCTTGCTATAAAGATAAACTTTAATCAATACCGTACTCGATTCTCATACATGGATTACATCTCATGTTCATGACTCTAAGTCATTTATCAGATTCGAGATCTGATATAACATCTTGGTATTTGATGGATGTCACACCCCCGAACCAGACAACGGAAATGTCTGGCGGCTTGAGTGACTTCACTTTTGTAGTATCATCACAGTGTATATAATTGAAACAAAACATCATCATCATCACACATGCAATATTACAACTATCATTGTTTACATCAAGTACTGTATTTCAATATTCCATGTCAAAATATCCAAATTATGGTGATAATAAAACACAACAAAATATCCAGGTGTTCTTGCTTACCAACCTACTCAACGATTTCCTGAGAATACAAGTTAATTTGAAAATGTCAACATATATAATGTTGGTGAGTTCATAAGTATGTTTGAGTAAAATGTTTTGTCGTACTTTGTAAACACCAAAAAATATGATATTTTCTGAAAAACGGTTTGAAATGTTTGTGTCCGATCTTGTATTAATGCATGTGTGTTAATGTTTGTGAGTGTATGAAGTGAATGATCCCAAACAACCCGACGTTGTCTATTTATAAAACGTTGTGGTCTCAACATCCTAAGACTGAGTACTAGTGCATGTATGTAATCGTGTTATCAACAGAAGTTGTATTCCGTAAATTTTATAATGGAGTTAATTCCTCTAAGTGAGTCGTTATAACCATACTTGATAACTCCTAATCCGCATGTCATGACGTTTTTTGGACACCGACGTGTTTAAGGTAAGGTCTGTCACCCTAGACTGGCCTGGTCTAACTGTAGCGAACAACTCAGGTGTGGGGTGTCACCCTCGTATAGATCTATACACAAACTCCCGCTCTCCCTCCAGGAGACTCTGGTTATGACTACAGGCTATGATTGTACACTCGATAGGTGCTGAACGAATGTGTGTCACAAGATCCTTAACTAAATTTATGTGAATATGAAATTGCACAGTGTATATTGTTTCCGAGTAAGTATTTAGTTTTCAAAGCCCAACGAGTACGTATGTGAATGTGTGATGTCAACAAGCATGTAGATGGACCACGAAGGCCCAGTAAACATGCAAGGTATATTCCAGACCCAATAAACATGTAAAAAAGACAACTAAGGCACACTAAACATGTAAATTATATTCCAGGCCCAATAAGCATGTAATGTATATTCCAGGCCTAATAAACATGTAAAATGACAACTAAGGCCCACTAAACATGTAAATTACATTCCAGGCCCAATAAACATGTAAAAGGACAACTAAGGCCCACTAAACATGTGAATTATATTCCAGGCCCAATAAACATGTAAAAGGACAATTAAGCCCACTAAACATGAAAATTATATTCCAGGCCCAATAAGCATGTAAATGACATAATTGATCCGCTTGTTGTTACATTGGTTGTTAAGTTTAGTTGTTTACCAAAATGACATGAAAGGCCCACTTTTTGTAAAAATACATTTTTGGTCCTTAAAACCGAAAATTTACAATTAAGGCACATTTTTAGTAAAAATGACACTTAGATCCTTTAAAACCAAAAGTTTACATTTAAGGGCTTGATTCGCGTGAAATAACATATTTAACCCCAATTTCGTCAAAAATAACACTTTTAGCCACAATTTTATGAAAATTGACATTCTCGACCCAATTATGAATAAATTTATCTTTTTGGCCCAAGATTTAATAAATTTACATTTTCAGCCCTTTTTTTACCGAAAATTTACATTTTTGGCTCAACTTTGTTTACAATGACACATAAGTCCACAAAAGCCCAAAAAATTTAAAAATTTAGCCCAAAACCATGAAAGCCCAAAATGAGGCCCATTTGTGAAATTTTACACCTTTAAGCCTTACAAAATCATAAATACTATAAGGATCCATAATTATTCAAATAAATCCTTTCAAAACCGTGAGTTATGCATACTAACTTCGCTTTTTGATTATATTGTCTTTTTTGGCCCTCTTATGTAATTTTCTTAGTTTTAAACAACCTTGTAATGTTTTAAACCTATTCTTTGCATAATATATGGTATCAAGTGTTATGGCCTCAAATATCATCATATTTATGTATATTTTTGAGTTCATGAAGTTTATAACACATAATCACACTTATATCATGAAAAACACACAAAATCATGCATATACACATAGATCTACACAAAACAACCTGTATTCTCCCCCAAAACATAGTAAAAGCCGAAAATAGGGGGTATGAACTCACATTCCTTTAATGAATTCGATTTTTGGATGAAGGATGAGGGAGATTTCGGCCTTAGCATGCTCCTTTTATGAGATATTCGATTTCTAGGAGATTTCATGAACATAGATCATGAAATGAAGTGTTAAGAAGTAAGTTTAACAAGAACATGAAGTTAAGCCTTTTTTATGGAAGTAACTTACCAGGATGAGTGGATTTTTGGATGAAATGTTCTTGGACACACTCTAGCACACACGAATTCATGGAAGGATATAGAGCTTTCTTGAGAGTTATGAGTGAAGTTTAGAAGTGAAAGTGAGGTTTAAATGGAGATGAAGGTGGTCGAGAATAAAAGAGAAAAGAGAGAGATGAAAGGTGACATGCATGGATATATGAGACTTGTCTAGATAAATGTGGTGTAATTGCATGGAAGTCCATTAGACAATAATTAGGTGGCACTTCGTTTGTAAATTATTTTTTTTACAAAACTGAGAAGGAGGGGGGAGGGAAAGAAATAAAAAGTATGTTGGGCTAATGTTGTATATTCTCGAAATTACAAGGTTCAATGTGGAAGTTATTGGCCCATTAGGCCAATATAAGGGCTTACAACCCAAAATTGATAAGGAAAGGGGTTTACGGCCCAATAATGTTCAAGAGAGTTGTTCATGGCCCATAAAGGCCCATGAGAATGAAGTGGGTCATTAGAGGTCCAATAAGGCCCATAAAAGTGAAGTGATATATTTTAGGCCCAACATGGCCCAAAAGGTTATAGTTTCATGAAAATGAGTCCAATTAGAGCCCGAATAACCAAGTTGTGAGTTTATTGGCCCATTAGGCCCAATAACTAATTTCTAGTCCAATAGGGGTTTGAATTGGGAAATTAGGGTTTCAAACCCATAGTTGAGTATATGAGATGTATTGACTTAGGTTTTTGAAATTCACGAGTAAGTTTTGATTCAAATGATTCTGTTTGAATGAGCATAGTACATGACATCATATTAGATTACAAGTTACACAAAAGTTGAGTATATGTGGACAAAATTTCCTAGCCAAAAATGCTAGTTATTCCATCATCCCCCCGTTAGAGAGAATTTCGTCCCGAAATTCTTTTGAAAGATAGAAATACGAACGAAAGAATAGGCGATGGTACTTTAGCTTCATCTAGTATTTGCGTTCCCATGTGAATTTCGGTCAACGCTTAGTGTTCCATCGAACCTTCACAATCGGAATGCGACTCTGTTTTGTATGCTTCACCTCCGTGTCCATTATTTCAACTGGCTCTTTGACGAAAAGGAGATTCTCGTTTACCTCGATCTCTTCTAGAGGAATGACAAGGGTTTCATTTGATAAGCACTTTTTCAGATTCGAGATGTGGAACACAGGGTGTACGTTGTTGAGCTCTGCAAGTAGCTGCAGCTTATAAGACACCGGACCAATTCGGGCGATAATCTCGAATGGTCTGATGTATCGTGGATTTAGTTTTCCCCGCTTCCCAAAACAGATCTTCCCTTTCTAGGGAGAGACCTTTAATATCACCTGATCTCTGACTTGGAATTCAAGTAACTTTCATCGTTTATTAGCATAGCTCTTTTGTTGCTCACGCGATGCTTGAAGTCGTGTCTTGATTTGGATTATTTTCTCTGTCGTTTCCCGAATGATCTCGGGTCCTGTAAGAGTGCCAATTGGTGTTTGTCCTTTTTCTAGCTGGATGACACCCACCTCAGCTCAACAGAGAGGCGATATGCATTTGAGACCATACCAAGCCTCAAAAGGAGCTACCTTTATGCTCGTGTAAAAGTTGTTGTTGTACAATAAGTCAATTAAGGCCACATGGGTATCCCATGATTTGCCAAAATCGATCACACAGGCTCGGAGCAAATCTTCAAGTGTTTGAATGGTTCGTTCATTTTGGCCGTCGTTTTGAGGGTGATAAGCAGTACTCATGTCTAGCTGTGTTCCCATTGCCTTCTGGAGCGACTGCCAAAATCATGAAGTAAATCTGCTATCCTGATCCGAGATAATAGATATTGGTACCCCATGAAGTATCACGATCTCTTTTATATAGATTCGTGTTAATCTTTCCATCTTGTATGATTCCATTATTGGCAGTAAATGGGCGGATTTGGATAACGTATCGACAATCACCCAGATAGCATCCAATCCGCCTGCTGTCTTAGGTAATTTGGTTATGAAGTCCATGGTGATCCTTTCCCATTTCCACTCGGGTATCACTAACTGTTGTAATAACCCCGAGGGCTTCTGATACTCCACTTTCACTTTGGCACAAGTGAGACACTTGCCCACGTAAGTGGTGATCTTTGGATGGACGAAATATCGCATTTTATGAGCCTTGTTCATTATTATCTCTCTAAATCCCCCAAATTTTGGGACCTAGATTCTATTCATGAAGTAGTAAGCTCCATCATCATTGATTTCAAGGTTTTTATGCATCCCATGCATTGTTTCATTTGTGGCATTCTCCAGCTTCAATGCCTCTGATTGGGCTCCTTTTATCTGTGCGGTTAGGTAGGAGTGGATGGTTATCGATAATGTCTCACCCGACGACCTGAGTATTCTTTCATGCTCAGGGCATCGACTACCACGTTAGCATTGCCTGGGTGGTACTTGATCTCGTATTCGTAATCGTTTAACAGCTCAACCCACCTTCGCTGCCTCATGTTCAGCTCCTTTTGGTTTAGAATGTGCTAGAGGCTTTTATGATCCGTGAAGATGGTGCAATTTGTACCATATAGGTAGTGTCTCCAAATTTTTAGGGCGAAGACCGCGACTCCCAACTCAAGATCATGGGTGGTGTAATTCACTTCATGTGTCTTCAATTGCCTGGACGAGTAAGCTATCACCTTTCCATGCTGCATGAGGACACAACCTAACCCTTAGTTCCAATCATCTCAATATGCTATGAAGTCTTCGGTTCCCTCTGGTAAACATAATACTGGAGCACTACAGAGGGCTTGCTTCAAGGTTTGGAAGGCAACTTCTTGCTTTTCCGTCTAGTTGAAGGGTACGTCTTTTTGTGTCAGAGTAGTGAGGGGCTTGGCTATCTTGGAGAAGTTCTGAATAAACCTTCGGTAGTAGCCTGTGAGACACAAGAATTGTCGGATTTTTGTTGGCGTCTTCGGAATCGCCCAACCTTCAATGGCCTTGATCTTGGAAGGATCCACATGAATTCCTTCCTCGCTGACTACATGACCTAAAAAGTTTACATTGCGAATCCAGAACTCGCATTTAGAGATTTTCGCATATAGCCTTTCAGCTCTTAGATTTTGCATGATTTGACGGAGATGTTGACCGTGCTCCTCTTTACTTCGGTAGTATATGAGAATATCATCGATGAAGACGATTACAAAATTATCGAGGAATGGGCAGCAGACTCGATTCATGAGGTCCATAAATGCTGCGGGGGCATTTGTTAGACGAAGGGCATCACAACGAATTTGTAATGGTCATATCGAGTTCAGAAAGCAGTTTTTGGAATGTCCTCTTCACGGACTCGGAGCTGATGATAACCGGATCTTAGATATATTTTGGAGAAGTAACTAGCTCCTTGAAGCTGGTCAAATTGATCATCAATACGAGGGAGTGGATATTGGTTTTTGATGATGTGTTTGTTCAACTCTCGAGAGTCGATGAACATCTTAAAGGATCCGTCTTTCTTCTTGACAAACAAGAATGGAGCTCCCCAGGGTGAGACGCTTGGCCTGATGAATCCTTTGTTCAAAAGTTCACTTAATTGACTGGATAACTCCTGCATTTCGGTGGGAGCTAACTTGTAGGGTGATTTGGCAATTGATGTGGCTCCCAGTATTAGGTCGATTCAAAATTCAACCTTTCTTTTTGGGGGTATTCCCGGAAGGTCTTCAGGAAATACATGCGGGAAGTCGCACGCCACTAGGATGTCTTTAATGTTTACTTCTTCTTTGGCTTTATCCACAACATGAGCGAGGTACACATAATTTTTCTTGTGCTGGCACTTCTGTGCCTTGATGCCCGAGATAAGATGAAGATTGGTGCCAGGTTTATCACCATAGATTACTAGGGTTTCGTGATTGGGGAGGTGAAGGCGAACGACCTTCTCGTGGGACATTATATCAGCACGGTGGGGGCTTAACCAATCCATGCCGATTATCACATCAAAACTCCTAATATTTACTGGCATGAAATCTATTTGAAATGAATGGTTGTTTAGTGTTAATGTGCACCCTACGTAAACATATTTGGTTGTTTCAGTTTTCCCATTAGCCATCTTCACTGTGAAGGCTTCGTTTAGCTTCTGGGGTTGTTGGTTTAGTAAGTGTTTGAATTTGTTACTAACGAATCTCCACTCAGCTCCACAGATCAAATAAGATGCATGCATAAGTGTTGTTAAGTGGGAACGTACTAGTAACAACCGTCGGTTCTTGAACTGCTTCACCTTGACCCAAAGTCAGGACCCTCCCTGATCCTCCTGCTCCTTGGTTGTTGGCTTTGGGGCAATTAAGTCTGAAATTGCCGGTTCCTCCACATCCATAACAAGTGTGACTAGCCCCAATGTTTTTGTTGTTTTTTTTGTTGCGGTTGCTATTGTTGTTGTTGTTGTTGTTTGGTTGTTGGTTCTGTTGGGGTTGAGATCTGTAGTATTAATCGGTATGGCCCTTACGGTTGCAATTAGTGCACTGTATATCTCTACATTCCCCATAATGGTGGAAGCTGCATTTGTTACACATGGATAAGGTTGTCAAGTATTGCGTGGTTGTAACATCCCAAAATACGGGCCAAAATTTTCGTTTTTAATTAAACACTATGCAAAACATTTGTAAATAAAACATTGTCTAATCAAATCATTTCGCATCCATACATCGTGTTTGAAAACCAAAATACGGAATCAACCAGAAGTTAGAGTACAAATCCCAGAACAATCTCGAAAGGTGGAAAAACAATGTGTGTGTATCATGTGCCGCTACCGCGCCAGCTCCTTCCCCTTCGAAGAAGAGGTACCTGAAACCAAAACTGAAACTGTAAGCATGAAGTTTAGTGAGTTTCCCCCAATTTACCACATACCATATAACCACATAGCATACATATATTGTCAGACATATCTGGGTGCCAGGCCTACACCTTCAGTCCTCTCAACATGGGTAGATGTAATAGATGAAATATGACTTGGATGATTAGTTGAGAGGTGAAATAGACCGTGAGGTGAGGGTGAGAGGTGGACGATGTGAGAAGCCTTTTTCGCAAATGATGGCCCCGTCATTCAGTAGAGTATGGATGACAACCACGGACTATTCTAGACAGTCCAGTGGAACACTAGCAGGCTCGCAACCTGTAGGTGTTGTGAACGATGTGTTCACCGGTGTACTCTAAAAACCCATTGATATGTATTGCGAGTGGACTCTCGAAAATGATATTGTCACTAAAACCCGGCAGATGCGCCTAAAGGAATCTATCGGCAGAAGCGCCTAATAGAGAACCTCATAACCCCAGCAGATGCGCCTAAAGGACTATTCCGACAGATGCGCCCCATAGGGAATGTCACAATTTTGGTAGTTGTGCCCTAGTGACAGAACTAGCAGATTGTGCTTGACAGATGTGTCATTTACAAGAATGGAATTCGTACCCATTCCTTAGGATACTCCTTAGGAATAAATGAACGAGGAATAGCTAATTCTTAGGGTAGATCATTAAGAATAAAGAAGATAATGGGGATGGGTAATTGGGTTGATTGTTTAATTGTTTAAACATAATAATTATATTATTGTGGGTTGAAAACCCTATCTACTCACCAGGTTTCCCAACCTGACCCACTCATTTTATTTATATCACAGGTGTCGATATGAAGTGACATTACAATGAGAGATTAAAGAGATGTAGATCACTAGTGTAAATAAATGTAAGTTCCGTTCATGCTTATGTTCCTGTATTAACGATGACATGCCAAACGTTTTAAAATGAATAAAATATGTTTCTTCAAAAATGTTTTGATAACGTATTTATCGTATTTTTCTGGGAACAAATTCCGCAACATTTTTATGAAAAGAAGTACTCTGATTTTTATAAAGCATAAACAAAATCCGTCTTTTTTGGCTGTGAAAATGGGGATGTCACAGTTGGTATCAGAACATTAGTTTAAGCGAACTAGGAATAAAGATTTATTCTAGACTTAAACTTAGAATGCTAAGCAATGATTGTGAGATGAGTGTCTGCTAGAATTTAGACATGAGCACTAGTTTATTTTAGGAAAATGCCTAAGATGTTTTATGTGCTATATGATTTATGTTATAGCTATAAAAATGCCTTATATGCTGTTATTTGTTCGGATCTATGGTCTGTTGCCGACCGGATCTGGAAACCTTATGTGTTCAGGATTCTAAGCGTATGATTACGATAATAGAACTAGCATGTAACGTTTCGGTGTGACAAGGAGATTTATACATCTATCATAAATAAAATCTTTCATATCTTAAATTCTCATCTCGGTACACCGAACGTCTACTTGGGTGTACAAAACAAGAGGAAGATGACAACTTGAGCCTAAGAATGTGATGGGTCATACATCGGTTGTTACGCCTGCACCCGAACCTATCACGATGGCAGAAGTTCAGGAAGTGATGCGAACCGTGATAGACTGGGAAAATAGAGGAAATGAGATGGCTTACGATACTGAATGATACATATCGGAAGATTTCATAAGAAAGGTATCTTGCGTTTAGAATATGTCTGATAAAATAGCAGTACGTCTATAGAAGTAGGGTACATCTGAATATACACATTTGATTGGTGGGATGATAGAATGATTGGTGTAATTCCTAAAGTTTTCCTATCATATGGAATGTCCATCACCAACCGAGTTGAATCATAATTGATGATTGAAGATATGCATGGAAGAAGTCCTAGTAGAGTCTAGGGAAATTTTTATAATTATTTGGACACACTCGTATGTGTTAAATTGTTTCGTGATTTTAGGACTTGGAGACTACGAGACAATACTTGGGACGAGTATGAGTAGGTGTGAAAGGTAGTAGATGCATATACTCCCGGAAGCATAGGACTCACGCTTAGATCAGGGAAAGTCACAAGGTTACCAAGAAGCTAGTAACTAATTCCGTTTTATTCAAGTATGTCATTACCATCGTTTCGGTAATGACTAAAAACATTGTTGATATTCCGACCCTAGTGGTCATATCGAATCGAGTCTGACTACGATGATTATGTTGCGTGGTTCAGATAACCAAGTTCGATGTAGCATCTGAATTAAGACGAAAGATTGGAATAAAAAGCGAATAGTAGAGGTATCACGAAAAGTTGCTTGTAGCTAGAAATGCTACCTTTTAAAATGTGATTTTCTCACATTAGAACATGAAGGAAGGTATAGTATTTTTTGGAATTCAACTCTAAGAGACCTGATGTAACAACCGAAAAATACAACCAATTTTAAATTTTTCAAAACAGCTCGATTTCATTAAAATCTTTAAAAAAAGGTTTTCAATACAAAACATTTAACGTATTCCCAGAATCACATCACTATAAAATCATCAGGAGCGGTACGATCACGCCTTCGCCTTGCCACGGTCTCCTGAAGAACCTGAAAAACATAAAACCACAACTGTAAGCCCGAAAGCTTAGTGAGATATCCCCAAAATACCAACCACTAACACCATACGCATAACATGTTGGGTTTTGAGCAATCTAACACTTCCTAAGTGTGCATGCAACCCTAATAAACCTTGGATCTATGTTTGTCTAAATACATGCAAAATAATAATTTTCCAAGGTTCATAACCTATCTAACATGGCATGCGGAACATTTCAACATAAAAGAGTTAGAAGAGATTACATACCTTTTTGATGAGTTTGGTTCTTAAGGAGTTTGAGGGCCAAGCACCAATAGTGTGAATGCCTCAAATGGAATCACAAAACACCACAAACTCTTGGAAAACTTTGAGAGAGTATACACACTTGTATTTTCGGCCACACACAAGCACACACACACTAGTTCACTAGTTGCCATTTCATGCTCCATAAGCATGCTTATATAGTGTGCATGCTTAGGGTGAAACCCTAATAACCCATGACCTTTCCTTTCCAAGGATCCATGGGTTAAAAGCTCCATGGATCATCCATGGACTTCCATATAAGCCTAGCCCATTAACAAATGAGTGTTAGCCCACACCATATAAAACAATAGCCCACAATTTAATTAGTCTTCCTTTTAATCTCTAAATTAATTCATAATTAATTTAAGACTAATACTAATTAAATAACATAACTTCATATTAATATATTATAACTTATAATATATTAATAAACATATGTGTATAACTCTCATAAAATTATCCATAAATAGTTCGGGTGAGATGCAACCCAAATGGACCATGCCGGGTCGGGTCAAGTATATACCAAATAAGTTATGGACTTAGACACCTTATCCAACAGACTCCCACTTGGATAAGTCTAATAACTATATTTGCGTATGTTACTTCAGGAACCAACCAGCAATCGTAGCTCTCGAAAACTCCGTTGAACTATGAAGCGCCATTTTAGATAAGTGATCGTATAATCCTCTGTTCTCATGATATCAGCCGGACAAATACATGGAACAACGTCGTACTTATTGTCCAGCAGTTTGTTTCCCGATTTCTGATTTGTTTGACAAAGAACTTAATCGAACACATCAATTTTAGTTCTGACCGGCCGGTACATAGGTCACAACAA
This sequence comes from Lactuca sativa, assembly GCF_002870075.4. NCBI lineage: Eukaryota > Viridiplantae > Streptophyta > Magnoliopsida > Asterales > Asteraceae > Lactuca > Lactuca sativa. The sequence goes on from NC_056626.2 coordinate 131,536,908, forward strand.
AATCATCGAGGGGCCCAGATATCGCTTCTATTTCTAGAAGGAACAGATAAACTTCGACTCATATGCTTGTTCTACTACTTGTTGAATTGTACACAAAGGCACGTTTTATAACATCAAGTTACTGATGCGTTTACGTGCAATCAATGCACAACCAACTCATAGGTAACAGCTCATATCTCTAGGTTTGAAGATTTATATGATATTACCGTCTCACGATCACTCGAGATAAATTCCATGAAGTGATACAAGTGAGCGTGGGTTTATTCCAATACTCATAACTTATGAGCACTCATGAATGTTGTAGCAACCATTGCTATGACTAAACCCATTTAGCCATCTACAAACTCGATTCATGATAGTCTTGATTCATACCTACTTCCAACATATGAATGACTGTGGAGTGTTTAAATAACTTAGTCATTCGGAAAGAATAACCTAGCTATTTTGGAAGTCAAAACATGCAAAGTGAAACACAATAATAATCGAATCCAATATGGTCTCAGAACCCTTTTGAATATAAATAGAACCACCTTTTATTTATCACCATATTTATTACACATTATTCATTGTATAATGTTTCAAACAATCAACTTAAGACTCGAATAAAAACAACAGTCGTCCCATGCTCCTGGCATGTACACTTTGTTTTTCTAAACAATAGTTATGCCATACTCCAAGTATGCACACTATGTTTGTCTATGATCCTTATATTGTGATGTAGATCAATTGAACATGATTCCATTGATACTCATTTCACAATCCCAAATCCTTATTGTAAATGTGAGAATCCCCGATTCCTATCATTTACCAAAAAATCTATTAGATTTTAAACTTTTATGCAATGTTCCTCTTGTAATGATTGTGCACAAAGTCACCAAAACCTTGTCACTAGCCATTACAGAGTATTCCAAAGAAGGTCAACGTCTATGGAACGGAAGTCTCATATTCAAAGTACATTTTCTTTGAACATCCTTCTTGCATTAAGGTTTTCTAATCTTACATAGATTGAATAACTTCCACCTATGGAGACATTTCCATAGTCCCATTTTGACTATCACTTCCGAACAAGAGTTACTTCTTTTCAGAATATGTCAATATGGTCCTTTCCGACAACTTACATCATACTTCCAACTTTCCCTGAGCAACCAATCTTTGGCGAACCTCAGATCGTCCTCGACAATTGCTTAATCACTTTAGTCATATCCAGTTCTAGACTTTTCCCCTCTCAATGCCTTAAGCATTTGGAAAATTTAGAAAAGATGAATATTATAGCACATGCAATCGATCCTATATCTGAAGCATATGGGACACGATTCATGATGTTTGACATAAAGACATGATACTAGACCAGTCTTTTGCTACAATATTTTTTATTTGCCATGTTTTCAAAATTTAACTATGAAGAGGGATGTCGTAATCATAATCGGATTTTGAAAACGCAATGTATATAGAATTTCTTCAAGTTGAACCATTCCAACATAAAATTCATATATATATATATATATATATATATATATATATATATATATATATATATATATTCTTGACTAAAGATGATTAAAATCTCAATCTAAGCTTTAGAATTGAAATGAAGTATAATTTCCTCTCCCTTAATTATAGCAAAACAACTTTTCAACCCCTGCAACTTCACGAATTGAAACTTTGTTTTCTATAATTAACATTGCTAACTTGCAACACTAAACGTAATAATCATTCTCCCACTAACATGATGATTATCAGCATAACACTTATGCTCCCACTAGCTCTGACATATTTCCAGAAATCTGCTGGACTTCTAAAATTTGGATTCATACACCCTTTCTTAGATAGCTCACATGTGTCTCTAAACAATTTTCAGAACTATGAAAAGGGATACCGTAATCATAGTCTCAATTGCTTAGGCATTTGTCATTTCTCACAAGTCCATGTTAGTGTGCCGGTTAACCACACTCGCTCCACTAACGACTTTTGAAAATGCAAATAACACAATTGATATCTACGTAAAATCTACTTAGTGAAAGCGTTTCCTCACCATCATTTTCATGAATCGGAGAGAAAACTTATGACACTTAGATTTTATAGTGTATGAGTTCCTATCCATGTGAATTTGTCAAAACCATAATCACAATATAAGGTTAGTGACAAATTCAGCCTTACATGGATTAAACTTGTTCTATCTTAGTTTCTTGTCACCTTGGTAGCACAAGGCCCACCAATGCTTCCAAGTTGAACTCTGATAACTCACATGAAAATCCAACTTATTTGAAGTAGGTACAAAAATAAGAATTATGTCAACACGATAGGTTGCAAACCTTAAGTCGTGTGCTAGTGATAAATTACAGGTTTTACTCTTGATTAAATCTTGAAACTTTTTCAGGATCTTTAAGGCTCCCACTGTCCCCTTGACATATAAGTTTCCCCAGTCAAGAACCATTCCTTGACAAAACAAATATTCAAGGAATAGTGCGGATTCTTATCAAGACTAACACTTCACACAATTGGTCTTAGTTGGTCTTTGTCTCATCCAAGACATCACAACTCAAATGTACAAGGGTAGAAACATTTTACACTACATTTGATAAGTGTTTTAAACCTTACTTTTGTTGGATTAGTGTCTAAGTCCATAACTATTTTGGTATGTACTTGACCAGATGGTGCATGGTCCTTTTGGGTTGCCTTCACCAAAGCAACTTGATTGGAGAAATAAAGAGAGAGAGGTTATTATGATTTATTAATATGTTATAAGAATAATATATTAAAGGAGAAATCATATTTGTTTAATTAATATTGGTCAATAATTAATTAAGAATTAATTTTGTGATCAAGTGTAATTAATTAAACTAGAGGGGTTGAATTGTAATTATGTGATAGTTACAAAATAAGGTAAGGATTATCTTATATATATGGTGAACGAATTTGAGGTGTAAATCTCTTAGAATTCGACTAGGATAAGGATTTCTAGGACTTATCTTATGGTTGCTTGGTGGACAAGCAACTAGATAAGGATAAGGACTAAAACCCTAATCTTTACACCTATATAAACCCCCTAAGGCACATGAATTCGTCCAACCCTTCCCAAGAAGTCCTAAGGACGAATTCTAACCCCTCTCCTCTCTCTTTTTACCTTCTCCACTTGCTTATGGTGTTTGTAAGCCATTAGAGGAGTGACACTTGTGACTCTAAGCCTTCCAAAGTCAATTCAAGGAGATTTGGGATTGTTATTGCTACATAACAATCAAGGTAATATCATAAACCTAATTATATGTTAATATTGATTTACATATGCTAGAATTAGGGTTTATAGTCTTGGATTCAAAGCATGTACAATAGAGAAACCTAGATCCAAGCATTAGGGTTTGTATGAGCACATAGGATGTCTTATGACCAAAACCCATCAGTGGTATCAGAGCCATGATTGGTTTCTATTGTATTGATGCTTGATGTAACTGAAAATCGTGTTTTGGCCTCACTGTTCGACCTGACTCGGCGAGTCACTCTTGGACTCGGCGAGTCAGCCTTACTCGGCGAGTTCCAGAGGGTGACTCGGCGAGTCGGTGCGTCAGACAGCGCTTATCTCGGGATTTCTTGCTGTTTTTGCATTGGGATAATTACCTTATCATGTTAGATTAATATTAATCCGATTATATGATATATTTGACTATAATTTTAATCTAATTGAAGATATTTATCAATTAATAGGATAATCGTTTCCTTATAAGATAATTGATTAATTATTTTAAGTAAATTGATAAATTATTTTGCAAGAAATCATCAAATATGGATAATTATGTGATTAAATGTTAATTTGAATTATTTGTTATTTGATCCTTGTTGTTGTGAAAAGTTTCATATTTGGCCCTTTAGGTTTTATAGTTTAAATTTGAACCCCAAAAGATTTGTTGTTTTGAAATTTAAATAGTTGAAACCCTAATGTTTTGAAAAAGATTTCAAAACTTGCCCTCAAGTTTTGGAATTTAAATTTTGATTAAATAGTTTAATTTTGATGCATATTTAAATTCTAAACCCTAATGTGTTGAAATGTTTCAAAACTTGCCCTCAAGTTTTGGAATTTAAAAGTTGATTAAAAGTTTAATTAGGAATGTTAAATTCTAAAACTCTAAGAAGTTTTGAAAAAGTTCAAATCACACCATTATGGTTTTATTAATTAATTAAGGTGTATAATTAAAAGAGATTTAATAAATCCATAAAAGTTTAGGTTTACAATTTAAGTGAATTAAAAGTATAATTGTTAAATTGAACCACCTAATATTTTAAAAGTGTAAAATACACCCTATACTATATATAACATTAAAAGTCTAACATTATATATATGTATGAGTAAAAGTCAGTCTTACCGTTAGTAGGCCTCATTCACGAAGCTAGTCTATAAGGGGTGTTTAAGGAAATTGCCTATAAAATGGCGATTGAATGGGTATCCACTCTTACCCACCGCACTCTTGACCAGTGGAGGGTCGTTAGCCGAACGGGTAGGATAGGACGAAACCTTCCTTTATAAGTATAATGAAGTATAAAAGTAACTAAATGTTTTCATATAATTCCCAATCTTAGTTACTTAGGCAAAAGTGAATTGATGCAATTCCATGAAATTACACTTTGTGCCCTTGCGAAGACGTTAGTGGAGCGTGTGTGGTTAACCGGCACACTAAATGGGTCTAAGCAAAGGTAGCTAAGGGTGACTCAATGTTTGTCATAGTTCGGTGGAGCGTGTGTGGTTTACCGGCACATCGAATAGGTGACTGTAACATGTGAGGGCACCATGTAGTTTGCATGGTTATTCACACCCGCTTTGTGATCCTCGGCATCCCAGTCACAAACAAGAGGGGCATATCGAGATTTAAACATGTCATTGAAAGTTCAATGTATCTCAAAGGATCTAGGAGTTTTCATAGATTTAAAACTTAAATTCTTTTTCGTTTTTCGTGGTGGAATTTAGTGAATCGTCATTCACTTACCTTCAAATGTTCTGCAATTAGGGTTACGGCATCCCTCTCCCGAGTTGTAGAATATTGTGTTGGGTCCTAGCCTTAGTATCTCATTTGGGTGATTTACTAAGGACTCAATCTATCAACTAACTTGAATTCGTTTTCTCCCGTTTTGTAGATGTCAAAGTTCGACAACTATGGTCTTCCCAAATCCCGTGGAACAAGCATTCCACATGAAGATGATATTCCACGATTCAATCGAGGAACGAGAAATCATGCTTCACTTCCTCCTCCTCCTCCTATTGTTCTCCCCAACCCACAAGATCGATGAATTGAAAGGTTCAATATCACTAAAGCCCTATTGGAAATGAAACATGAAGATGGTAAACCCGTGTGTGCCCACGTTCTAGGAATGAAATCACACATTGATAGGTTGATAATGTTGGGTGTGTCATTCTCAGATCAGTTGGCTGTAAATTGGGTTTTGCAGTCACTTCCTGAATCATATAATGAGTTCAAAAGAAAGTATTATATGATGGATCATGACGACAACCTCATTGACCTAACTTACATGCTCATTGTTGCTGAATCAGAAATGATTTGGCGAAGCAATGGAGCGTATTTGTTGGGAAAGTCAACCGACCATGCTTCCGAGGACGTTCTAGGAGAACCGACCTGCGTTTACTGCCAAAAGAAAGGGCGTTGGATACAAGTCTGCCCAAAGAGCCTGAAGAGTCCAGAAGATGGGAAAGTCAAAGAGTATGGCTGCGCTTCAGGTAAAATCCACTATCTAACTCCATTAAGTTCCTATTCATTAATTATTAATACATAATGTAATAAGATTGCATTTGAATGTTTTACAGGATCGGTGAAAAGAAAGGAAGCTTGGTGAAAGAGCAAGATGAATCTAATCACAAGGAATGGATCTTGATCGCATGGACTTGAAGATTAGATTTTGATCTTAGATAGTTATGATAGAGTTGTTAGAAATTTTATACATAGTTTTCAATGGATTTTGCATTGTAAGGACATATGTTTTCCGCTGCTTTTATAAATAAAATAAATTTTCGTTTGACTTATTTATTTATTTGTTTATTTCCTTGCAATGAAATCGTTATGAAAATTGGTGTTTGCATATTTCTACAACAAATGGATATGATTCTTATTTATGGTGTTTATGGAAAAGTCGAGAATTTACCAAATAGGGAGAGTTTTCTCATCGCCCAAGTTTCAATTGGACAGAAATTTGGAATCATGCAACTTGGTTGCACGATGAATGAGAAATTTCATATATGGAAATTAGACTAATTCATTGACAAGGTGTCAAGTGAAGGACTAAGAGATCGAGCGCACAATGTTGCGTGTTGATCAAGTCCACTATAAGAATAAAAATGATATTCGTCATGATTTACTAAAAGTTTAGTAAATATGATTATACTTACATGATTAGGTGTAATTCTGAATTGATTAAAGGGTTTAAATTAATAGCAGAACGAATAAGAAGAATCAAGTAGGCAGAAAGATAAAAGTTACTCCATTCTAAGATGAAGGGAGAGTACCTTTTATGCTTTATGATAGGTCTTAATGATTAAGAATCATATCTCAATTGATCCTCTAAGTGAGTCTTAGTACAATTGTATGTCTAAGAAGAGGAATCAAGAATTGAAGAAATGGTTAAATCAATAAGTCAATCATACTTCGTTCCAATAACAAATCTTAAAGTTAAGATTGTGAGTGAAAGGTATTAAGAAGGTTTGTAACTTTCATTAAATGTGGAAAGTTGTGATGTCTTGGATAAGACAAAGACCAACTAGGACCAATTTATGAAGTGTTTTGATAAAAACTACACTAACTCTTGAATATTTGTTTGTCAAGAAATGTTTATTGACAAGAGAATCTTATATGTCAAGGAGTCAGTGGGAGTCTTAATGGTCTTGAAAGGTTTCAAGAACAAATCAAATAAACCTTATCGATCATCACTAGCACACGAGTTGAGGTTTACAACCTATCGTGTTGACATTATTTTGATTCTGTGCCAATCCAATCGAGTTAATTATGCATGTGAGTTCTATGAGTTCTCATTTTGAACGCATAAAAGGCAAAGCACCTTAATCAATGAAAGGTACATTGATAAGAAAAAGGTGAGCTGCTTAACTACTTGGAAGACATGGTGGGCAGTTGTGCTACCATAAGGCAAGAAATCGAGATCAAGAAAGTTCGATCCATAAAAGTTTGAATTTGTCGTAAACTTTGGTTTTGACAAATTCACATGGATAGGAACACATACACTGTTCAAATCTAAGTGTCATAAGATTTCCTCCTTCATGAAAATGATTGTGAGGAAATGCTTTCACTAAGAAAGGTTTAAGAAGATAGTGATTGTAAAATTGCATTCTCGAATTCGATTATGGTTACGGTATCCCTTTCCATAATTTGAATTATGAGGTTTGGCAATTAGTCTTAATTGTTTAGACACACAAATGCACTATCTAAGGCAAAGGTGTATAAGTTTAATAGGCCTTGATAAAATATTATCAAAGCACTAAGTATTAGAAACATGAACTTAAGAAACTCAATAAGTATTGTTTTCTGAAAGTTAAGATATTTATGAATACATGTCGAAGCTAGTGGGAGCATAAGTGTTATCTTTTATAATAATCATCATGATAGTGGGAGCATAAATGTTATGATTGTATGATTATTAAGGAAAGTATTGCAAGGTTAGCAATATTAATTATAGAAAACAAGAGTCATACTTTGCAAAGTTGTAAGAGTTGAAAGGTTGTTTTGCTATAATTAAGGGAGAGAATATTATGCTTCATTTCAAATCTAAAGGATTAGGTTGAGAAATGTTAATAAATTTAGTCAAAGGTACAAAGTGTGTTCTTAAAATTTTGATTATGATTACGGCATCCCTCTTCACAATTCGAATTTTGAGAACATAGCAAATAAAACATTATGCGTCGTGTCCCATATGCTTCGGGTATAGGATCGATTGCAAATGCTTTAATGTTTGACCATTCTAAAATTTTCCAAATGTCGAGCGCATTTAGAGGGAAAAGGGACTAGAATTGGTTTTGACTAAAATAATTAAATAACTATCAAAGGACAATCCAAGTTCGATGAGGATTGGTCGCTTGTGAGTAGTGGGAAGTATAGTATTGGAAAATATGGAAATGTTTCCATATTTGATGGACCATATCGACATCATTACGAATAGATAAGATTCTATTAAGAATGAGTTGTCATATGGAACATATGGAAGTGTGTCCATATTGGGAATTGAATATTGATAAATCTATGATTAGATTAGAAACTTCTATGCAAAAGGATGTTCAAAGAATGTACTTTGAGTGAGAGACATCACGTCTATGGAATTGTCTTGTAACAATCTCCGATAGAGGACTTTGTAATATCATTGGCAATAGTCCTTGTGACTTTGGTGCAGTGACATTACGAAAGGATAAGTTGCATAGAATGTTAGAATCTAGCATATTCTATAAGTAACAAGAATTTGATATTCTTTAACTTATGGAAAACGGATTTGGAGTTGTGAAATGAGAAGGATTGGAAATGTATTCAATGAGATCTATTTCACAAAGTAAGAACCATAGGTAAACATTGTGTTCATGCTAGGAGCATGGGACAAGTGTTGGAATTCAAGTAAGAAGTTGATTAACCGAAACGACAAATAATGAGTAATCAATATGGTGATAAATAAAAGGCGTTTTATTTATACTCAAAGGTTTGAGGCCATATGGGATTAGTATTATTCTTGTGTTTCACATTTGCATGTTTTGACTTCCAGAATAATTGAGTTTATTAAGAATAATCGAATTATTCAAACGGGCCACAGTCGTTCATATGTTGGAAGTAGATATGAATGAAGACTGTCGTGAATTGGTGTGTGGATTGTCTAAAAGAGTATTAGACATAAGCAAGAGTTTGCTGCAACGTTCATGAGTGCTTATGAATGTGATTTGAGCATTGGATTAGACCCACGCTCACTTGGATCACTCCATGGATTGTATCACGAGTGATTGGTGAGACGATAACATCTTATATTGTTGAAACCGAGATGTGTGAGTTGTATCTTGCGAATCGGTTGCACATTGATAATATGTAAACGCACCAGTAACTTGGTGTTATAAAACATATTGTTGTGTGTGATTCGGTGCGTGAGTACAAGCAAGCATTGTATCAAAGTTTATCCATTCCTTTTATTCAAAGTAGGATAAAGGCGATATCTTTGGGCCCCTCGATGGTTTAGTGATGACAAACGTAAATGCTCGGCCGGGCTAGGGCTAATTGATTTGTTCAATTAGTCAGTCGTCATAAATCGGAAATCGAGACATAGTACAAAGAGAATGATTTGAAATCATATCTCATACGATATCTAGAATGGAGGAATATATGATCCCTTATCTAAGGACACGCGTATTTGATATGATCAGAGTTGACAGCGGCTTTGGAAAGCTACGATTGCAGATCGGGATCCGAAGTCATACGCAGAATAGTTGTTAGACTTATCCAAGTGGGAGACTGTTGGATTAGTGTCTAAGTCCATAACTATTTTGGTATGTACTTGACCCGATGGTGCATGGTCCTTTTGGGTTGCCTTCACCAAAGCAACTTGATTGGAGAAATAAAGAGAGAGAGGTTATTATGATTTATTAATATGTTATAAGAATAATATATTAAAGGAGAAATCATATTTGTTTAATTAATATTGGTCAATAATTAATTAAGAATTAATTTTGTGATCAAGTGTAATTAATTAAACTAGAAGGGTTGAATTGTAATTATGTGATAGTTACAAAATAAGGTAAGGATTATCTTATATATATGGTGAACGAATTTGAGGTGTAAATCTCTTAGAATTCGACTAGGATAAGGATTTCTAGGACTTATCTTATGGTTTCTTGGTGGACAAGCAACTAGATAAGGATAAGGACTAAAACCCTAATCTTTACACCTATATAACCCCCCTAAGGCACATGAATTCGTCCAACCCTTCCCAAGAAGTCCTAAGGACGAATTCTAACCTCTCTCATCTCTCTTTATACCTTCTCCACTTGCTTATGGTGTTTGTAAGCCATTAGAGGAGTGACACTTGTGACTCTAAGCCTTCCAAAGTCAATTCAAGGAGATTTGGGATTGTTATTGCTACATAACAATCAAGGTAATATCATAAACCTAATTATATGTTAATATTGATTTCCATATGCTAGAATTAGGGTTTATAGTCTTGGATTCAAAGCATGTACAATAGAGAAACCTAGATCCAAGCATTAGGGTTTGTATGAGCACATAGGATGTCTTATGACCAAAACCCATCAACTTTATGTCACTCAATGTTACAATCTTGGAGTATGACTCTAAGAATTGTTTTGGAAGGAAATATGACTCATCTTCTTGGTTTTAACCAATCCAACAATTCATGACCTCCCTTCTTAGCCATAACAATGCACTAAGACGTCCTTAGAGTATGAATGTGTGATATGGTTTCATAATCATTAAGATGATCATGAAACATGATACTAAAGTACTCTCCCATCCTTTCAGATTTGAGAAACTTTTATCTTTCTGCCTAATTTGATTCTTCTCATTTGTTTTGTCATACATTGTAACCTTTCCAATGTTACAAAATTATACTTAACCTTATAAGTATAATCATATTTACTAATCTTTAGTAAATCATGACAAATCAATCTTTGTGGTGGACCTTGACCAACGCACACCCAGTGTACCTAATTCCTTAGTCCTTCAATTGACTCACATATACATGTGATCAAAGAATTAGTCTTAATTTTCAAAGATGAAAATTCTCATTCATCATACAATACAACTTGTATGATTCCAAGTTTCTGTCCAATTGAAACTTGGGTGATGAAAAACTTTCTTCATTTGGTAAATTCAGACACTACCACAAATGAAGGAATCAAATCCACTTTCCAATATTGCTATTACTGGAAACATATAAGCAACAATTTCCACAGATGCCATTGTAAGGATATTTTTAAAATAAATAAAATTAAAACCCTTTTTTTTATTTTAAAACTTTGCGGAAAAACTTATCCTTACAATCCACATGAAAACCTTGTTGTTATCTATTCATAAGCAATATATTATAACTCTTAAGCAACAGCTCAAAATTCTAATTACCGAACCATGCGATCGAAACCCACCTTCGCAATCAGAATCAACATATACTTACTTTAAGCTTCCTATTTGATTCTTAAAACATCAGCATGTGACCCATTCACATTATGTAATAAGAATCTCCAAATAGGAACTTAATAGAGTTAGACAGTGGACTTTACCCGAAGTAGAGTCAAACTTTTTGACTTGACCAATCTTATGATCTTTCAGGTAAATAGGGCAGCTTCGCAACCAATGCCCCTTCCTTTGGCAACAAAACACATGGACCCTTTGGTAATGGCACATGAGACTATCTCAGACTTAGCCTTTCTCTTTACCATTTGGTCAACCAAGTTGACTATGGCCGATCCCTTTCCATTGGGAAGAGAAATCCTTTTCTAGATATCCAATGCTACCATTGTCAATGTCCATTTAAGACTTGGGAAGTTGTTCTTTTAATCAAATTTGCTTTACTGGTGTTCCAAATCATTGCTGATTCCACAACACCAAGCAAATAGATAACATCATTAAGGGTCATGTCATAGTCTGTCTCATAGTAGTCCCAAAGAGACTCACTATGTTACTAAGAAAGTGATTGAACATCCAACCTTCACGAGACTCTGATACCCAACTCTCCCAGCTTGTCAATATGTGACTTTATCTCCAAGATGTGAGCACACATATACTTTGCTTGCCAATAGGGATTGAGTGAGTTTAAACTTTTCAAGAACTTGTGGGTGAGGGAGAATAATTGGAGGAGGTGGAGGAAGTGAAGCATGATGTTGAGGGACACCATCTTCAAGAGATTTGGGAAGATCATAGTTGTCTGAACCAGACATCTATAATGGGAGAAAATCAAGTTAGTTGATTCAAAGTCCTTAATATAACACCCAATATGAAATATTAAGGCTAGGAGCCAACACAATATTTTATAATTTGGAAGAGGGATGCCGTAATCCAAGCTATAAAATATTTGAAGGTAGACGAATGACGATTCACCAATTTCCACCATGAAAAACGAAATAATTTATTAGGTTTTAATTGGATTTGAAATTCCTAGATCTTTTGAGATTCATTGAACTTTTCAATGGCATGTTTCAATCTCGAGTGTGCCCTCTCAAATTTTGTGACTGGGATGCCGAGGATCACAAAACAAGGTGTGAATAACCATACCAATTCACTTGGTACCCTTAATATTATCACCTAATCAATGTGCTGGTTAACCACACACGCTCCATTGATCTATGACAAACATTAAGTCACCCTTCGTGATCCTTACTAGTCCAAGTTAGTGTGCCGGTTAACCACACACGCTCCACCAATGACTTGGTAAGGTACAAAGTGTGAATTCCATGGGCTAGCACCAAATTCACATTTTTCCTAAAGTAACTAAGATTGGGAATTAAATAAAAAAATATTTAGTTATTTTATAATATTCATTATACTTTTAATGAGAATTTAAAGTCATTGTCCTACCCGTTCGGCTAACGACCCTCCACCGATCAAGCAAGCGGTGGGTGAGAGTGGACACCCATTAAGTCGCCATTTTATAGGCAACAACCTTATACCCACCTTATAGACTGGCTTCGTGAATGAGGCCTACTAACGGTAAAACGACTTATTCTTATACATATATATAATAATTAACCAATAATGTTATAAATAGTATAAGGGTTGAATTTTAACTATTAAAACTCTAAGGGTTGGAATTAAAGTTTATTAAAGTGTGTGAAACTTTTCCAAATTCCAAAACTTGAGGGAAAGTTTTGAAACTATTCAAAACTAATTAATTCCATGATATATGTGTTTAAAGTAGTTTTAATCCAAAAACTCTTCAAGTTCCATAAATTGAGGACAAGTTATGGAAGACTTTAAACTAATAAAAGAATTACTTTTCTTTATTTTATAACTTATGGAATTAATTAAGGTTACACTTTATTTATATATTTATTAATGAAGTGACTCTTGAACCTCCATAACTTAAGGACAAGACTCTTCATCTTTTGTAACCATCCAAAACTTTTCATTTCATAACTTATGAATTAAAGGTTCATAAAATGAAGACTCTTCATTCTATGTAACTTATGTGTTTTTAATGTGTGTTAAAGAAAAGTGACCTTTGGATATCCATAAGTTGAGGACAAATTATGGACTCCATTAAAACACATAAATGACCAAGAATTAATTCTAAACAATTCAGCAAATAATTCCTATCATCTTCTAAATTCATAAGAACATGAACATGATCATCAAAATTTCAAGAATTATATGAACACATAAAAAATCATGGAATTTTGATATATGCTATTGTAAATGGATTAGAACAACCATTACACCAACTAAAACAAGTTTTAAAACACCAAAACAGTTTAGGGTAATGTTTCTAGTCCATTTCCAGCAGCTAAAGTCGAAAATCTGCACTCTGTTGCTCCTACTCGTCGAGTGCATGAACCTACTCGACGAGTAGGTTGAAGATACACATGGACTCGGCAAGTCCCCCCATGGACTCGACGAGTTCATCAGGCAGACAACAAGTTTTTTGACTTTTTCAACTATTTTGCATCAAGTATCAAACAAGCAAGCCTAGTCTCTGATACCACTGTTGGGTTTTGAGCAATCTAACACTTCCTAAGTGTGCATGCAACCCTAATAAACCTTGGATCTATGTTTGTCTAAATACATGCAAAATAATAATTTTCCAAGGTTCATAACCTATCTAACATGGCATGGGGAACATTTCAACATAAAAGAGTTAGAAGAGATTAGATACCTTTTTGATGAGTTTGGTTCTTAAGGAGTTTGAGGGCCAAGCACCAATAGTGTGAATGCCTCAAATGGAATCACAAAACACCACAAACTCTTGGAAAACTTTGAGAGAGTATACACACTTGTATTTTCGGCCACACACAAGCACACACACACACACACTAGTTCACTAGTTGCCATTTCATGCTCCATAAGCATGCTTATATAGTGTGCATGGTTAGGGTGAAACCCTAATAACCCATGACCTTTCCTTTCCAAGGATCCATGGGTTAAAAGCTCCATGGATCATCCATGGACTTCCATAGAAGCCTAGCCCATTAACAAATGAGTGTTAGCCCACACCATATAAAACAATAGCCCACAATTTAATTAGTCTTCCTTTTAATCTCTAAATTAATTCATAATTAATTTAAGACTAATACTAATTAAATAACATAACTTCATATTAATATATTATAACTTATAATATATTAATAAACATATGTGTATAACTCTCATAAAATTATCCATAAATAGTTTGGGTGAGATGCAACCCAAATGGACCATGCCGGGTCGGGTCAAGTATATACCAAATAAGTTATGGACTTAGACACCTTATCCAACATAACATGCCACAACATATCAGGTCATAGAACAGCAAGGCACTTCGGGTCTACTGTGTGACTGGTCCGCCGCACAGGCCTACAGTCCACCTGGTCCAACCTCCGAGTCTATCCACATACATCGAGTATGCAGTGTGATTGGTCCGCCCGCTCCCGGGCCTTCAATCCACCTGGTCCACTCTCTGAGTCTACAGTATGACTGGTCCGCCCGCACCGGGCCTTTAGTCTATCAGGTCCACTCTCCGAGCCTTCGGCACGTCTGGTCCGCCCTATCGGGGCCTACAGCCTATCCGGACCGCTCGCTGGGCCTTCGGGACAACCGGTCCGCCCTGGGTATCTTGGCCTACAGCACACAGCAGGACCTGCCTCAACCCAACTCTAGTCCAAGCAACCATGTGCACATATATATACAATCATATAGCAATTCACAGTCAACAAGAAGATCAAACAGATCACATAACATACCACCATCCTAACCAGGATACCGACCTAACAGGTCACTAGCACAGCATCTCCCTATCTCTCAGGATACCGATCTCAATCAGGTCTCTAACATATACCATCCTAACTTACAGGATGCAACATATCAAAGCAGTAACATAATAACAACTACCCGGATCTCAATCCGATAAGGGCCGGCCTTGGTGCCTTAGACCCTGTTGATATAGTGAGGATAACTCACCTCGAAATTGCCGGCTGGAAGGATAAGATCCTGCTGCTCCAAGCTCTGACACGAACTCCTCCACTGGACACCAACACACTCACTCAATAAATACCCTTAATTACCAAAATACCCCTGAAGGACAACTGGTCAACCCTTGGACAAGGTCAAAGTCAACCCCTGACTGACTCTACTTGCCGAGTCAACCCGATGACTCGCCGAGTCCCCATACTCAGAACCTCCCTCAATCCGCGACCTAACTCGCCGAGTCACCCCGAGACTCGCCGAGTCCAACAACTCTGAGTCCACTCACACACAACTCACTGAGTCATCCCTTGACTCACCGATTCTCGACTCGACCAGAAAATATTGGGACTCTTCGACAAGACTCGCCGAGTCCAAGAATAGACTCGCCGAGTCGAAGGCTATCTTCAACCTACTCGCCGAGTTATCTAACTCGCCGAGTTGTTCTTCCAACTCGTCGAGTTCCAACTCATCTTCAAGCAACTCATCGAGGACACCCATGTGACTCGCCGAGTACCACCGGTCTGAATCCATACAGAAGCATTCCAGGCCATGCAATTGATCCAAAACATAGATCTAGCCTCCTACAACTCATCCATCACGTAAAGTGGCAAACTTTACGTGAATCCAAAGAGATATATGCATTTTGCACATTAGGGCTAAGGTTTGGGACATGATAGCTTCATCCAACACTCAACACAGGGACTTTCATGCATTCCAACTCTTCTCCCTTCCAGATCTGAGGTAGCAACCTCAGATCTAACCTCTAAACCCCAATACATCCAAAGTCATGATCTCTAATACCCCCAAAATGATACATTTAGGAAATAGCAGCTCAAAAACGAGATATTACCTCAAAAGAACGTCCCAACTACAATGAAACTCAATTCCAAGCAATGCCCCTTGCTCCAAGCCTCTTCTTCTCTAAGATCTCTTCAACAACCACCTCTCCAAGCTCCAATTTGCTCAACAATGGGGTTTCTCCACGAAATTAGGGTTTCTGGGACTCAAGGGGGTGATAAAGAGGCTGGGAAGGA
Organism: Lactuca sativa; assembly: GCF_002870075.4. Taxonomy (NCBI): domain Eukaryota; kingdom Viridiplantae; phylum Streptophyta; class Magnoliopsida; order Asterales; family Asteraceae; genus Lactuca; species Lactuca sativa. The sequence continues at coordinate 131,553,082 of NC_056626.2, forward strand.
AACATAATGTTCTTTATATAGGGCTCAACCCCGAGAATTAGGGTTTTCTCCACTCAGCGCCTACTCGCCAAGTCCTACTCATTGACTCGCCGAGTCGGCTACTTAACACGCGACCAAATCGCGACTCTACTCGCCGAGTCCATCCATGGACTCGCCGAGTCACTCTTTCCCAATATACTCTTTTAGCCCTTCAACTCTACTCTTGATATTTCGGGATGTTACAATTCTCCCCCACTTAAATTAGGCTTCGTCCTCGAAGCCTACAGCAATTCAAACCCATCGATACTCTCACAACGCGCCACCAGGCCTTAACCGGGCCAAGTCCCTCAAGGCATACCCATCGAAACTCAAACACACTTTCTCTTTCCTTACGGTGTCCTGACCACCGTCTCGAGCCGGGCACCGGCTGTACCCTCTGATAATCACACTCAACAACCGAGAATTACCCATGACGCATCACTGCCCCAAATCTCAACAATCACTCGACCCATAAGGGCTTAGAAAGCCATGAATCATCGGATCCCCGATCCGAATCCCACTCTATCCATTCCGCGATGATGGAAAGACCCATTCTCAATCTCAGAGCAACTCCCATGAGTTCTCCTCTTGCAATCACATACACATAATGAACTTGCTCTAGCACCCTCAGGTTGGGAAAACCCGATACACTGATGATATCCTCCAACATCCCCCAGGATGAACCACTAATACATATCCAATACCCTGATCAGAATCACACTGAGAGCCCAAGACTCTCTCCCTGCATCCCTTCCGAGTCTCTTGGCTCTACATCTGCGGAATTCCCTCCACGATCTCAGCAAACATCCCAAACCGGATGAGCTTTTATTCCACTACCGTAAACACGCTGCTCAATAACCATACTCGAATTATTCTATTCATAAATCTGCTCTGCCGCTTTCTCTTCCGTGAACTTGCACTCCCTCGCGGAGTTACACACCTCTCTCTTATCCTTACCAAGGAGTCCACTTGACCATATTGTCACTCCGACGAGTGCCACGATGCTCACCCAACGGTACACCACCCTTTTTAGCGTATCCGTTATCCATCCAACACATACACTCTGACTCTCATCGCAGGGACTCTCAAGCCCATGCAATATCTCCACTAATCAAGATCACTACCCGGGGCCAGACCTTCTAATGCAATCACACTGCAACATACACAAACCATATCCTCAAACTGATCCAATAATACCTGCAGAGTCTTCAGCTTGACTGGACCGCCTCACCAGGCCTTCAGCCCATCTGGACCACTCTCTTAGAACCTTCAGCCAATCTGGACTGTTCTCAGTGCCTTCAGTTTGGCTGGATCGTTCTCCGAGCCTTCGGCCTGACTGGTATGCCTACCAGCCTTCAGTCTATCCGGACCGCTCAACTAGCATTCAACATTCCGGGCTATCCCCTCGGAAATCCTCCCATGCATACCGTTCTAGCCCTCTAGGGGTTCCGAACTCTAACTCCATCATACATACTCGATCCTGGCCTGCTCCCAGGCCCTCATAATCAAATGCCCTAGGTCTGTATCCCGCCCCGCATGCCCCACACTTACTCCTATCAGCCTATACTCTGGCTGACAGAACACTTGCTGAATCCCAACAGCTAAGCACTCTCGAATGCTCAACAATCTCCTGGAGAATTCTCCAATTCTCCCCCACTTGGGCACTAACTATCAACCACCGGTCGCCATCACCGACTTCCCAGAACAACTCTTGCATAAAGAAAACACTTACATGCGGACTGCTTCCCATAAGCATAAACAACCTCAACGAGATCTCACATCAACCCTGATCAACCTGCTCGAAAGAAACTCAATCTGCATCTAACCACTCCTCAGAAAGCAGATACTACCCGGCCTGCAACCCAATGCCAGATTTCCACTAATAACCCTCATGAATGATAAACAATGGAATTCCCAAAACAATAACCCATAACCAAAACCACAATCCCGCAAAATGACGAATACCGCATCGAAAACCACACAAAGATACCAGCACAAAACAATACACCACAATAATTACAAGATAACAAGACATCAAGAAAGAAACATACTCGCAGCTGCATCCGGCACTGCCCTGACCTCCTCTGCTACAAGCTGAAAAGGACGACCCTGAGCCCTTGGGGGCTCTGCTCCACCCTGACCTCCACCTGTGATCCTCAAAGTGGCCGGTGCTGGAGCCTGCACCGGTCCTACAGCAAGCTGAGGACAGTTGACCCTCAAATTCCCAACCTGATGACAATGATAGCAAATCCTCAAATCCCGAACTGGCGCTGACTACCGACAATCCCTCGCATAGTTCCCCTCCTTTCCGCACTTGCGGCATGCAGCACCGGACCTACAAACTCCGGTGTGACCCCTCCCACACTTCCCACAAGTGTGGCTGCTCAGATCCCCCACTCTAACATCAATGGTCTTAGACCATTTCGGCGCCGGCTGCGACTGCACCGGAGCCTGCCTCAGCTCACGCAACTGCAACTTAATCTCTAACTCACGCCGCCTAGCGGCCTCCTGCAACTCCAACAAGGTCTTGCACCTCTGCGCAGACACAAACTGCCTGATGTCCCTCTTGAGCACGCTCATATATCGAGACATCTGAGCCTGCTCCGAAGCGAACTATGGGCAAAACATTGCCCTCTCAGTGAACATCCTAGTGATCTCAGTCACCGACTCCGAATCCTGCTTCAGCTCAAGGAACTCCTGAGCCAATCTCTCCCTCTCAACTTGCGGAACATAACGAGTACTGAACATCTCCCTAAACTGATCCCATGAAACCGCAGCCCTCTACGCATCCGAATATGACTCCGTGGTCAATCTCTACCAATCCTTCGCCCCGAGCCTCAACAGGTTCAGAGCACACCTCACCCTCTGATCAGCAGGGCATGAACACGTGAAGAAACACCCCTCCACATCTGATAACCAGCACATAGCAACAATCGGGTCCTGAAATCCATCGAATGTGGGAGGCTTCGTATTATCGAAGTCCCGATACTGAAATCCCCGACTAGCTCCTCCCCCTGCCGCTGCTACAGCCGTTGTAGCCGTCGCGGCAGCCGTCTCAATGAGAGCTACATAGCACTCATCAAAATACTCAACCATGGCGGTCTTGATCGACCCAAACAGCTCCGGTAACTCAGTCCGGAACAACTCAGCAATCTCATCACGCAGGATCTCACGAATCCTCGCATCCAACTCGCACGAGCTCATCTGACCGATAACCTCGGGCGGTACCGATCCGCCCGGAACTCTCTCTCCTGCTCCCGATCCTGATCCGGATCCACTCTCATCATGCCTCGGAATATCCATACTGAAAAACACCACACAAAAATCTCAGACTCTTCCCACAAACCTAGGACCTAACACTCTCAACCCGACCCTAGAGATCATGGTTTCCCTGATACGCATATGGGTCCTGTGCTTTTAGTAGTACGGGCCCATACTACCTTCCACACCTACCCATATTTGTATGAAGTACTACCACAACACCCTAGAGAAACATGCATAACAACGCTCAACCCTCACCACTAGAGGAACACTCAAAATCTCCCATAAGGAACCCTAGCCTACAGGCATCACAAATCAGGCAACATATCATGAAATCCTGAAGATCCCTAGCCTATCACTAGCATGTTGTTCTATCAAATCTCAAAAACAAATAACATGCATGGTATTTTGGGGTTACTTACTGGCTCCGGCTGATCGTACCTCCGCGTCCTCCCTTACTCATTTTGAAAACCATTTTAAATACTCTTTTGAAAACTCTCCTCGATTTGAGACTGGAGTCACACGAATGTTCCTCCAATTCACTCAAACCAAGGCTCTAATACCAACTTGTAACAACCGAAAAATACAACCAATTTAAAATTTTTCAAAACAGCTCGATTTCATTAAAATCTTTACAAAAAAGGTTTTCAATACAAAACATTTAACGTATTCCCAGAATCACATCACTATAAAATCATGAGGAGCGGTACGATCACGCCTTCGCCTTGCCACGGTCTCCTGAAGAACCTAAAAAACATAAAACCACAACTGTAAGCCCGAAAGCTTAGTGAGATATCCCCAAAATACCAACCACTAACACCATACGCATAACATGCCACAACATATCAGATCATAGAACAGCCATGCACTTCGGGTCTACTGTGTGACTGGTCCGCCGCACTGGCCTACAGTCCACCTGCTCCACCCTCCGAGTCTATCCACATACATCGAGTCTACAGTGTGATTGGTCCGCCCGCTCCCGGGCCTTCAATCCACCTGGTCCACTCTCTGAGTCTACAGTATGACTGGTCCGCCCGCACCGGGCCTTCAGTCTATCAGGTCCACTCTTCGAGCCTTCGGCACGTCTGGTTCGCCTTTTCGGGGCCTACAGCCTATCCGGACCGCTCGCTGGGCCTTCGGGACAACCGGTCCGCCCTTGGTATATTGGCCTACAGCACAGAGCAGGACCCGCCTCAACGCAACTCCAGTCCAAGCAACCATGTGCACATATATATACAATCATATAGCAATTCACAGTCAACAAGCAGATTAAACAGATCACATAACATACCACCATCCTAACCAGGATACCGACCTAACAGGTCACTAGCACAGCATCTCCCTATCTATCAGGATACCGATCTCAATCAGGTCTCTAACATATACCATCCTAACTTACAGGATGCAACATATCAAAGTAGTAACATAATAACAACTACCCGGATCTTAATCCGATAAGGGCCGGCCTTGGTGCTTTAGACCCTGTTGATATAGTGAGGATAACTCACCTCGAAATTGTCGGCTGGAAGGATAAGATCCCGCTGCTCCAAGCTTCGACACGAACTCCTCCACTGGACACCAACACACTCACTCAATAAATACCCTTAATTACCAAAATACCCCTGAAGGACAACTGGTCAACCCTTGGACAAGGTCAAAGTCAACCCCTGACTGACTCTACTCGCCGAGTCAACCCGATGACTCGCCGAGTCCCCATACTCAGAACTTCCCTCAATCCGCGACCTAACTCGCCGAGTCACCCCGAGACTCGCCGAGTCCAACAACTCTGAGTCCACTTGCACACAACTCACCGAGTCATCCCTTGACTCACCGATTCTCGACTCGACCAGAAAATATTGGGACTCTTCGACAAGACTCGTCGAGTCCAAGAACAGAGTCACCGAGTCGAAGGCTATCTTCAACCTACTCGCCGAGTTGTTCATACAACTCGCCGAGTTCCATACCATCTTCATCTAACTCACCGAGTTGTTCTTCCAACTCATCGAGTTCCAGCTCATCTTCAAGCAACTCGTCGAGTACACCCATGTGACTCGCCGAGTACCACCGGTATGAATCCATACAGAAGCATTCCAGGCCATGCAATTGATCCAAAACATAGATCTAGCCTCCTACAACTCATCCATCACGTAAAGTGGCAAACTTTACGTGAATCCAAAGAGATGTATGCATTTTGCACATTAGGGCTAAGGTTTGGGACATGATAGCTTCATCCAACACTCAACACAGGGACTTTCATGCATTCCAACTCTTCTCCATTCCAGATCTGAGGTAGCAACCTCAGATCTAACCTCTAAACCCCAATACATCCAAAGTCATGATCTCTAATACCCCCAAAATGATGCATCTAGGAAATAGCAGCTCAAAAACGAGATATTACCTCAAAAGAACGCCCCAACTGCAATGAAACTCAATTCCAAGCAAAGCCCCTTGCTCCAAGCCTCTTCTTCTCTAAGATCTCTTCAACAACCACCTCTCCAAGCTCCAATTTGCTCAACAATGGGGTTTCTCCACGAAATTAGGGTTTCTGGGACTCAAGGGGGTGATAAAGAGGTTGGGAAGGAAACATAATGTTCTTTATATAGGGCTCAACCCCGAGAATTAGGGTTTTCTCCACTTAGCGCCTACTCGCCGAGTCCGTATCATTGACTTGCTGAGTCGGCTACTTAATACGCGACCAAAACGCGACTCTACTCGCCGAGTCCATCCATGGACTCGCCGAGTCACTCTTTCCCAATATACTCTTTTAGCCCTTCAACTCTACTCTTGATATTTTGGGATGTTACACCTGAGTCTAAACGTGCATCACATGATGGTAGGTCATAATTTGGAGTCTAACCTGAGATAGAAAGCAGGTGCACGATCGAGTAGTGCTTACAGTCAATAAGTCTAAGAGATATACTTGAAGGAATATAGAAGTTATAATTATTACCTAGGATGAAGAGATGACTTATGGAGTCATTATACAAGCCCTATTTCGTTGATGATTTCGGGACGTAATCATCCTAAGGGGGAGATAATTGTAACGCCCGTAGACCCGGGCTAGTTAAATTAGAGGCAATAAGTGTCGAAAACAACTTTTCGACAAAAGATTATTTAGAATAAATAATCTTAACCATGTTTTAGAATATGTCACAAGGTTTCCATACATATAAAGAATGTCGAAATCCGAGTTATAACGAAGAAGTTATGACCCGTCGAAGGTTCGCGACAGAACCGACACGACACCAGGAAGCGTAAAAAGTTAATTTACGATAGACCGAGATTTAGCCTTAGTGATCTAAACAAAAGTCGTAGAAAACGTTAAACCAAGAGCGTCCATAAAAAGAACGCCCAAATCTGACTTGGTATGAGGAAGTTATGATTTTTCGAAATTTCGGATTAGCAGTGTACAGCCCGAAATTCGAATAATAGACCGAGCGGTTTTAGCCAACACGACCTAAACGAGAATCGAAGATCTCGTTAAGAGTAGCGTAACGAGAAAAATATGGGCGAAAACGGATGTCAGATGAAGAAGTTATGAGAATTTAACGGACCAATCTTGTCCCGGCCTGTTAATAATATAACTTTTAAAATAAAGTCAAAATTAGCCAACAGAGTCTAAAAGAAAGTTGTAGAGTACGTTCCCACCTTCGCGTGGATATAAAGAACGTAAAAAACGGAGCTCGTATGCGAAAGTTATGATTTTTAGAAGTCAAGAAGGAAAATTGCGAACTGAGATAACGTGGCCAAATCTCAGCCGTTGCTTGACCAAGGCTTCGCTTCGGATCTTGATGCGTCACCCTCGCATTACGCCCAGCGTCCGAGCTCAGAATGCGCCGCATACGAAGAGTCTTCATGTGGTCTGAGAACAGGCCGCGTTGCACCATGCGAAGCTTGCCACCTGGAGGTCTGATCCAAAGCTACGCCCCGCATAGCTGTTGAATGCCCAGCGTACCACCGAGGCTTCGCGCCTATAAAAGGCATGCGAAGTTGCCCGGATTTCACACACATTTCTCCACTCTTTCTCTCACTACTTTCTCTCTCTAGCTTCCCTAAACCCTCCTAAACCCTAGATAAATCCCGTAGCACCCTAAGGAAGCCTCGAGGCTCCCGGAGTCCTGAGAAAAAGTGTCTTTCGGTTTCGAAACACTCCTCCAAATAAAGCCTGGTTTTCTTTAAAACCTGTTGTAAGTGAGCTACGCTTACGCAACATTTAATATAGCTTTCAAATAATTATTATAATGTTATTAGGTCCTTAAAATAATTATTTGGGCTATTATTATAAGTTATATTGAGTGTTATTTAACGCTTATATAATAGTAATAATAGTCAGGCTATTAATTTGTCGCGATTATCGTTAGACTAAAACCTAGTGGTATTGGTACTAGGTTTTATCGAAGGAAATTGTTTTGAGAGTATCGAAGCGCTGTCCGAGTGCTAAGTCACCACCTTTCAGGTGAGTGCATAGTTACTTTCAGCTTACACATAGATATGAAGTATTTTATATAAATTACGTGCTATGTGTGCATATTATCTAAATACTTGCTATCTATGATGGGTGAATGATTTTATACATGTTTTAAATAACTTAGACTGTATATGTATTTTATATCTACGAAAATGTTGGGATAAGACATGGGTAGATGTAATAGATGAAATATGAGTTGGATGATGAGTTGAGAGGTGAAATAGACCGTGAGGTGAGGGTGAGAGGTGGACGATGTGAGAAGCCTTTTTCCCAAATGATGGCCCCGTCATTCAGCAGAGTATCGATGACAACCACAGACTATTCTAGACAGTCCAGTGGAACACTAGCAGACTCGCAACCTGTAGGTGTTGTGAACGACGTGTTCACCGGTGTACTCTAAAAACCCATTGATATGTATTGCGAGTGGACTCTCGAAAACGATACTGTCAATAAAAGCCGGCAGATGCGCCTAAAGGACTCTACCGGCAGAAGCGCCTAATAGAGAACCTCATAACCTCGGCAGATGCGCCTAAAGGACTATTCCGACAGATACGCCCCATAGGGAATGTCACAATTTTGGTAGCTGCCCCTAGTGACAGAACTAGCAGATTGTGCTTGACAAATGTGTCATTTACAACAATGGAATTCCTACCCATTCCTTAGGATAGTCCTTAGGAATAAATGAATGAGGAATAGCTGATTCTTAGGGTAGATCCTTAAGAATAAAGAAGATAATGGCGATGGGTAATTAGGTTGATTGTTTAATCGTTTAAACATAATAATTATATTATTGCGGGTTGAAAACCCTATGTACTCACCAGGTTTCCCAACCCGACCCACTCAGTTTATTTATATCACAGGTGTCGATATGAAGTGACATTACACTGAGAGATTAAAGAGATGTAGATCGCTAGTGTAAATAAATGTAAGTTCCGTTTATGCTTATGTTCCTATATTAACGATGACATCCCAAACGTTTTAAAATGAATAAAATATGTTTCTTCAAAAATGTTTTGATAACGTATTTATCGTATTTTTCTGGGAACAAATTCTGCGACGTTTTTATGAAAAGAAGTACTCTGATTTTTATAAAGCATAAACAAAATCGGTCTTTTCTGGCCGTGGAAAATGGGATGTCACAGATACTGACTAGCATATCTGGGTGCTGGTCTCCCCTTCGGTCGTCTCGACCGGATGTTGGGTATTATTTCACCCCCTACTACTACCACATAACACATATCACATAATCTATCTAGCATGACTGGGCATGACTGCCCCTTCGGCCTTATCGACCGGTAATCTGGGGACAATCTGCCCTACTGTCACTAGCACATAGCATCAGATCATACTAGCACATAAACATATCACAGGTTGTAGCAACCCTAGATGAATATCATGTTGGATTAGTGTCTAAGTCCATAACTATTTTGGTATGTACATGACCTGATGGTGCATGGTCCTTTTGGGTTGGCTTCACCAAAGCAACTTGATAGGATGAATTATGGAGAGAAAGGATTAAATATGATTTATTAATATATTATGGGAATAATATATTAAAGGAAAAATCATATTGTTTAATTAATATTAGTCAATAATTAATTGGTAATTAGTTTTATGACTAAAAGAGATTAATTAAACTTAAGGGACTGGAATTGTAATTATAGGATAATCGCAATTTGGGCCATGGATTGCCTTGAATCAAGAGGTGGACGAATTCTATGGGGAAACCCATAAGGAAATCGTTCATGGGCTTGATTAAAGGAGTCTATGGGTTGCTTAGGGCTTAAGCAACCAAATTAGGGTTTCCTTGTTACATAACCCTAATAGCCTCATTATATATAGAACCCTTAAGGCTCAAAAACGTGTACAAGCAACCTTCTAGGGTTTTCACACGGTTTTGGCAGCCTCCATCCTCTCTCCTCTTCATCCTCTTGCTTATGGTGTTTGTGAACCATTAGAGGAGTGACACTTGTGACTCTAAGCCTTCCAAAGTCAATTCAAGGAGGAATTGGGATTGTTATTGCTACATCACAATCAAGGTAATATCATAAACCTAATTATATGTTAATATTGATTTCCATATGCTAGAATTAGGGTTCATAGTCTTGGATTCAAAGCATGTACAATAGAGAAACTTAGATCCAAGCATTAGGGTTTGTATGAGCACATAGGATGTCTTATGACCAAAACCCATCAGTGGTATCAGAGCCTAGCTTGGTTTCAATTGTATTGATGCATTGTATAACTGGAAAATTCGATTTTTTGGATTCTGGAGGCTGGACTCGCCGAGTCCATGGCTGAATTCGCTGAGTCCATGGCTGAATTCGCCGAGTCCATGCAGACTCGACGAGTCAACTCGTCAGATGGAGAGTATTTCGCGATTTCTTGCTGTTTTTGCTTATGGATTGTTACCTTATCATGTTAGATCAATTTTAATCCGATTATATGATATATTTGACTATATTTTTGATCAAATTGAAGATATTTATCAATTAATAAGATAATTGTTTCCTTATAAGATAATTGATTAATTATTTTGACTAAATTGATAAATTGTTTTGCAAGAAATCATTAAATAAATCAAATATGGATAATTATATGATTAAATGTTAATTTGAATTATTTGTTATTTGATCCTTGTTGTTATGAAAAGTTTCATATTTTCCCTTTAGGTTTCATAGTTTAAATTTGAACCCAAAAGTTTTGTTGTTTTGAAATTTAAATAGTTGAAACCTTAATGTTTTGAAAAAGGTTCAAAATTTGCCCTCAAGTTTTGGAATTTAAATTTTTCTTAATGGTTTAATTTTGATGTATATTTAAATTCTAAACTCTAATGTGTTGAAATGTTTCAAAACTTGCCCTCAAGTTTTGGAATTTAAAAGTTGATTAAAAGTTTAATTAGGAATGTTAAATTCTAAAACTCTAGTATTGTTTTGAAAAAGTTCAAATCACACCCTTATGGTTTTATTAATTAATTAAGGTGTATAATTAAAAGATGTTTAATAAATCCATAAAAGTTTAGGTTTACAATTTAATTGAATTAAAAGTATAATTGTTAAATTAGACCACCTAGTATTTAAAAGTATAAAATACACCCTATACTATATATATATATAACATTAAAAGTCTAACACTATATATATGTATGAGTAAAAGTCAGTCTTACCGTTAGTAGGCCTCATTCACGAAGATAGTCTATAAGGGGTGTTTAAGGAAATTGCCTATAAAATGGCGATTGAATGGGTATCCACTCTTACCCACCGCACTCATGACTAAGTGGAGGGTCGTTAGCCGAACGGGTAGGATGGGACAAAACCTTCCATTATAAGTATAATGAAGTATAAAAATAACTAAACGTTTTCATAAAATTCCCAATCTTAGTTACTTAGGCAAAAGTGAATTGATGCAATTCCATGAAATTACACTTTGTGCCCTTGCGAAGACGTTAGTGGAGCGTGTGTGGTTAACCGGAACACTAAATGGTTCTAAGCAAAGGTAGCAAAGGGTGACTCAATGTTTGTCATAGTTCGGTGGAGCGTGTGTGGTTTACCGGCACATCGAATAGGTGACTGTAACATGTGAGGGCACCATGTAAGTTTGCATGGTTATTCACACCCGCTTTGTGATCCTCGGCATCCCAGTCACAAACAAGAGGGGCATATCGAGATTTAAACATGCCATTGAAAGTTCAATGAATCTCAAAGGATCTAGGAGTTTTCATAGATTTAAAACTTAAAATTCTTTTTCGTTTTTCGTGGTTGAAATTAGTGAATCGTCATTCACTTACCTTCAAATTTTATGCAATTAGGGTTACGGCATCCCTCTCCCGAGTTGTGGAATATTGTGTAGGGTCCTAGCCTTAGTATCTCATTCGGGTGATTTACTAAGGACTCAATCAATCAACTAACTTGAATTCGTTTTTCTCCCGTATTGTAGATGTCAAAGTTTGACAACTATGGTCTTCTCAAATCCCGTGGAACAAGCATTCCACATGAAGATGATATTCCACGATTCGATCGAGGAACAAGAGATCATGCTTCACTTCCTCCTCCTCCTCCAATTATTCTCCCTAACCCACAAGATTGTAAAATTGAAAGGTTCAATATCACTCAAGCCCTTTTGGCAAGTAAACATAAAGAAGGAAAGTTGGTGTGTGCACACGTCCTAGGGATGAAGTCGCACATTGATAGACTAAGAATGTTCGGATCCGTTGTCTGTGAGGAAATAGCTGTTGATTGGGTTCTTTAGTCACTTCCCAACTCGTATAGTGAGTTCGTAAGAGAGTATTATATGATGAATCACGACATGACCCTTATAGATCTCACCTACATGCTTATTGCTGCTGAATCAGTAATGGTTTGGCACAATAGAAAAACAAAGTTGATTGGTGAATCTACCTTCAAGACGTCTATCGATATAGACAATGGCAACGAAAGACATGCTATGATCGAAAAGTTTGATCATAAGAGAAAGGCAGTGTCTGAAGTAGTTCCATGTTCTATTCCAAAAGAGTCAATTTGCTTTTATTGCCAAGAGAAGGGGCATTGGAGACAAAGCTGCCCTATTTACCTAAGAGATCTAAGAGATGGGAGAGTCAAAACGTATGGCTTTGCTTTAGGTAAAATCCATTGACTAACTCTTTTAAGCTTCTATTCTAGATTCTTAATACATAATGTGATAAGATTACAATTGATGTTTTGTAGGATCGAAGAAAAGAAAGGAAGCTTAAGGGAAGAAGTGATCAAAATCTAACCGTGAAGGAATGGATTTCGATCGCATTTCTCGAAGATTAGATTCTTGAGCTACTACTTAGAGTTAGAATTAGATTGCTAAGAAAGATGTATTAGCGTAAGTTTTTCAATGAGTTGCATTGTAAGGACAAATTTTTTCGCTATAAAATAAATTTTGATTTTAAATTTTATTTATTTATCCTTACAATGGCGTGTATGAAAAATTGATGTTAAAATGTTTCTATTATTAGCAATAATGGATTTGGTTCTTGTTATGTTATTTATGGAAAGTCGAGAATTTACCAAATAGGGAGAGTTTCTCATCGCCCAAGTTTCAACTGGACAGAAACTTGGAATCAGGCAACTTGATTGCACGATGAATGAGAAATTTCGTATTTGGAAATTAGACTAATTCGTTGACAAAGAGTCAAGTGAAGGACTAGGAGATCGAGTACACAAAGTTGCGTATTGATCAAGTCCACCATAAGAGTACCAAAGATATTCGTCATGATTTACTAAAGGCTTAGTAAATATGATTATACTTACAAGATTAAGTGTAATTCTGAATTGATTAAAGGGTTTAGATCAATAGCAGAACGAATAAGAATAATCAAGTAGGCAGAAAGATAAAAGTTTCTCCATTCTAAGAAGAAGGGAGAGTACCTTTTATGCTTTATGATAGGTCTTAATGATTAAGAACCATATCTCAATTGATCCTCTAAGTGAGTCTTAGTACAATTGTATGTCTAAGAAGAAGAATCAAGGATTGAAGAAATGGTTAAATCAAGAAGTCAATCATACTTCGTCCCAATAACAAGTCTTAAAGTTAAGATGTTGACAATGAGTGAAAAGTATTAAAGGTTTATAACATTCATCAAATGTGAAAAGTTGTGATGTCTTGAATAAGACAAAGACCGACTAGGACCAATTTATGAAGTGTTTTGACAAGAGAATCTTATATGTCAAGGAGTCAGTGGGAGTCTTAATAGTCTTGAAAGGTTTCAAGAACAAATCAAATAAACCTTATCGATCATCACTAGCACACGAGTTGAGGTTTACAACCTATCGTGAAGACATTATTTTGTTTCTATGCCAATCCAATCGAGTTAATTATGCATGTGAGTCCTATGAGTTCTCATTTGAATGCATAAAAGGCAAGGACCTTGATCAATGGAAAGTACATTGATAAGAAAAGGTGAGCTGCTTAACTACTTGGAAGACATGCTGGGCAGCTGTGCTACCATAAAGGCAAGAAATCAAGATTAAGAAAGTTCGGTCAATATGAGTTTGAATTTGTCGTAAACTTTGGTTTTTACAAATTCACATGGATAGAAACACATACACCGTTTAAATCTAAGTGTCGTAAGATTTCCTCCTTTATGAAAATGATTGTGAGGAAATGCTTTCACTAAGAAAGATTTTAAGAAGATAGTGATTGTAAAATTGCATTCTCAAATTTGATTATGGTTATGGTATCCCTTTCCATAATTTGAATTGTGAGGTTTGGCAATTAGTCTTAATTGTTTAGACACACATATAAACTATCTAAGGAAAAGGTGTATAAGTTCAAGAATCCTTGATAATGATTATCAAAGCACTAAGTATTAGAAACATGAACTTAAGAAATGCAATACGCATTGTTTTTCTGAAAGTTAAGCTGTTTCTAAATACATGCCGAAGCTAGTGGGAGCATAAGTGTTATGTTTTATAATAATCATCATGATAGTGGGAGCATAAAAGTTATGATCGTAAGATTATTAAGGCACGTATTGCAAGTTGGCAATATTAATTATAGAAAACAAGAGTCATTCTTTGCAAAGTTGTAAGGATGGAATAGTTGTTTTGCTATAATTAAGGGAGAGAATATTATGCTTCATTTCAAATCTAAAGGCTTAGGTTGTAGAATGTTAATAAAATTAGTCAAAGGTACATAGTGTGTTCTTAAAATTTCGATTATGATTACGGCATTCCTCTTCATAATTCGAATTTTAAGAACATAGCAAATGAAATATAATGGCGGAAGATTGATAAAGTATCAAATCTTTATGTAAGACATTATGCATTGTGTCCCATACGCTTCGGGTATAGGATCGATTACAAATGCTATAATATTTGACCATTCTAAAATTTTCCTAATGTCTAGCGCATTTAGAGGGAAAAAGGACTAGAATCGGTTTTGACTAAAATAATTAAACAACTATCAAAGGACAATCCAAAGTTCGACGAGGATTGGTCGCTTGTGAGTAGTTGGAAGTATAGTATTGGAAAATATGGAAATGTTTCCATATTGGATGGACCATATCGACATCATTACGAATAGATAAGATTCTATTAAAAATGAGTTGTCATATGGAACATATGGAAGTGTGTCCACATTGGGAATTGAATACTGAGAAATCTATGACTAGATTAGAAACTTCTATGCAAAAGGATATTCAAAGAATGTACTTTGAGTGAGAGACATCACATCTATGGAATTGTCTTGTAACAATCTCTGATAGAGGACTTTGTAATATCATTGGCAATAGTCTTTGTGACTTTGGTGCAGTGACATTACGAAAGGATAAGTTGCATAGAATGTTAGAATCTAGCATATTCTATAAGTAGCAAGAATTTGATATTCTTTAACTTATGGAAAAAGGATTTGGAGTTGTGAAATGAGAATGATTGGGAATGTGCTCAATTTGGTCTATTTCAGAAAGTAAGAACCATAGGTAAACATTGTGTGCATGCTAGGAGCATGGGACAAGTGTAATAATTCAAGTAAGAAGTTGCTTACCCGGAACGACAAATAATGAGTAATCGATATGGTGATAAATAAAAGGAGTTTTATTTATACTCAAAGGTTTGAGGCCATATGGGATTAGTATTATTCTTGTGTTTCACATTTGCATGTTTTGACTTCCAGAATAATTGAGTTTATTAAGAATAATCGAATTATTCGAACAGGCCACAGTCGTTCATATGATGGAAGTAGATATGAATGAAGACTGTCGTGAATTGGTGTGTGGATTGTCTAGAAAAGTATTATACATAAGCAAATGTTTGCTGCAACGTTCATGAGTGCTTACGAATATGATTTGAGCATTGGATTAAACCAACGCTCACTTGGATCACTCCATGGATTGTATCACGAGTGATTGGTGAGGCGATAACATCTTATATTCTTGAAACCGACATGTGTGAGTTGTATCTTGCGAATCGGTTGCATATTGATAATATGTAAACGCACTAGTAACTTGGTGTTATAAAACATATTATTGTGTATGATTCGGTGAGTGAGTGCAAGCAAGCATTGTATCAAAGTTTATCCATTCCTTTTTTCCAAAGTAGGATAAAAGCGATATCTTTGGGCCCCTTGATGGTTTAGTGATGACAAACATAAATGCTCGCTCGGGCTAGGGCTAATTTGATTTGTTCAATTAGTCAGTCGTCATAAATTGGAATCGAGATATAGTACAAAGAAAATGATTTGAAATCATTTCTCATATGATATCTAGAATGGAGGAATATATGATCCCTTATCTAAGGACACGCGTATCTGATAGGATCAGAGTTGACAGCGGCTTCGAAAAGCTATGATTGCAGATCAGGATCTGAAGTCATATGCAGAATAGTTGTTAGACTTATCCAAGTGGGAGACTGTTGGATTAGTGTCTAAGTCCATAACTATTTTGGTATGTACTTGACCAGATGGTGCATGGTCCTTTTGGGTTGCCTTCACCAAAGCAACTTGATAGGAGGAATTATGGAGAGAAAGGATTAAATATGATTTATTAATATATTATGGGAATAATATATTAAAGGAAAAACCATATTGTTTAATTAATATTAGTCAATAATTAATTGGTAATTAGTTTTGTGACTAAAAGAGATTAATTAAACTTAAGGGACTGGAATTGTAATTATAGGATAATTGCAATTTGGGCCATGGATTGCCTTGAATCAAGAGGTGGACGAATTCTATGGGGAAACCCATAAGGAAATCGTCCATGGGCTTGATTAAAGGAGTCTATGGGTTGCTTAGGGCTTAAGCAACCAAATTAGGGTTTCCTTGTTAGATAAGCCTAATAGCCTCACTATATATAGAACCCTTAAGGTTTAAAAACATGTACAAGCAACCTTCTACGGTTTTCACACGGTTTTGGCAGCCTCCATCCTCTCTCCTCTTCATCCTCTTGCTTATGGTGTTTGTGAACCATTAGAGGAGTGACACTTGTGACTCTAAGCCTTGCAAAGTCAATTCAAGGAGGAATTGGGATTGTTATTGCTACATAACCATCAAGGTAATATCATAAACCTAATTGTATGTTAATATTGATTTCCATATGCTAGAATTAGGGTTCATAGTCTTGGATTCAAAGCATGTACAATAGAGAAACCTAGATCCAAGCATTAGGGTTTGTATGAGAACATAGGATGTCTTATAACCAAAACCCATCATATCACAAATACAATCATCTAATCATAAAACTCCAACTGGTGGGCCGACATTATGGCCGTAGACCCACTGCTACTGGAAGGTAACTCACCTCGAAAAGTAGCTGTTGAAAGTCTTCTTGCTAAGATCCTGACTGCTGAACCGGTAATCCTCCGACTATAAATCATAAACATAGATTAGCCACTCATAAATACCCTTAGGTTAGAAGACTGACCCACCCCTGGTCCAAGGTCTACACCTTGGTCAAAGTCAACTTCCAGTTGACTTGACTCGCCGAGTCATGGCACAGACTCGCCGAGTCCTTCTCCTACTAACCCGGTCCTACTCGACAAGTCCCTCTTCCCACTCACTGAGCCACCCTTAACTCACTACTTGGGACGATAGAACCGACTCGCGATCCGAGTCACCGAGTCCAAGAACAACTCACCGAGTCCCCGCAAGCAGACCTCCTACTCGCTTCCAAATCCTCACCAAAGCATCCCGTATGAGGATTTGGGTTTCTGCGACTATTGCTACACGTTAAATTGCTAATTCCGCGTGCAGATACGAAGGGTTGGACCTTCAACACCTAAACCCCTCTTACACAGTAACAATTCATATGACTCGCCGAGTTTGAAGAACAACTCGTTGAGTTCCGGGCAATCTTCATAGGACTCGCCGAGTTGTTCCTCCAACTCGCCGAGCCTAAGACCATCTTCATAGAACTCACCGAGTTCCACTTTAGGACTCGCCGGGTCCCTTCGACCCACTTCCCATATATACCAAATCTGAGACATGCAACACTTCCAAACCATAGATCTATGTTCCTAGGGCATGCTTATCATGTAAAGTTGCAAACTTTACGTGCATGCATGGACCTATAAGCTCCAAAAGGAAAATCCAATCTCTTTATGAGGTCATACACTCAATAGGGACCTTAATCACTTCAACCACAGAGACTTTATACTGCTAATACGTCCATAAGGTCTAGATCTAAAGTCCTTTCGGATCATAGAGCACAACACATGGAGTTTGGTGTTTTAGGGCTTGAAAACCACCAATTTAGGACAAAAAGGGGATCTAATGAACTAGTGATCAAGGTAGGGAATTTTCTACCTGAATGGAAGCCTCTTGCAAGGTAGATGTCGGATCTACTTCCCCTCCTTGCACTCTTCCACCTCCTTCTTCTTCTCTTAAGCTTCAAACTTCCTTCACAAGGCTAAAATCACTCACAAGGACAAAAAGGGGCTAGGGTTTCGCTCTACAGCTCTTCTGGAAGTGTTAGGGACAAGGGAGGCCGAGTTAGAGCATTTAAATAGGGTGCAAACAACCGGGTTAGGGTTTTTGCCCAAACAGGGCCTACTAGCCGAGTCCGGGAACCGACTCGCTGAGTCCAAAGCTTAAACCCCGCGTCTCATCCCCCTCCTACTCGGCGAGTTGGTCCTTCCACTCGTCGAGTCCAAGGCAAAATGCATTAATTTAAGAAATATTAATTACAAGGAATACGTACCAGGAACCAGGTGCTACAAATCTCCCACACTTATTTTAGACTTCGTCCTCGAAGTCTGCTGCTCGATCCTGAAACAACTCGGGGTAGTGCTCCATCATCTCTTCCACCGGCTCCCAAGTCCACTCTGATCCCTTCCGGTGCTGCCATTGCACCTTCACGAGTTCCACCCTCTTGTTCCTCAAATCCTTCGACTTTCTGTCGAGGATTGCCATGGGCCGCTCGATGTAATTCAGGCTGTCATCGACCTGAATATCCTCCAAAGGCACCACTGCCGAGTCGTCCACCAAGCACTTCCACAACTGAGAGACGTAGAAAGTGTTGTGGATCTGGCTGAGTTCGGCTGGCAGATCCAACCTATATGCCACCTTGCCCACCCGGGCTGCAACCCTGAATGGCCCGATGTACCTTGGGCCCAACTTGCCTCGCTTTCTGAATCGGATGACGCCTTTCCATGGCGACACCTTCAGAAGAACCATATCCTCGACTTGGAATTCCAAGTCTGAATGGCGCTTGTCGGCATAACTTTTCTGCTGACTCTGTACAGTCTGAAGCCTGCTTCGAAGTTGCTGAATCATCTCGGTCGTCTTGAGCACCACTTCGGTGCTCCCCATGACCCTCTGGCCAACTTCACCCCAACATATCGGGGTCCTGTGTGACATCCCCAAAAATCTCGGCCAGAAAAGACCGATTTCATTTATGCTTTTAAAATAATTTCAGAGTAAATCCTTTTGATTTGAAAGAGTTGCGGAATTTGTTCCCAAAAACAAAACATGATAAAACAATGTTTACCAAAGCATTTCGTAAAAGAAATGTATTTTTCATTATATAATCAAAACTCGGGGTGTCATGTTCCGATACAGACCAATAAGCATAAACGATAACATTACAAGTCATTCAACAAATATATACATAAACAGACTTGTAAACAAAACAACTGATGGCTCATCCATCTCATGCCCTCGCGTCACTTCCTGTAATACAAATAAAACTGAGTGGGTCAGGCTTGGGAGCCTGGTGAGCATATAGGGTTTTCAACCCACAATAAATAATCATATTTAATTTTCACCAACCAACAATAACCCAATTACCCATTCCCGTTTTTCTCACTTTATGTCCCTAAAACAACTAACACAAGGGACCTAGTCTAAGAATATTTCATCGGGGCGACAACACATGCTTCGGGGGTACCTCAGCAATATAAGTCAAATAAGGCAACCATGAGGGGGATGGAGTACAGCGAATGAACACCCAAGTTCATTAACACCTACAGGTGGCGAACCTGCTAATGTTTCCACAAGACTGTCTAGAATAGCCCGTGGTCGTCATCTAAACTCTGCTAGATGACTAAATCAAACAACAACGAGGCCTCTCATCTGTTTATTACACACCAATTATCTACCCATGTTCTACCCAACATATTAGTAGATAAAAATATACATTTTATACATAGTTTAAAAAAAACTGTATAGCATGCTTTAATCAACACATATTTCACATAACAGATGAGGCACACACACACATAACACATATCTCATAGAGAATAAATCATATCTATGGGATAGAAGAAAGTGAATACACATTCACACGTATAAACAACTTTATATTATACACATAGCACGTATTTTATAGAAAATACTTAATATTTATGTGTTAGAAGAAGGTAACTACACACTCACTTGATCAGAAGATGATCGGACAGCACTACGACTTGCAGAAGTAGTAATCCTCAGCAGATCTGGAAGATCTTCACAAAAATCGAACTTCTCGCGGACAGAGCTTCAGCTCGGGAACCACACTTCTCGGGATCTTCGGGATCTCGGGACTTGCTTCGGGGCTCGAGTATGATACCGGGGCTTCGGGGTATTTCTGGCACGCAAAACGATGCAAAACGGGAGAGAGAAGAGAGAAAATGAACAAAAGAATCTGCTGCCTTCGGATCCTATTTATAGGAGACTGGAGCCTCGGAGTACGCGGGGCGTACTGCTTCCGAAATCGTCACTGCATGCGTCATCTGAAGACTCGAGTGCGA
Organism: Lactuca sativa; assembly: GCF_002870075.4. NCBI lineage: Eukaryota > Viridiplantae > Streptophyta > Magnoliopsida > Asterales > Asteraceae > Lactuca > Lactuca sativa. The sequence continues at coordinate 131,573,518 of NC_056626.2, forward strand.
ATGTCGACATCCTCGGTGTACGCGGGACGTACTTCGGATCGGACTGCTGACTCCTCTTCGGATAATGCCGGATTTTTCAATTAAAAATAAATACAAATTATTTAATAAACTTCGGAAATTCATATCTTCTTCATACGAACTCCATTTTCGACGTTCTTTATATCCACGCGAAGGTGAGACTACGCTCTACAACTTTCGTTTAGACTTCGTCGGCTAATTTTGACTTTATTTTTATTATTTATTTTTAATAGGCCGCGACAGAAAAACTTCGTTATAAATTCATAACTTCTTCGTTTGATGTCCGTTCTCGCCTAACTTTTTATCGCTTCGATACCAACAACGAGACCTTCGATCCTCGTTTAGATTGTTTTGACTAAAAACCGCTCGATCTCAAATCGAGTATTTCGGGCTGCACACCGCTAAGTCGAAACTTCAATAAATCATAACTTCCTCATACGAAGTCAGATTTGGGCGTTCTATATATATTCGGAAACCTCGTTTCAACTACTACAAGATTATCCAAAGATATCAATTTTATTTTACACTTTAATTTTGATGCTTATTTTTATTCTTAATTAATCAAACCACATAATTAAGCAATTAAGCACAAAACACGTAATACTCAAATAATACAATCTTATTATTTCAAAACGGGTTATAAAGGTTAACCTAGACTATTACATTGCTAAAAATGGCAAGCCCGGAAACACAGGCGTTACATCCTGCATCTCTGCCCGTACAACATCTCGAAGGGAGGACGGTCAATACTCACGTGGTAGCTGTTGTTGTATGAGAACTCAGCTAGAGGAAGATAGGTATCCCAACTACCACCGAAGTCTAGCACGCATGCACGCAACATATCCTTAAGAGTCTGGATGGTCCGCTCACTCTGACCATCAGTCTGCGGGTGAAAGGCTGTGCTAAAATGCAGACGAGTGCCCAACTCTTCATGAAACTTCTTCCAAAACTTGGAAGTAAAACGCACATCCCTATCTGAAATCACTGATACTGGTACCCCGTGCCGCGCCAATATCTCCTTGATATAGATGTCGGCCAATTTTTCAGCCGATACGCTCTCCTGTATTGGAATAAAATGGGCGCTCTTGGTCAATCGATCCACGATGAACCATATCGAATCCACTCCTCGAGCGGTCCTGGGAAGCTTCGTGATAAAATCCATCGTAATATCTTCCCATTTCCACAACGGGATGTCCAACGGCTGCATCTTGCCATGCGGTCTTTGATGCTCGGCCTTGACCTTCCTGCAGGTCAAACACCGCTCAACGTACCAAGCCACATCCCGCTTCATGCAGGGCCACCAATAGTCTAGACGAAGATCCCTATAATGGAGAATCGGGATTTGTGTGCCTCCTCCATCAAGACCTGGCGCACGCCTCCGTGATACGGCACCCACACCCTACGGTTTATTGTCAATAATCCTCGGCTATCATAATCGAAGGAGGTAACTTGACCCACTATTCGCTCTTTCTTCCGATGTTCCTCCTTCAAAGCCTCCTGCTGAGCTTCCCGAATCTACTTTAATAGGGGAGTCACCACCGTCATCCTCATTTACCCACCTCTGATTGGCGTTGCCTTGCGACTAAGCGCATCGGCCACCACATTGGCCTTCCCTGGGTGATAAAGGATTTTGCAATCATAATCCTTCACCACATCCAACCACCGACGCTGTCTCATGTTCAGATTCGGATGATCCATGAGGTACCTCAAACTCTTGTGGTCCGTGTATATGGTACACTGAACCCCATAGAGGTAATGATGCCAAATCTTGAGGGCGAAGACCACCGCTCCAACTCTAAAACGTGCGTCGTGTAGTTTGCCTCATGAGGCTTCAGCTGCCTCGATGCGTAGGCAATGACATGCCCTCTCTGCATCAGTACCGCGCCCAACCCCGAAATGGACGCGTCACAATATACCACAAAATCCTCTACGCCCTCTGGTAGGGCTAAGATTGGTGCCTCGCACAATGTTTGTTTCAGAACCTCAAACGCTGCCTGCTGCTCAGGCCCCCCTCGAAAGATCATGGATTTCTTAGTCAACCGTGTTAGGGGTACGACTATCTTGGATAAGTCCTGAATGAATCTCCGATAGTAGCCCGCTAATCCCAGGAAACTCCGAATCTCAGATGGATACTTTTGAACTTCCCATCTCAACACAACCTCTATCTTGGCCAGGTCGACTAGTATACCGTTCTGGTTGACGAGGTGGCCAAGGAATTGTACCTCGCGCAACCAAAACTCGCACTTAGAGAACTTAGCGTACAAGCTCTCCCTCCTCAGGGTCTCCAAAACCTCTCTCAGATGCTCCTCGTGCTCCTCCTGTTGGATTAGTAAGTCCATAACTATTTCGGTATGTACTTGACCCGATGGTGCATGGTCCTTTTGGGTTGCCTTCACCAAAGCAACTTGATAGGATGAATAATGGAGAGAAAGGATTAAATATGATTTATTAATATATTATGAGAATAATATATTAAAGGAGAAATCATATTGTTTAATTAATATTAGTCAAGAATTAATAAGAATTAAGTTTGTGGCTAAAAGAGATTAATTAAACTTAAGGGACTAAAACTTTCAATTGTATGATAGTTGAATATTGAGCTAATGGACTCCATATTAAAGGGGTAGACGAATTCTATGGGGAAACCCATTAGAAATCGCCCCAAGGCCTTTAAGGAAGGAGCCCATGGGTTGCTTAGGGCTTAAGCATCCAAATTAGGGTTTCCTTGTTAGATAACCCTAATAGCCTCACTATTTAAAGAACCCATATGCCCCAAAAACGTGGACAAGCTTCTTTCTAGGGTTTCCACACGTTTTGGGCAGCCTCCTTCTCTTCTCCTCTTCATCCTCTTGCTCTTGGTGTTTGTGAACCATTAGAGGAGTGACATTTGTGACTCTAAGCTTTCTAAAGTCAATACAAGAAGGATTTGAGATTGTTATTGCTACATAACAATCAAGGTATGATAAACCCTAATTTATATGTTATGTTGATTATCATATACTATATCTAGGGTTTATAGTCTTGGATGAATTGCATGTACAATAAAGAAACCTAGATCCAAGCATTAGGGTTTGTATGAGCACATAGGATGTTCTTATGGCCAAAACCCATCAGTGGTATCAGAGCCTAGATTGGTTTCTATTGTATTGATGCATATTTGATCGAAATCAGGACTGAAAATGGAATTTTTTGCTTCTGAGTGTTTGACTCGCCGAGTCACTTGGTGCACTCGCCGAGTCAGCTGTACTCGATGAGTCCAGGTCCAGACTCGACAAGTCAAAACGTCTGACAGCTCATATTCGCGATTTTCTTCCTGTTTTGGCTTTGGATAATTACCATAAACATGTTTTTGTTATAAAATCCGAATTTTATCAATATTTGGTGATTATCCTTACCTAAATAGAAGATAATTGTCAAAATTTAGATAATCACTTGTTTTATTAGATAAAGTTTGATTATTTGTAATTTAGATTTGAATTAAAAGTTTTAATTTTTCCCCCTTTAGGTTTTATAGTTTAAATTTGAACTTAAAAGTTTTGTTTTGAAATTTAAATAGTTGAAACCCTAATGTTTTGAAATGTTTCAAAACTTGCCCTCAAGTTTTGGAATTTAAAAGTTGATTAAAAGTTTAATTTAGGAATGTTAAATTCTAAAACCCTAGTGATGTTTTGAAAAAGTTCATATCACACCCTTATGGTTTTATTAATTAATTAAGGTGTATAATTAAAAGAGGTTTAATAAATCCATAAATGTTTTGGTTTACAATTTAATTGAATTAAAAGAATAATTGTTAAATTTGACCACCTAGTATTTTAAAAGTGTAAAATACACCCTATACTATATATATAACATTAAAAGTCTAACATTATATATATGTATGAGTAAAAGTCAGTCTTACCGTTAGTAGGACTCATTCATGAAGCTGGTCTATAAGGGGTGTTTAAGGAAATTGCCTATAAAATGGCGATTGAATGGGTATCCACTCTTACCCACCGCACTCTTGACTAGTGGAGGGTCGTTAGCCGAACGGGTAGGATAGGACATAACTTTCCATTATAAGTATAATGAAGTACAAAAGTAACTAAATGTTTTACAAATTCCCAATCTTAGTTACTTTAGGCAAAAGTGAACTGATGCAATTCCATGAAATTACACTTTGTACCCTTGTAAAGAAGTTAGTGGAGCGTGTGTGGTTTACAGGCACACTGAATGTTCTAAGCAAAGGTATCAAAGGGTGACTCAATGTTTGTCATAGTTCGGTGGAGCGTGTGTGGTTTACCGGCACATCAAATAGGTGACTGTAACGTGTGGGGGCACTATGTAAGTTTGCCTGGTTATTCACACCTGCTTTGTGATCGTCGGCATCCCAGTCACAATCTAGAGGGGCATATCGAGGTTTAAACATGCCATTGAAATGTTCAATGAATCTCAAAGGATCTAGGAGTTTCCTAGATTTAAAACTTAAATTTCTTTTTCATTTTCCATCGTGGAAATTGGTGAATCGTCATTCACTTACCTTCAAATATTCTGCAACTAGATTACGACATCCCTTTTCTAGGTTGTAGCGTATTGTGTTGGGTCCTAGCCTTAATATCTCATTTGGGTGATTTATTTAGGACTCAATCTATCAACTAACTTGAATTCGTTTTCTCCCGTTTTGTAGATGTCAAAGTTCGACAACTATGGTCTTCCCAATTCCCGTGGAACAAGCATTCCACATGAAGATGATATTCCACGATTCGATCGAGGAACAAGAAATCATGCTTCACTTCCTCCTCCTCCTCAAATTATTCTCCCTAACCCACAAGATCGAAGAATTGAAAGGTTCAATGTCACTAAAGCCCTATTGGAAATGAAACATGAAGATGGTGAACCCGTGTGTGCCCACGTTCTAGAAATGAAATCACACATCGATAGGTTGATAATGTTGGGTGGGTCATTCCCGGATAAGTTGGCTGTGAACTGGGTTCTGCAGTCACTTCCTGAATCATATAATGAGTTCAAAAGAAAGTATTATATGATGGATCATGACGATAACCTCATTGACCTAACTTACATGCTCATTGCTGCTGAATCAGAAATGATTTGGCAAAGCAATGGAGCATATTTGTTAGGAAAGTCAACCAACCATGCTTCCGAGGACGTTCTAGGAGAATCGACCTGCGTTTGCTACCAAGAGAAAGGGCGTTGGACACAAGTCTGCCCTAAGAGCCTGAAGAGTCCAAAAGATGGGAGAGTCAAAGAGTATGGATACGCTTCAGGTAAAATCCACTATCTAACTCCATTAAGTTCGTATTCATTTGAATGTTTTGCAGGATCAGTGAAAAGAGAGGAAGCTTGATGAAAAAGCAAGATGAGTCTAATCACAAAGAAATGGATCTCGATCGCATGGACTTGAAGATTATATTTTAAGCTTAGAAAGTTACGATAGAGCTGTTAGGAATATTTGACTACATAGTTTTTCAGTTGATTTTTGCATTGTAAGGACAAATGTTTTCCGCTGCTTTTATGAATAAAATAAATTCTGGTTTGACTCATTTATTTATTTATTTATTTTCCTTGCAATGAAATCGTTAAGAAAAATTGTTGTTTGCATATTTCTAAAACGAATGGATAAGATTCTTAATTATGTTAATAGTGGAAATGTCAAGAATTTACCAAATAGGGAGAGTTTCTCATCGCCCAAGTTTCAATTGGACAAAAACTTGGAATCATGCAACTTGGTTGCACGATGAATGAGAAATTTCATATTTGGAAATTAGACTAATTCGTTGACAAAGTGTCAAGTGAAGGACTAGGAGATCGAGTACACAAAGTTGTGTGTTGATCAAGTCCACCACAAGGGTAACAAAGATATTTGTCATGATCTACTAAAGGATTAGTAAATATGATTATACTTATAAGAATAAATATAATTCTGAATTGATTAAAAAGGTTTGAATCAATAGCAGAACGAATAAGAAGAATCAAGCAGGCAGAAAGATAAAAGTTTATCTATTCTAAGAAGAAGGGAGAGTACCTTTTATGCTTTATGATATATCTTAATGATTAAGAACCATATCTCAATTGATCCTCTAAATAAGTCATAGTACAAGTGTATGTATAAGAAGAGGAATCAAGAATTGAAAAAATGGTTAAATTAAGAAGTCAATCATACTTCATTCCAAAACAAGTCTTAGAGTTAAGATTGTAATATTGAGTGACAAGTCTTCATAAGGTTTATAACATTCATCAAATGTAGAATTTGGAAAAAGGTTTTCTTATTCTTGAACATTTGAAATTGGTAAGTTGTGATGACTTCAATAAGACAAAGACCAACTAGGACCAATTTTATGAAATGTTTTGTCTTGATAAAGGCTACACTAACTCTTGAATATTTGTTTGTCAAGAAATGTTTATTGACAAGAGAATCTTATATGTCAAGGAGTCATTGGAAGTCTTAATGGTCTTGAAAGGTTTCAAGAACAAATCATGAATAAACCTTATCGATCATCACTAGCACACGAGTAGAGGTTTACAACCTATCGTGTTGACATTACCTTGTTTATGTGCCGTTCCAATTGAGTTAATTATGCATGTGAGCCCTATGAGTTGTCATTTGAATGCATAAAAGGCAAGGACCTTGATCAATAGAAAGTACATTGATAGGAAAGGGTGAGCTGCTTAACTACTTGGAAGACATGGTGGACAGTCGTGTTACCATAAGGCAAGAAATCAAGATTGAAAAGGTTCGGTCCATATGAGTTTGGATTTGTCGCAAACTTTGGTTTTGAAAAATTCACATGTATAGGAACACATACACCATTAAAATCTAAGTGTCATAAGATTCCCTCCTTCATGAAAATGACTGTGAGGAAAAGCTTTCACTAAGGAAGATTTTAAGAAGAGAGTGATTGTGAAAATTGTATTCTCGAATTCGATTATGATTACGGTATCCCTTTCCATGATTCTAATTATGAGAGTTGGCAATTAGTCTAAATTGTTTAAAGCACACATATAAACTATCTAAGGCAAAGGTGTATAAGTTTAAGAAGCCTTGATAAAAGATTATCAAAGCATTGGGTATTAGAAATATGAACTTAAAGAAATTCAATAGGCATTGTTTTTCTGAAAGTTAAGTTGTTTCTGAATACATATCAAAGCTAGTGGGAGCATAAGTGTTATGTTTGTAATAATCATCATGATAGTGGGAGCATAAATGTTATGATTACATGATTATTAAGGCAAGTATTGCAAGTTAGCAATATTAATTATAGAAAACAAGAGTCATACTTTGCAAAGTTGTGAGGGTTAAATAGTTGTTTTGCTATAATTAAGGGAGAGAATAGTATACTTCATTTCAAATCTAAAGGCTTAGGTTGTGGAATGTTAATAAACTTAGTCAAGCATACATAGTGTGTTCTTAAATTTCGATTATGATTACGACATTCCTCTTCATAATTCGAATTATAAGAACGTAGCACGTAAAATATTATGGCAGAAGATTGATAAAGTATTAAATCTTCATGTAAGACATTATGCATCGTGTCCCATACACTTCAGGTATAGGATCGATTGCAAATGCTATAATATTTGACCATTCTAAAATTTTCCAAATGTCTAGCGCATTTAGAGGGAAAAAGGACAAGAATCGGTTTTTGACTAAAATAATTAAACAACTATCAAAGGACAATCCAAAGTTTGCCGAGGATTGGTCGCTTGTGAGTTGTTGGAAGTATAGTATTGGATGGACCACATCGACATTATTATGAATAGAAAAGATTCTATTAAAAATGAGTTGTCATATGGAAAATATGGAAACGTTTCCATATTGGGAGTTTGATATTGAGAATCAATGTCGAGATTAGAAACTTTTATGCAAAAGGATGTTCAAAGGAATGTACTTTGAGTGAGAGACATCATATCTAAGGAATTGTCTTTTAACAATCTCCGATAGAGGAATTTGTAATTTCATTGGCAATAGTCATTGTGACTTTAGTGCAGTGACATTACGAAAGGATCATTGCATAAAATGTTAGAATCTAACATATTCCACAAGTGGCAAGAATTTGATATTCTTTCACTTGTGAAAAGGATTAGGAGTTGTGAAATGAGTATGATTGGAAATGTGTTCATTTGATCTATTTCACAAAGTAAAAACCATAGGTAAACATTGTGTGCATGCTAAGAGCATGGGACAAGTATAGTAATAATTCAAGTAAGAAGTTGATTACCCGAAACAACAAATAATGAGTAATCGATATGGTGATAAATAAAAGGTGTTTTATTTATACTCAAAGGTTGAGGCCATATGGGATTAGTATTATTCTTGTGTTTCAATTTGCATGTTTTGACTTCCTGAATAATTTTAATTGGTTTAGAACAGTCAAATTATTCGAACGGGCCACAGTCGTTCATATGTTGGAAGTAGATATGAATGAAGACTGTCGTGAATTGGTGTGTGGATTGTCTAAAGAGCATTAGACATAAGCAAATGTTTGTTGCAACGTTCATGAGTGCTTATGAATATGATTTGAGCATTGGATTAAACCCACACTCACTTGGATCACTTCATGGATAGTATCACGAGTGATTGGTGAGACGATAACATCTTATATTCTTGAAACTGAGATGTGTGAGTTGTATCTTGCAAGTCGGTTGCACATTGATAATATGTAAACGCACCAGTAACTTGGTGTTATAAAACATATTGTTGTGTGTGATTCGATAAGTGAGTGCAAGCGAGCATTGAGTCAAAGTTTATTTGTTCCTTTTATTCTAAGTAGGATAAAAGTGATATATGTGGGCCCCTCGATGATTTAGTGATGGCACCTAAGCGCTTGGCCAAGCTGGGACTAATTTAATGTGTTCAAATTGTAGTCTGTTGTTAGTCATCGTAAATCTGAATTCGGGAAATAGCACATAGACAGAGAGAATGATTTAGATCGATGTCTCAGTCTATACGATATCTAGAATGGAGGAATATATGATCCCTTATCTTAAGGACACTCGTATCTGATAAGATCAGAGTTGACAGCGGCTTTAGAGAGCTACGATTGCAGATCAGGATCTGAAGTCATATGCAGAATAGTTATTAGAATTATCCAAGTGGGAGACTGTTGGATTAGTGTCTAAGTCCATAACTATTTTGGTATGTACTTGACCCGATGGTGCATGGTCCTTTTGGGTTGCCTTCATCAAAGCAACTTGATAGGATGAATAATGGAGAGAAAGGATTAAATATGATTTATTAATATACTATGAGAATAATATATTAAAGGAGAAATCATATTGTTTAATTAATATTAGTCAAGAATTAATAAGAATTAAGTTTGTGGCTAAAAGAGATTAATTAAACTTCAGGGACTAAAACTGTCAATTGTATGATAGTTGAATATTGAGCTAATGGACTACATATTAAAGGGGTGGACGAATTCTATGGGGAAACCCATTAGAAAATCGTCCCAAGGCCTTTAAGGAAGGAGCCCAAGGGTTGCTTAGGACTTAAGCATCCAAATTAGGGTTTCCTTGTTAGATAACCCTAATAGCCTCACTATTTAAAGAACCCATATGCCCCAAAAACGTGGACAAGCTTCTTTCTAGGGTTTCCACACGTTTTGGGCAGCCTCCTTCTCTTCTCCTCTTCATCCTCTTGCTCTTGGTGTTTGTGAACCATTAGAGGAGTGACATTTGTGACTCTAAGCTTTTAAAGTCAATACAAGAAGGATTTGAGATTGTTATTGCTACATAACAATCAAGGTATGATCTAAACCCTAATTTATATGTTATGTTGATTATCATATACTAGATCTAGGGTTTATAGTCTTGGATGAATTGCATGTACAATAGAGAAACCTAGATCCAAGCATTAGGGTTTGTATAAGCACATAGGATGTTCTTATGGCCAAAACCGATCAGTGCGTCTTGGAATAAACCAAGATGTCATCAATGAAAATTATCACAGACCGATCCAACATCGGTCTGCACACGCGGTTCATGAGGTCCATGAACGCGGCAGGAGCATTGGTGAGCCCAAACGGCATCACCACGAACTCCTAATGGCCATAGTGCGTCTGAAACGCGGTCTTCTGTACATCCTCCTTCTTGACCCTCATCTGATGATAACATGAACGCAAATCGATCTTGGAGAACCAAGATGCTCCCTGTAACTGGTCAAAGAGATCATCAATCCTCAGGAGTGGGTAACGGTTCTTCACTGTTACCTTGTTCAGCTCCCGATAATCTATACACATATGATGCGACCCGTCCTTCTTCTTCACAAACAGAATCGGGGCTTCCCAGGGTGAACTGCTCGGTCTAATGAATCCCTTGTCTAACAGCTCATGCAGCTGTGTAGACAACTCCTGCATCTCGGGGAGATCCAACTGGTATGGCGCCCTGGCTATCGGAGTCGCACCAGGGAATAGGTCGATCCTGAACTCTACCTGTCGCTCCGGAGGTATTCCAGGGAGCTCCTCTGGGAACACATCAACGTAGTCTCGTACCGCCGGAACCTCGCTCACCGTCGCCTTACCCGCCTCTCGGGTGTCCACAACATATGCGACATATCCCGTGCAACCCTGCTGAAGGTAGCGCCTAGCTCTCGCTGCTGAACATACTGTGGGTCCATGTTGTGGCCTCTCGTCGTGGATCACCAACTCTCCCCCACTTGGGGTCTTGATCCGCACCAGCTGTTGTGTGCAATCTATCACCGCCCCATTAGGGCTCAACCAATCCATACCGATAATAACCTTGTTCCCCCGCAAAGGTATGGGAACCAGGTCCACCAAGTAGCGCTCCTCAAACAACCTTAGGACACAATCTTTGAACACTGCTGATGCTCGCACCAATCGATCATCGACAATCTCTACCTCTAAAGGGCAATCCAATCGGCCCGAAGACTCAGCAAACCTCTTGCTAAACGCAAGAGAGACAAACGATCGGGTGGCACCCGAGTCAAACAACACCCGAACTGGGATACTGTTCACATGAAACGATCCTAATGCATATAAACAGAGCACATATCAATATCATAATGTCATCAAAATAAAACAGAGAGAAAGAATCATACCCGTCACCACATCGGGTGCGGCGCGTGCCTCCTCGGTAGTAAGCTAAAATGGCCGACTCTTCACCACTGGAGCCTCTGCCTTGCCCTGCCGGCCATCAGTGATCCGCAAGGTCGCTGGAGCTGGCGCCTTCATTGGCGCTGCTGCTGTCAACTGGGAGCAGTTGGCCCTCTTGTGGCACCTCTGGTTGCAATGGAAACATAGTAACTTCGATGTGTGTATCACAGGTGTGGGGGCGGTACATTCCCTGATGTAGTGCCCCAACTTGCCGCACTTATATCAGCCTGAAGATCCCAACTTGCACGCTCCCTCGTGCATCTTGCCGCATTTCCTGCAGTGGCCTCGCCCCTGTTGGACTTTCGGCCCCGCATCTGCTCCCTTGGGCTTCTTCCCCGAAGCCCCCGCAACATGCCCCTCCTCTGCTTTCCTCTTCCGGATGTGCTCCAGATCTATCTCCCTCTCCCTTTCCCTAGCAATCATATAGTCCAGGGTAGGGCAAGCTAAAAAACTGACATGTTCCTGAATATTGGCTCATAGCATGTCATGATAGTGGGTCCTCCTCATATCCTCATCACCCACGTACTGGGGCACCAACAACGCCCTCTCCCGAAACTTGGCAATGATCTCCGCCACAGTCTCCGTCATCTGCCTCATATCCAAGAACTCCCTGGCTAGCTATTGAAGCTCGACAGCTGGCGCAAACTCTGCACTGAACCTGGTCACAAAGTCCGACCAGGTCATAGCCTCAACAGCCGAGGCTCCCAACGAGTCACCGACGGACTCCCACCAATCTCTAGCTCGGTCTCGCAAACATCCTGCTGCAAATCTCACCTTCGACCCCTCAGGGCAGAAACTAGTCAACTGTGCAGACTCAATGTCTGCAATCCATCGCCTGGCAGCTATGGGGTCCTTCGCCCCATGAAAATCCGGCGCACCACTGCCCCTGAAGTCCTTAAAGAACAGTATGCGAGATCCCAACTGGCCAGATGCCATGTCACTCCTAAACGCGCTGAGGCGGTCCTCCATCAGCTCAACTATCCCTTCCTTGATCGACCCGAAAATGATGGGGGTCGACTCAAGGATGCCTCTGGTGATCTCTGACGCGATGAACTCGCGTAGCCTCTCATCTACTGGCTCAGAACCTGATCCTGAACCCGACCCCTCTCCAGAACGGCCACATGCTGGCCTCTGACATAGTACCACCATTCTGCAATATACACAGGCAACTATTAGTGATATTGATACCTCTAAAGGGATCACATATATTACAAGATCCCTGGTCTTGCCTCAGCCTTCCTTAATTCGGGTACGGATCCTATGCTTTCAGTAGTACGGGCCCATACTACCTTCCACATCTATCTGTACCTTCCTTAAGGACAAACTTGACTCCACCAGATCCCTTTTTCCACTACTGACCCTCTGCTATTCCCATTCTAGGCTTGCCCTAGGGAAAAATCTTTAACACCACCCAAACCGGTCCTCGGCAGCTGAAGGCCTCCTTGTAATGCCAATTAGCCATTACCTGAATACCATCACATGTGATGAGGCCTAGATAATCCTTTGAGTAACATACTTGTCCCTACAACGGTTAGACTTAAACAAGAGTTGCGCAATAGGGCCAAATCCAGTACTCTGAGATTATTCAACCCTGATCACATGTAATGTGACGTATTCACCTAATGACTAACTTCCATCATGCAGAGTCCCACGTAGCACAAAGCAAGCAGCATTCAGACGGAGGAAAACTACTCAAGCAATTCTATAATGCTAAGCTCATACTACCAGGCATAACCTAATTAGGCTATCCTACCACTGTCTACCCAATACTAGCATGTAATTCTCATAAGCTGAAGCACAAAAAGCAGGCACATAAGGCATCACTCCTAGATCCTTAGTCCTATTCTAGCATGATGTTCTACTGAAACTGTTAAACATAACAAAAACTTGTATGGGTACTTTGGGGAATACTTACTTGAGCTTGGCCGGTCGCGCACATCACACACTTCGTTCTTTCTTAAAACTCTTTACTTAATCCTTTAGAAAACTTTTTCTTTTTTGAAATTCCTTAATCCCTTTATTTGAGTTCAGACACCCTCGAAGGCGTGTCCGAATCCCTCAAACCAGGACTCTGATACCAACTTGTAACATCCCAAAATACGGGCCAAAAATTTCGTTTTTATTAAACACTTTGCAAAACATTTGTAAATAAAACATTGTCTAATCAAATCATTTCACATCCATACATCTTGTTGGAAAACCAAAATACGGAATCAACCAAAAGTGAGTTTCCCCCAATTTACCACATACCATATAACGACATAGCATACATATATTGTCAGGCATATCTGGGTGCCCGACCTACCCCTTCAGTCCTCTCGACCGGATACTGACTGGCATATTTGGGTGCTGGTCTCCCCTTCGGTCCTCTCGACCGGATGTTGGGGACTGTTTCAACCCCTACTACTACCACATAACACATATCACATAATCTATCTAGCATGACTGCCCATTCGGCCCTATCGACCGGTAATTTGGGGACTATCTCCCCTATTATGACTAACACATAGCATCAGATCATACTAGCACATAAACATATCACAGGTAGTAGCAACCTTAGATGAATATCACAGAGACAATCATCTAATCATACAACTCCTACTGGTGGGCCGACATTGTGGTCGTAGACCCACTGCTACTGGAAGGTAACTCACCTCGAAAAGTAGCTGCTGAAAGTCTGCTTGCTAAGCGCTTGACTGTTGAACCGGTAATCCTCCGGCTATAAATCATAAACATATATTAGCCACTCATAAATACCCTTAGGTCAGAAGACTGACCCACCCCTGGTCCATGGTCCACTCCTTGGTCAAAGTCAACTTCCAGTTGATTGGACTCCCCGAGTCATGGCACAGACTCGCCGAGTCCTTCTCCTACTAACCCGGTCCTACTCGACAAGTCCCTCTTCCCACTCACTGATTCACCCTTAACTCACTACTTGGGACGATAGAACCGACTCGTGATCCGAATCGCCGAGTCCCCACAAGCAGACCTCCTACTCGCTTCCAAATCCTCACCAGAGCATCCCTTATGAGGATTTGGGTTTCTGGGACTATTGCTACACGTTAAATTGCTAATTCCACGTGCAGATACGAAGGGTTGGACCTTCAACACCTAAACCCCTCTTACACAGTAATAGTTCATATGACTCGCCGAGTTTGAAGAACAACACGTCGAGTTCCGAGCAATCTTCATAGGACTCGCCGAGTTGTTCATTCAACTCGCCGAGTCTAAGACCATCTTCATAGAACTCGCCGAGTTCCACTTTGGGACTCATTGAGTCCCTTCAACCCACTTCCCATACAGACCAAATCTGAGACATGCAACGCTTCCAAACCATAGATCTATGTTCCTAGGGCATGCTTATCACGTAAAGTTGCAAACTTTACGTGCACGGATAGCACTATATGCTCCAAAAGGCAAATCCAAGCTTTTTATGAGGTCATACACTCAATAGGGACCTTAATCACTTCAACCACAGAGACTTTATACTTCTAATATGTCCATAAGGTCTAGATCTGAAGTCCTTTCGGATCATAGAGCACAACACATGGAGTTTGCTGTTTTAGGGCTTGAAAACCACCAATTTGGGACAAAAAGGGGATCTAATGAACTAGTGATTAGGATAGGGACTTTTCTACCTGAATGGAAGCCTCTTGTAGGGTAGATGTCGGATCTACTTCCCCTCCTTGCACTCTTCCACCTCCTTCTTCTTCTCTTAAGCTTCAAACTTCCTTCACAAGGCCAAAATCACTCACAAGGACAAAAAGGGGCTAGGGTTTCGCTCTACAGCTCTTCTGGAAGTGTTAGGGACAAGGGAGGACGAGTTAGAGCGTTTAAATAGGGTGCAAACACCCGGGTTAGGGTTTTTGCCCAAACAGGGCCTACTCGCCGAGTCCGGGAACCGACTCGCCGAGTCCAAGGCAAAATGAATTAATTTAAGAAATATTAATTACAAGGAAAACGTACCAGGAACCAGGTGCTACACTGGTAGTGGTTTTGTGTAGTTAAGGTTGGAGCATGTGGTATTGAGGAAACCTGAGCAGTAGCAGCATTAGCTGCTACAATTTGTAGTCACCGTCGTACCACCTCCGGTAGACCATTGCCACCTGACCCACCTTCAACTGGTGGAGCAATAGGACAACACCAGCAACCATCGCCATAATCTTTTCGCCATCTCAGGTCACCTACATACCCTAGTGAAGCAGCTTCATTGGAGAACCTGTTGCTCTAATCTCGATCTACGGCCAATCTCTTCCTGGCGGATAGGTACCAGGGTACCACCGATATTGATCCTTGAACCAAACTTCTTGGTTCGCCGCCATATATTAAAATAAGAGTGGCGATGATTATTGCTCATGCACCATTCGGCGTCCATCTGCATAGTCTGCATTCATTGGATCGATGTTGTCAAGAGCCTCTGACTCTTCTATCCGACCTCAGTTCCTTGATCCATCGCCAATGACTAGATTCAGAGTACCTTCGTTCACCGCTCGGTGTTCCGACCTCCTTTCCCACCGTTTCCCTCCGTCGATGAACCACAATGATGGCTACATCTAGTACGATCCCAGCGAGAGGGCATTCTTTGCTCAGTTTGTGTGATGATGGGTACTAACCGACTAGTCCTTTTTCTGAATCGTAACAAAATATTCGGCGTACCGTAAATCAGTATTTGGGCTGATTACTCAAATGGGCTCGTCAATTAATATGGGGCTCATACACATTTAGTTTTGGCTCCTTATGATTTATTATAGGCTCCTTCTAAATGAGCTTCTTCATGTCATTGTGTTACATTATTTGTGAGGCCAAACAAAACAAAAATGATTTTGGGCTGTAACACATTTGGGTTCCTCCTACGACATAGGGGCCATGATACTCTAGATGGGCTCTTTCAAGTTGTTATGGTCCAGTTTAACAAGAAAAAAAATTAGCAATTTAATACTTGTTTATCGCAAGCTCCGCTCAACAAAATGCATCGCAACTCGAACTCTCGCGACATTCTAAAAAACAAGATAGAATAGAGATATCTATTTGGGTATGCATTCGGCTCCGAAACTGAGAAAATAGAAGCATATTGCACCATGTGTTTAGTACTTAATTGTCTACACAAAAGAAAAAGACAAACATAAGAAGTGTTTAGAGTCAACCCAAAATAAAAAAATTAAAAAAGAATTTGATCATGGCTTATAATTCTGCAAGTGTGGGCTGAATAATTTTGGACTCCAACAATCTCTTTTGGGCCCCTCCTATGATAAGTGGGCTAATATATATTAGATGCAACATCGGCTCCGACCACATGCTTTGAGGATGTGCTCCTACGCCGAAGACAGATCTGCGAGGTCACAGCAGACAAGGCCGTTAGAGCCACCCCAAGGACTGTGCCCCAGGAGCGGGCTCCGTCGTTCAACTTAGATCATCTGGTAGATATGAGATGGTTCTCTCTAGCTAGAGAGTACAAAATTGGTGCTGGTATTGAGGGTAGTGTATGGTGGCTGACGGAGGAGGGTGGCGGCTGAGCCACCCGGCCGGAGTATAGGGTGGCAGTTGAGCCATGGGGGATGTCTAGGGTAGCGACTGAGCCAAGAGGAAGAGTCTTCTGTTATGGAGGAGGCACTATTCTATTTATAGGGGAAAATTAGCTTAAGGGGAATTAGGTCAGCCCTTGGACCAGCCCAATTCAAGCCCAACGGGCAAGGAGCTGGGCAAGGCCGCTCGGAGGTGTCGAGCGGGGCTAGCGGGCGTGCCCCAGGCAACGCTGGCGGGCGCGCACTAGGAAAGACTGGAAGGGGAGTGCTAGGCAAGGAAGCGCTGGGCCGGGTCGGCAGGAGAATCCCAAGCATGGCTGGAAAAGGAGCGCCAGGCAAGGCTGGCAAGGGAACGTCAGGCAGGGATGGCAGGAGCGCGCCCGGCCAGGATGGCGCTCTAGAGCAGTCTAAGCCATGCTAATGGACCATATATCATCAAGTACCCCTGTCTAATGTTATTGGTACGCGGCCAATGACATCAAACTAGACTTAGTCATATAAACTGTCCGTCGTCAAGTCCCCCTAGTCCGGTGTGATTGTATTGCTAACAATCGGATCGGACTAGACAAAGCACGAATACATGAAATAATAGAGAGAACGACCAAACCTCGACCACGAGATTCGTGGGGTTGTGCGATGAGCCAAACATTGCTTATGCAGCTTGACCTGACTTGATACTCCTTTACTGAGAGGAGTGCGATCCGGTTGCTGCTACGCAACATAACTATTGTTGCAATAATGCAAACCAAGGCTGCTAAAGAGTGTTACGCGACACTGATGTCGATAAAATGTCGGGTCGGGGTAGCTAAGAAGGGTAACCTCGCCATACAGTCTCTAAGACCGTTGTCGAGTTCCGAAGTCTGTAAACAGATACAACACACTTGGTCCATGATTCCCGCGTTCCAGTCACAGCTGGAAGTTGTTAACAGAAATAGACATTTTGAGCATCACACGCACACCCCAATAAGGGGGACGAGACCCGCAACCAACATCGGGTGGAGATTTATATTTCTATGCCTGCTGAATGGGAACTTTGAGTGACTGGTCAGCGGTGCACACTTTGCAAGTCCCTTGTAAATGCTTTACAGACTAAGCTTTGCTCTGTGAGTTTGTTGTTGGCGCACTCTGAGTGGCGTGGCGCTAGAGCGATTATCTGTAAGGACAACAAGATCAATTTTGTGAGTTAGTATATTTTCTTTAAATAATAAACTAATTGATTTTCTGTCCAGGCTTTTTTGAAATGCTTCATGAGTATTAGTAGTAGTAATGCACTACTCTTATCCCTCCTTTTTTTGGAAATGTCGAGCTAGTCAGACTAAATCTTCTTGATTCAGATTTAGTTAAACTAAATTGGATCATGCGAAGATTACACTGTTGATTTTATCTTGCAAAGACGACCCATTGTCAGCATAAAAATGGTTTTAGGGAGACCCAACAAGATTGTTGGAGCCCAAAATAATATTTCCGTCCCTTAGGCCCACATCTTTTTTTTTTTGTGGTGAGCTGATTTGTTAAATAGGGCACACATGGCCCATCCCGTTTTTTATCGGGTTTGAAAAGGGATAACTGAACTCTTCTTCACTTTCACGCTTAAGAAGAAAACATGCAATGGAGTTGTAGGTGGCGATTTTTGTGGTTTCTCGTCGTACTCGTCGCTTGTACATAGAGGGAGGTCGGAAGAGCAACCTTTGCCAGCTACGCAAGCCTAATGGTTTTTCAATTGAAATGATCGACAACTAGGGGCGAAGTCAGAGTAGTGGTGGTCGCGATTGCAGTTCCAGTTAGAGAAGGTAACGGAGGTTGTTGACTAACTTGAAAGGACTGGTGAAGGTTGGTATTTTTCTTTAGCAGTTGATGATCAGTGGTGGGTTTGGGAGAGCAGGGGTCGTAATTGTTGTTGGTGCTGTGATATGGGCATATTTAGTCATAAGGATCATGCATGATCTTAATACTTTATGTTAATTTTATCTCAAATAATGAACCAAAGGTGCTTAATTAGCTTAAATATTTCA
This sequence comes from Lactuca sativa, assembly GCF_002870075.4. Classification (NCBI taxonomy): domain Eukaryota; kingdom Viridiplantae; phylum Streptophyta; class Magnoliopsida; order Asterales; family Asteraceae; genus Lactuca; species Lactuca sativa. Next base: position 131,592,175 of record NC_056626.2, read on the forward strand.
TTTTCATCAACAATCACATGCTCGGATGGAAAAGGAAGTGGAACTAGCGATTGGAAGCTTGGATCTTGGATTTTGAAGAAAGAAGGATGTTGTTGGGCAGCTTGACCCTTCGTCAGTGTTTTGGCCATATCTCATGAACCGTAACTCCGATTGACTAGATTCAAAATGTTCTGAAAACTAGACACGATTTCGGAGGACTTTCATGTTTTGAGAAAATGCTGATTCCAAATGGACTCGACGATTAGGCCGTAAACTCGATGAGTCACTTCGAACTTTCGCGATTCTGGACGCGCTGACTTGCCGTACACGGGTTTTAAGTGACGGACTCGCCGAGTAGGTCACTGGACTCGACGAGTCACCTCTGTTTTGTGAAAATCTATATAAAGGGACATTCAGATCGATAACCTAGGATATAGATGAACCCTTGGAGGCCAATTGTCAACTAAAGGTGCTTCTAGAGCGTGGGAAGAAAGGGAATCAACCCTACATTCAATTTTAAGGAGAATCAAGGAAAAATCAAGTTTACTCTTTACCTAATCTCTTGTTTGAACTATGTTTTTACCAATTGATTTCGTTTTTGAGCTTGTTTCTGCTATAATCATGAGCTAAAACTCATAACTTCTGTTTAGGTAGATGAATTTGTGAACATGGATTGATTATTTGATTAGGATTAATTTTAATTGATGATTATGTTTTATTAAGCTTGTTAAAGAACCTTATGTGTTAACAATAACTATTCTCATGTTAATAAATTAGTAATTAAGTTGTATGAACATCTCTTAGTTATTAATTTCATATGATTTATTGTGACCACATAGTTGTATGTCTAGGAATAGCGAATGTGAAACTAGAATTAACTAGAAGATATGTAAGTTAATGTGTGAGCTTGTTTGATGAACATCAGCAGGAGGTTAATTGAAGGGCCAATTTAATTGACCATTACAAGTCTTATTTAACCCGAATCAATAACTAGGAAATCCGTTAATTTAGACAACTAGCCACTGCTTGAGTTAATTTGTTTCCTAAGGATTAGTAATAGCGAACGTGAAACTAATCATCTTAGTCGGTAGCCAATGAAAAATTAATCTGATACATTGAAATCATCCATGGGAACAAATGAGTCGAACCTAAACAGAAGTTATCTTTATTATTGAATTTAGTTGATTTTTATTTGCTTAGCTCTTAGTTTCTTAGTTTAAGTTTTAGTTAATTGTTTAAGTTTCTAGTCTTGCAAAACTAGAGAAACCCCCTTTCTATTACTTGTTTTATTTAGATAATATTATCATTTCTTTTAATTGTTTACCATTCCTTGTGTTCGATACCCTACTTACTTGAACTAAACTACTAATCGATAGGTACACTACCTTTCGTGTGTTCGTCTTTGTGTTTAAGTTAGTAGGATTAAAACTAGTTGGTTTTACACACATTATGCTGCTAGGGCTAACCGTAGATTGCAGGTTGAACAGACCAGGTTCTCATCGTCAGAGTCGAGAGCGCCTGGTGGTCTTTCAATCGTCCGAGGAAAAGGTCGGGGCAGAGGTGTTGTATTTGCTTGGTTGTCTGGAGGTTGCGACTGGTTGACTGGAGATTGATTGGTGTTGTTGCAGCTCTGGACAACAGCGGTGATAGGGAACACAAAGGCTAGTAGGAAATGTCCAACAATGGCAACTAGGTTCTACTTGTTAGAATCAGAAACGCCTGGCTGTTGAGAAACGATATCTTCCGGCAATTGGAGATAATGGCGATCGAAGATGTAGAGGTTGGTGGTTGGGTTCCAGGCTGCTAGTGGAGACTACTTAGTTAGGTTGGCTGGTGGTGAAGGCAAGAGTTGCTATCGGGGCCACTCATCGAAATCAGTAGTGACCGGTGATGGCGACTATGAAGCAATGATTGCTACTGTTTGGACTCAACAGGTGGATCGGTGGTTTGTGTGGTTCATCGTTCGAAGGTAATTTGGGATTGCCATTGATGTCGTAGTTTTGATTCCAATTGAAAAATTGAGGGGCATTGGTTGTGGCCGGAGGTGGGGTAGAAGGCCACAATCGTTGGAGTTGCTGTCATCTCGGAGGTGTTGTAACTCCGGTTGGCAGCAGTCGGTTGGTGAGGGTTTTGTTGATGCCTCGTCGGTGAACCATTGATCCCATAGGTGATCGTCGATTGAGCCCTCATTGCACAGCTATAGGAGGTCAACGGGTGGTGCTTTGGGTCAAGTCTCCGGCGAGAGGAGTTGGGGTTTTGGGGAGTCTATGACTGCCCGGGAAGATGTGTTGACCCGATGGGTCCCTATTCTTTTGTTCTTTCTGTCGACTTGTGTGTCTTTTTAAGACATATGGGGCCCTTTTTTGCTTGTTTGCTAGTTTTGCTTCTTTGAATTTTATGTTGTAGAGTGTACACCCATGCCCCTTCTTATATTTTTTTGAAAGTTATTTTTTGTAATGCTAACTAGTGTAGGGGTAACTTTTATTAGTGTGTTGGAAGGCACACAACTTAAGTAAACTTACACACACACACACACACAAACTCATTACTAAAATGAGTTTTTAATAATATATGAACTGGAAGATGGTAAATTTTATGAAAGCTTTCTTTTTCCTCCAACTTTTTTAGTAAGTTACCAAAAAGAATGGCAAAAGTGATATGGGATGAAAGTGTGCTTTCTGAAAGTTTGAGAGGGTAAACAAAGGTTATGTGAACTTATTTCCTTCTCCAAATTTCTAAACAATTTGAGTAAAGTGATATACAAAAGATTATAAACATGGGATTTCCTAAAAATTAAATGGACTGAAGGTGGGTTAAAACCCATAAAGAACCTCTTCTCTCTTTTTTCTATGAAGAGTTTTGTAAAATCTACAAGCTACACAGCTGTATGTACAAATAAATGTTTTAGGAATTGCAGTTCTTTACAGAAAATCTAAACAAAAATCGTTTTTTTGTAACATATAAACAAAAAATGAGGTAAAAACTCATAAAAAATTCTTTTCTTCTAAAATTGCTAAACAAACGCCCAACATATAAACAAAAAACGGATCTAAGAAGGTTTTTGCTAGCTTGGGGAGTGTTTGAGTGAAGAAAACCATGTAGGTCTGTATATCTGAACTAAAAATTCAATGGATCTATAGTTCTAAAAGATTTGTGAAGCAAATTTGGACAGATCTGGGAAAAAATTAAGAAGATTTGAGCAAATGATGGGGTAAAACTCATAGAGAACTTCTTTTCTTCTCAACTTACTGAGAAAACCCCCAAAATATAAACAAAAACGGATCTAACAAGGTTTTTCTCACTAAACCTTCTTTACTCTTCAGCTTGCTCAACAGATCTGAAAATCTTTTGTTTTCCATCTCTAAGCTTCTAGAGGAAGCACCAAATAACCAACTTAAATGAAGTTGTACATGAGAAATCAAAAACCAAAAACCGATTTTCTTGAAAATAAGCAAGCAAAAGAGGTAAAGACTTGTAAAATATTATTTGTTCCTCAATTTTTTAAATAAAATTCGAAAATATGAACAAAGATGGAGAAAAACTCATAAAAACCTCTTTTCTCCCCAACTTTCTATATAATCCATCAAAATATAAACCAAAAGATGGATCTGATAAAATCTTTTAACTAGAGAATTGCTCAAATAAACTAAAACAAGAAATATTTAGATATCTGAGCAAAAACGAAGTAGATCTAACAATTTGAGCAAAAACTCAACAGATCTATTGAATTGAACGAAAAAAGTAAAGAAATCAAAAGACCTCAATGAAAAAATGGACAAATCAAGAGATCCAAACGATGGTTAAACATATCTGAATAGATCTTGGCAAAACCAAATCGATCTAAGCAGATCTTGGTAGAAGCCAAATGGATCTGAACCCAATGGTACTAGAAATGAAGAGATCTGAGGAAAACCTTTAGCTAAAACGACAGATCTGAGCATATCTAGACAAGAACGAGATGATAGTTGCTCGTTCGAGTCTAGGATGGCGCTAAATGATGCGACATCGGCTCTGACCACCTGCTCTAAGGATGTGCTCCTACGCCGGAGACAGATCTACGAGGTCACAATAGACAAGGCCGTTAGAGCCTCCCCAAGCACTGTGCCCCGGGAGCAAGCTTTGACAGTCAAGATAGATCATCTGGTAGATCTTATATGGTTCTCTTTACCTAGAGAGAACTATCTTGGTGATGGTGTTAGGGTAGTTTATGGTGGCTGAGGGTGGAGGGTGGCGGCTGAGCCACCCGGCCAAAGTATAGGATGGTGGTTGAGCCATGGGGGAAGTCTAGGGTAGCGGCTGAGTCGAAGGGAAGAGTCCTCCTTCATGGAGGAGGCACTATTCTATTTATAGGGGACAATTAGGTCAGGAATTGTGCCAGCCCAATTCAGGCCTAACTAGCAAGGAGCAGGGCAAGGCCGCCCGAAGGCACTGGGAGTGGCGGGCGAGCGCGCCCCATGCAAGGCTGGCGAGCACGCACGAGGAAAGGTTGGCATGGGAGTGCCACGAGAGGGAGCACCGGGTCGGGCCAGCAGGAGAGTCCCCAACACGACTGGAAAGGGACCACCAAACAAGGTTGGCAAGGGAATGCCAGGGAGGGCTGGCAGGAGCATGCTAGGCCTAGCTGGCACTCTAGATAGTCTAGGCCATGATAATGGACCATATATCATTAATATTCATTTTGGGCTTAAGTTGTATTGGATATGTCATGGGCTACATGTACAATTTTAAAATGGGCCACCCTTGCAAACAAAGTAAATTTTTTAACGCTCACATTCCGCAAGTCCTGCTCAACTGAATACGCTTTCAGAAAAAGTGTTGCAGTCCGGACCATTCGACACTTTCTAAAAAAAGAGGTAGGGAGAAGAGTAGTATGTTACTACTACTAGTGAAGTGTTTTGAAATAAACCTCATCAACCATGTTGCCCGGCTATTAACAGCCATGTTTACCAACTCCAGACAATCTCGATACTCAGGTCTTACCATTCACGTTGACTGAACTCGCTAGTCTCGCTGCTCAGCTCTCAGCAACCGCGCTTCCTGGACCTCAGCAGTCACGCAGCCCGGTCCTCAGCAACCATGCGACCCAGCTAAGCAACCGCAAATCTCAGTCATCATCAGTTATGTTGTCTGAGTCCCAGCAGTCACGCCATCCGCGCTACCCAACTCTTGTCAGCGCTTACATTCCCTAGATATTTCCAGCAACTATGTACCTCAGCTTTCAGCAGTTATACATCCATCTTTCCCTTTCTTCACCTCCTCTAAGAAAAAAAAGGGGGGAGGGTTGGTACGACACTATGCAGAAGTGATATTTTTTCTAAAAGGGTAGAGTTAATGTACATGAAGAGCTGATGCTATGCATGTGTAACGACGTAAATTTTCAAAACAATTTTTCGTTTTTAAATCATATTTTCAATCACCAAAAGCAATATCCAACAACTGTATCTAATATCATCATAATAAACAAATCCCAAAATCTCAAAAGATCTCAACTACATAAATCCTCTCAGTGTGTATGGATCATGCTGGCGCCTTCCCACAGACCTCGCTAGTACCTAAAACACCCAACACAATAACTGTAAGCATAAATGCTTAGTGAGTTCCCCAAAATACCACATACAACACATACGCCTTTCCAGGCCATAACTCTGTGGGACCTTCTGGTCCAAGTGTCTCAGGGGACTTCCGTCCCAAATCCCGGTAGACCTTCCGGTCCTACCCGTATCGACCTTTCGGTCCGTAACCTCCTGACCTTCCGGTCCATGTCCTCTTGACCTTCCGGTCCATATCATCTTGACCTTCCGGTCCTTTTCATACATAGCATACATAACACATACATATCACATATCAACACATATAGCACATACAAGACCTTTCGGTCACACATAGGTACCCTTCCGGGTATAGTATAGTGAGAAGACTCACCTCGGCTATCTCGGATAATCTCGCACACATATCAACTTATCTAGCCTCCGCCTAAACACATAGACAATTATCTCAAATCAATAATGGCTCTCCAGGCTAGACTAGTCTCTTCCATGACCCCTAAGAAGGCTAAAAGATCATTTTACCCTTCAAATGGTCCACAAGTCCGATCATTGACCAAACCCTAAAAGTCAACGGTCAAACTTTGACCAGACTCGTCGAGTGCACTTGTGCGACTCTGTGAGTCCATGCATGTCCTCTTCGCCCCTGGTCCTCACTCAACTCGCTGAGTCAACTCTACAGTCAACGAGTCATCACAGGTCGCGAATCACGGGTCAACCCGACTCAACTCATCGATTCAATTTTGGGCTCGGCGAGTTTCTCCCATGAAAACACTCAAATGATCCTTTGAGTTCAGATTTGCTTCACCAACCAGTAGATCTATCCTCTAACACTCGAAAGCCACGTAAAGGTTCAAACTTTACGTTCATGCAATGCTTATAAGACCAAAACATGGAGAAATAACCTTAAAAATGGGGCTCAACTCTCAAGGCTCACATGAAACCTCATAAAGCTGGAAGCTTGGGACCTTTTGTACCTCTCAAGGTCCAGATCTATCATCTATACCCAAAGGGACCTCAAATGCTTCACTATCCAACTCAAAATGGCACAAAGGAAACCCTAGATTCAAGGAATCTATCAAATACACGAAATGGGAAGAAACTTGTACCTCAAAACGTGAATCTCAACGTGAACAACATAGATCCAAGCTCCATAATCGATCTAGCTTTGATTTCTCCACTCCTTCTTGCAAGATCACACCAAAGGATGAAGAATTAGCCTGCAAAATGCTCTCTAAGCTCTCTTTTCTCTCTAGGGTTTTCACAGGGGAGTAATGGCCGCAAATGATGGCCATAAGGGCCTTTAAATAGGGCTCAGGCCCTGAGATTTAGGTTTTCACTTAACAGGGCGGGCTCGTCGAGTCCACTCATCGACTCGTCGAGTCTGGTCATTAATCCATACAGAATTCGCAATCCTGTTCGGCGAGTCCGAGCGTCTACTCACCGATTCCCTCCCTAAAACTTTAAGATATATATACTTAAAATTAGATACCTGGGAAACCGGATGTTACAACATGATAGTGCACTCCCGGGGTGACATTAATATTCCGGATCAAAATAGGAGTTGGGCCTGAATTGGGTTGGCCCAAGGCCTGACCTAATTCCTCTTAACCTAATTATCACTTATAAAGTGAACAATATATCCTCCATGGAGGTGGATCCTTTCTCGGCAGCTCAGTCACCGCCCTAGGCTCCGTTTGGGTGGCTCATTTGCCACCCTCCGCCGTCAGCCACCATACACCACCAACACCAAGATGGTTCTCTGTAGCTAAAGAGAACTATCTTAAATCTTCCAGATGAGCTAAATTGATCGTCGGAGCCTGCTCCCGAGACACAGTCCCTGGGGCGGCTCTAACGTCCTTGTCTATTGTGACCTCGCAGATCTATCTCTGGCGTAGATGCACATCCTCAAAGCAGGTGGTCGAAGTCGAAGTCGCATGAATCGCCATTTGTGCATTCGACCCTGTTACTATAGTGAGGAAAACTCACCTCACAAGTAGTGTTGAACCGATAAATCAAATCCCAACTCACAGATCCAAACTCAACTACATGCAACCACCATATAACTGATTCCATTAGAATCCCAGATTACCAAAATACCCTCAGAAGTCAAACTTGGTCAACCATGGTTAACATTCAAGGTCAACACTCCATGTTGATACAACTCGTCGAGTTCATCTACTGACTCGTCGAGTTCCTTCATATCTCTGAAGATCGTGAAAAGCTCGATACAACTCACCAAGCTACCAGAGCCACTTGTCGAGTTCTTTAGTGTCCAGAAAACCGGGAAAACCCTAGTCAACTCGCCGTATCATCTCACCCTCTCGCCGAGCTCACCCAGCATCCAAAAATAAGGAAAAACCCTATCAACTCGTCGAGTTGTCTAAGAAAATCGTTGAGTTTTCCTATCTTAACGTATTCAGCCCTTTCTAGTCGAATCTAAGGCCCCAAACTATAGATCTAGCCTCTTAGAACTGAGATACCACATAAATTTGCTAACTTTATGTGCATGCAAGGCTTCAAAGGGATTAATACACTAAAACTAAGCTTAATAAGAGGTTTAGGGTATGGAGGAGGGCCAAGAAAAGATAAAGTGGGAAACTTTATGTCCATAGAGGCCTAGAGGTGTCTAGATCTGAAACCACATCCTCTTGACAAGCCCAAATCCAACAAGGACTCCATTTTGCACCAAAAATGACCATATACTTTCATAAGAGGAGATCTAAACAAGAAGAAGTCAAGGTATCAACTTTATACCTCATGATGGTTGCCAAAATAGAGTGGATGTCGGATCTAAAGCGTCCTCCTCACTCCAATCTCTTCAATCTTCGAATTTCCTTCCAAAAGAGCACCAAAAGTCACCTTCCTAGCTTTCACACACACATAATGAGATAAGATGCACAAAATAGGGTTTCTCTGGGCGATAAGGTGGTAAGGGAGGTTGGTATGGGGACGTAAGGTCCTTTAAACAGGGTGTAGACCCTAAAAATTAGGGTTTTCATGCACAGCCTCAACTCTTCGAGTTGGGGTCCTTCAACTCGTCGAGTTGGTTCCAAAACCATGCGGCCTTATTAGTCTCTACACAACGAGTTGGGGCCTCCAACTTGTCGAATAGGTCTTGTGTGTTGTATATAAATCTTTAAAATTCCATACTTAGGAGTCAGGATGTTACAATTCTCCCCCACTTGAACTAGACTTCGTCCTAAAAGTCTATTGCGGTGAACTATTCCGGATAATGCTCCCACATCTTGGCCTCTAGCTCCCAAGTGCACTAGGATCCCCTCTGATGCTCCCATTGTACCTTTACCAAATGTATATCCTTATTATGTAGAACATTCACCTTCTTTTCTAGAACGGACACTGGCCTCTCCACGTAATTCAGGCGCTCATCTACCTGAATATCATCTAATGACACCACTGCATCCTCATCTAATATGCACTTTCGCAATTGCGAGACATGAAAAGTGTTGTGAATCTGACTGAACTCCTCCGAGAGATCCAGTCTATACGCTACCTTGCCAACCCTGTAAATAATCCAAAATGGCCCAATGTATCGGGGACCCAACTTTCCCCTCTTCCTGAAGCGAATCACACCCTTCCAGGGTGAGACTTTTAGCAACACCATGTTGCGAACCTGAAACTCCAACTTTGATCGGTGTCGATTGATGTAACTCTTTTGTCGACTCTGAGCAGTCTATAACCGTTGCCTGATCTGCTGAATCTTCTCAGTAGTCTGCAGAACCACCTCGGTCCTACCTATCACCCTGTGACTAACCACACCCCAGCATACTGGGGTACGACATCTCCGTCTACACAACCAATCAAAAGGCAGAGCACCAAAGTTGGAATGAAAGTTGTTGTTATAGGAGAACTTTGCAAGAGGTAGGTAGGAGTCACAGCTCCTACCAAAGTCAATAATGCAAGCTCGCAACATATCCTCAAGGGTCTATATGGTCCGCTCACACTGGTTGTCATCCTGCGGATATACATATCGGCAAACTTCTCGGCCGACAAACTCTCCCGAGTTGCTAGAAAATGGGCGCTCTTGGTCAATCCATCCATGATGAACCATATAGCATCATATCCCTTCGCCGTCCTCGGAAGCTTAGTGATAAATTCCATCGTGATCAGCTCCTATTTCCACATGGGAACCTCTAGCGGTTGCAGCTTGCCATGCGGCCTCTGATGCACGGCCTTGACCATCCTGCAGGTCAAGCACCTCTCGATGTACCATGTGATCTCTCTCTTCATGCACGGCTACCAGTATCTCAGTCTCAAATCTTGGTACATCTTGGTGGCCCCCGGGTGAATAGAGAAGCGAGACTTATGAGCCTCCTCCAGTACAATCTTTCAGACCCCACAAAACATCAGAACCCAATCCCGAACGCAACGGGTCAACAAATCCCCAACTATCCTGCACGAATCTGGTGATCTCACCCCTAATCTTCTCCAGTTTCCAGTTCTCCTGTCATACACCCTCATCGTGAGCTTCCCTGATTTGGCTCACAAGTGGAGAATCCACTAATATCCTCATGCATGCCGGTGCAGCAGATGATCCAGCCGGCAGCCACCATGGTTGGCTGCGATGGTGGCCCGCTAGCGTTCCGGCCATCTACACACACACAACGACTGAACATGTCCTTCATTTCCGATCTAAACTAGAAATGCACCTTACTCACAAAATTAACAAATACAACACCACCACTCACACGGAGGTGGATGGCAGTCGAAGAACACAGCAGGAGGAGCAGCCGATCAGAGTGGCAACGATGATAAACTGGCTAAAACATAGCACTAACGAACATAGAAGAGGCTTAGAATGCGAGCGATAAAAGCATCAGACTGATGAACGTTCGCTCGAGTCATCGTTGTCGTCGACAACGGAGCAACGAAGGAGCTGAACGACGACCCATAGTGACGGCAAGGGCGTTGGCTGAAAATGGCGATCGCTTGGAGGTGTGACTAATCGTAGAAACATGAACAAATGACAATGGCGGCTGGAGAGTCACACATGGCGGCTAGCGGATGTGATTAGGTTTAGAGTTTTGAAAATGCCACAAGGGGGAAGCAGGAATTGATGACCTTAAACCTGGCTCCGTAATAAACTTCTTTCCCTTTTACACAATCGGCCCTTCCTTCACTAAACATTATAAACTGAATCCAAATTTTACCCTTTAGCCCCTGCTTCCCAAAAATCTATTCAATATAAGTCCAAATGATACCATTTAAACCATAAATTCCCAACATTTCACTCTCAAGGCTAACACCAAATAACTATTATGGATTTAGGGATTCAATAAAACAATATGAAATATACTTCTCATCCTAGTGTTCATTTATTTATTTATTTTATTTAATCATATTTATTTAAATTCCAAACTAGAATGTTACATTTCTCCCCCACTTAAATTAGATTTTGTCCTCGAAATCATTCGTTACCATTCCTGCCACGCCAAACAACTTGAGCAGCAAGGCTACTACCTCGAGCATACTACAACCTTCCCAAAGCAACCAAAACCAACCCTCATAGGGCTCTCTATCTTGCAGATGAATGAATTCTTTGCAATATAATCACATGTACACAATCTCAAATCTGAAGTCTCAAGATGGTTTGACTCCCTGATAGACCGTCCGAACTGAATTATTGTTGAATCCAACCCACTTGTCTCCCAACTGGCTACTCTATTTTTCATAGATGGAGGTCATCTCTAGGTAACAGATCTCTCTCTCTCTCTCTCTCTCTATATATATATATATATATATATATATATATATATATATATATATATATATATATATATACATATATATATATATATATATATATATATCATGGTCTATCTCTCTCAATGTTAATAATTTTTTTTATTAAAATCTATCTCGTTAAATTGTAATCAATATCTTAGTTGTGATCTATCTCTCTTTTAATCATAATCTATCTTTCAATCATGATCTATTTGTAAATTGTAATCAATTTATCAATTATAATGTATCTATCAGTATGATCAATTCCTCACACGTGATATTGGTAAAATCTATCACTCAACAAAATCTATTTCTGCATACTAATCAAACTCTCAATCAAGATCAATTTTTGATTATAATCTATTTCAATCAAAATCTATCTGGAATCTATCTCATTTATACGATATATTTCAATTAATAATCTATCTCTTAATTAAAGTCAATCTTTCTATCAAATATAAACCTCTCAGAATAATCTCTCAAATATCATTCGTATACTCGATAAGAGTAGTATTACTCACCTGTTTAGTCAGCAGGCTAATTTCCAGTCTCAGTTTCACATGCTAAAACCTATTTATCATATAACAAGTTCCTTAGAACCTGTCATAACTCACCAATAACTATACTGTATGACCTCATTTGTAAATAATAATCAAATTTCATAATATAATCATAATAGGTGTTGGGGACAAGTGTCACACCCCAAAACCTGAACGGCGGAAACGTTTTGGGGCGGAGGACGTCATGTACAATATCACAACAATGTATAACAGTAAACAAGCAACAACATCATCCAATGAATTAATAGTATAATTTTAATACAAGTGTGTTCTATATATAGTTTATAAGACACAAAAAATTAATAATCAAAATAAAGACGAGTCTTGAAAGCTCCGTCTTCTCAAAACCTGGTTATCGGTACCTGTCTACTAGTGACCTGAGAATACAAATTATTTTGAAAGAGTAGATCAGCATTTCAACTGGTGAATTCATAAGTATTTTAGTGTCATTATTTGTATGAAAATGTTTGATGTAAATGTGAATAAGTATTTGTAATAAATGTTTGTATCTCCTAGAAAATCCTATATTTTCTACTAAAAGTAGCTTTCTACCAAGGCCCGAATGTTCTGTGTGTTTTTTGTTTGTAAAAGGGTGTATCTTTCCCAAGTATGACTATCATTACCAAAATATAGTTTACATTTCCGTTTATGTAAGAAGATCACAATGTGAATGCAATGGGAAAATAACGATGTACTGTAGTATTGTATATAAGTAACTACCAACATACTAACTACCTTAAACCAGTTTGTTAATAAAGGTAAAATGTGATATGATTGTAACCCTACTTGATCGACTAGTAAAACACACTGCTCAAAAGACGTCGAAATGGTATGACATTCGTCACCCGTAGACGTGTAGGTCCCACTTTAGCTAGCAGCAAGGTGTAGGACGGTCAGTCCCGTATAGATCTATACACAAATTCACGCTCTCCCTCCAGGAGACTCTGGTTACCAAACGTGACATAGCAGTAAATTGTCATGCCATGAAGTAGTGGCTCACATTAATGTTATAGTATTCTAGTGTTTGTATAGTATGTTCTAGTGTATTGTATGTTCTCTCTATTCTAGTGTATAGTATGTTCTCTTAGTATAGTGTAGTGTATCTTCTCTTAGTTTCTCATCATAGTATGTTCTTTTTGTTTCTTATAATAGTAAGTTTGTATTGACTCATGAATGAACCGACTCTTGTATGGTTCATTGTACTAGAAGTAGTGACTGGTAAATCCCTAAAATATACCTATTATAGTTTACTAGTAATATTGTTTGAATGCCTGAGTATGTTTGTACACCTTTGCTACCCAAACGTGCTGAACTTATGTAAGAACTTTTATATCTATACATATATATACATAATATATAAATAAGATTCAAACAACACTCGGACAAACAACCGGATACCCTAAGTCCACAACCAAACAAGGAACAGGAAATAAAGTGAGTTATCAGTCCTAAGTCCTTTCAACCTTACTGATATAGCTATATATATGTAGACATGATTTTGACAATATATAAGTTTAAAATAGTTTAATAAAAGTTTAACATATAAAATAGTTTTAACCATTTGAATGGCAACAGATGACTTGATGTCAGTTTATAAAATGTTTTGAAGAGTTGTTTGATAAAACAGTTGAAGTATAAGAAAATCCACTTGTTTGATAGATATTAATCACATGTGATTGATATAATAAGTATATTAGTTAAACTTGTATTCTCCCCCATTAAAGCATTCAAATCATTTAAAAGATAAGTTAAGGGGGTATGAACTCACCTGTAGTGAGTGATACGAATGAAAGATCGGTTGTAGGATGCTAAGTGCTAAGTGAAATCTCAGGCACAAGCGGATCCTAATAAGCATATAATGACACATATATGTATATAATTAGTTTTTATACAACTAATAATGCAAGGAAACACATTAGGGACTAGGAAACACTTGAATGGAAGTGCTAAAATCACATGTGATTGCACTTAAAGGGAGTTTACAACCACACTAGGTGCTCACGGCCATGATGTTCACGGCCCAAGGTGTTTACGGCCAATGGGTTTACGGCCCTATGAGTTTACGGTCGTAAACTCATGAAGTCTTGTGCTAAAGGGTGTTTTTAAGGTCTTTCAAGCAACAAGGAAGGTTCTAGACCCAATCCTAGCCTTAAGATGAGTTTATGGCCAAACTAGTAGCCTTAACAAGGGTTTATGGCCAAGGGAGATTCTCCTGGCCATAAACTCTCATTGTTTTTGGAAAAAGGTTGCTTTCAAGGGTGTAAATCAAGAGCTTCTACTAGATATAAAGTATAGGAAAAGGATACTTACAATATGGAAGCAAAAATGGTTGATTTCGGCCTAAAGAACTAGTGTGTGTTCTTGGTGTTCTTGAAGATCTAACCCAAAGATGAATTTCATGGATGAAATCAAAGGGTGATACTAGTTAAGGAGATGTATCAACTAAACAAATGATGAAACACTTACATTTTTGAAGATAAAAATGAAGATCCTAATGATACTTGAGAGAGAATTTAAGTTTCTTGAGTTGAAATGGTGAATAATGAGGAAAAGGGAAGGAATATCATACTTAAGGTCATGAGTTTACGGCCACCTTGAGTTTACGGCCGTAAACTCATGTGATGTGGAGTTTATGGCTTGCTTGATGGTTTTGAACTTCAGAAAATACTTCCTAATACTCATTCCTTGGATGTACTAGGCTTAGAAAGTTCAAACAGACCCTAGACAATGCTAAAAGATAGCAGAAACAAGTGTGACTTTGATTGAGTTGAATGGTTATACAAGATAGAAATTTCGGGTTGTCACATCATCCCCCGTTAGAGAGAATTTAGTCCCAAAACTAGAGTTTAAGCAATTACAAATAATTAAGCGAAGAGGTGAGGATATTTCAGTTTCATTTTATCCTCGAGCTCCCAAGTGAATTCAGGTCCTCGCTTGGCATTCTAGTGAACCTTCACTATCGGGATACGGCTTTGCTTGGTTTGCTTGACCTCTTGGTCCATGATCTCTATTGGTTCTTCCACGAATTTGAGGCTCTCGTTGATCTCGATCTCATCGAGTGGGATTACAAGAGTCTCGTCGAACAAAAACCTTTTCAATTTCGAGACACGGAAAGTGGAATGTACGTTACTGAGTTCGCGAGGTAGATTGAGTTTGTAAGCTATAGGGTCGATTCTAGCGAGAATCTCGAAAGGCCCTACATATCTTGGATTCAGCTTTCCACGCTTTTTGAAGCGTTTCAAACCCTTCTAGGGTGAGACCTTCAATAGAACACGGTCGCCAACCAGGAATTCCAAAGGTTTCCTTCTCTTGTCTGCATAGCTTTTCTGTCGGTCTCCAGAGGCTTTCAATCATTCACGAATTTGAACGATCTTCTTTGTCGTTTCCCGAATGATTTCCAGACCTGTGAGAGTGCTGTCAGGAATGCGTCCTTTAGCTAACTGGGTGTCACCCACCTCAGCCCAGCACAGAGGGGGTCTGTACTTTCAGCCATAGAGGGCTTCAAATGGAGCAGCCTTTATGCTCGTGTGATAACTGTTATTATAGGAGAACTCGACAAGGGGTAGATGAATATCCCATGCCTTTCCAAAGTCAATCACATAGGCTCGCAACATATCTTCAAGAGTTTGAATAGTCCTCTCACTCTGTCCGTCGGGTTGAGGATGGTAGGTTGAACTCATGTCCAGCCTAGTTCCTAGGGAACTTTGTAGCGACTGCCAGAACCTTGAAGTGAATCTACTATTTCTATCAGAGATAATGGATATGGGAACACCATGCATTCGTACGAGCTCCCTAATGTAGGTTCTAGTGAATTTCTCCATCTTGTCAGTTTCTTTGATAGGTAGGAAATGTGAGGACTTGGTTAACCTGTCTACGATCACCCATATGGTATCGAGACCACCCGTATTGAGGCTCTCGTTGATCTCGATCTCATCGTGATCCGCTCCCACTTCCATTCAGGTATCTCCGGTTGTTGAAGTAAACCTGATGGTTTCTAGTATTCGACCTTAACCTTGGCGCATGTAAGGCATTTACTCATGAAGGTAGCAATCTATGCTTTCATGTTAGGCCACCACTATAGCTTTTTAAGATCCAGATACATCTTATCTGAACCTGGGTGGACGAAATATCGAGTATTGTTCACTTCTTCCATGACCAAGTCTCTGAACCCACTGTGTTTCGGTTTCCAGATCTGATCCATGAAATATAAGGCTCCGCCGCCCTTGACTTCCAAGTTCTTATCCATCCCTCTCATGGATTCACCCGCCACATTTTTAGGTTTTAAGGCTTCGAGCTGAGCCTCATTAATTTGTGTGGACAGATGTGAATGGATAGTCATAGTCAATGATTTGACTCTTCGACCAGAGTATTCTTTCCGACTTAGGGCATCCGCTACTACGTTAGCTTTACCGGGATGATAACGAATTTCGCATTTGTAATCACTGAGTAGCTCAACCCACCATCGTTGTCTCATGTTGAGCTCCTTATGGTCGAATATATGTTGAAGGCTTTTGTGATCTGTAAAGATAGTATTTTTTGTATCGTACATGTAATGTCTACTGATCTTCAGAGAAAACACAACTGCTTCTAACTCAAGATCATGTGTGGTGTAGTTGACCTCGTGCGTCTTTAGCTGTCTTGAGGCATAGGCGATGACCTTACCTCGTTGCATGAGAACACAACCGAGTCCTTGGTTTGATGCATCGCAATAAACTACGAAGTCCTCTATTCCTTATGGGAGGGATAGTATCGATACAGTGCATAAGGCTCGTTTCAGCGTTTCAAACACCTTCTCTTGTTTCTCCACTCAGTCAAAGGCCTGGGTCAATGTAGTAAGCCGTTTCGCGATCCTAGAGAAGTTCTGAATGAACCTACGATAGTAGCCAGCGAGGCCTAGAAATTGACGAGTTTCTGTAGGCATCTTCGGTGCTGACTAGTTCTCAGTGGCTTTTATTTTGGAAGGGTCCACATGAATTCCCTCTTCACTAACAACACGACCCACGAATTCGACTCTTCGAATCCAAAAGTCGCATTTAGAGAACTTCTCGTAAAGCTTCTCTGATCGTAATATTTACAAGATCTGACATAGATGCTTACTATGCTCTTCCTTACTATGAGAGTAGATGAGTATGTCATCAATGAACACGATAACGAATTGATCCAAGTAAGGATGACATACCCTATTCATTAAGTCCATGAATACTGCGGGCACATTAGTCAACCCGAATGGCATTACTACAAACTCGTCGTGTCCATAACGAGTTCGGAAGGTTGTCTTGGGAACATCCTCCTCTAGCACTCATATATGGTGATACCCGAATCTCAGATCTATCTTTGAGAAGTAATTCACCCCTTGCAGTTGGTCGAACAAATCGTCTATGTGAGGCAGAGGGTAACGATTCTTAATGGTGAGCTTGTTTAGTTCTCTGTAGTCGATGCACATACGAAACGATCTGTCCTTCTTCCTCACGAACAAGATTGGTGCTCCCCAGGGTAAGAAGCTTGGTCTAATAAAGCCCTTGCTGAGTAGCTCATTAAGTTGACTGGATAGCTCCTACATCTCAGCTGGTGTTAGACGATAGGGCGATTTGGCTACGGGTGTAGCCCCTAGAACTAAGTCGATTCTGAACTTGACTTGGCGATGTGGAGATAATCTTGGTAGTTCTTCTGGAAAGATGTCGGGAAAATAGCGTACCACTTGGATGTTCCTTAAGTCCTTCACCTCTTGGCTCACATCAACAACATGAGCAAGGAATGCACAACATTCCTTTCGCAAGTACTTCTGGGCTTAAATACTCGAGATGATATGAAGGTTTGTGTCGGGTTTGTCGCCATAGACAACTAGAGATTCGCTAGACACCAGATTAAGGCGAACGGCCTTTTGATAACACATGATGTCGGCACGATGTAGACTCAACCAATCCATGCCAATAATGATGTCGAAACTTTTAATTGAGACCGGTATGAGGTCGATTGAAAATGAATGGCTATCTAGAGTTAGAGTACATCCTATGTATATACTGCTAGTGCGCTCAGTCTTTCTGTTAGCCATTTCTACAATGAATGGTTCTTTAAGTGCACGTGATTTTTGCTTAAGTAAGTGAGCAAATTTTTGGTTCACGAAACTCCTCTCCGCTCCACTATCAAACAATATGCATGCATATGAGATATCGAGGAGAAACGTACCAGTGACTACTGTGGGGTCGGCAATCGCTTCCTCGTGGCCTATAGCCAAAACTCTTCCCACTCCTCCAATATTCCCTGCCTTCGGGCAGTTCCTTTTGTAGTGACCCAACTCGCTACATCCGTAGCAAGCCTGACCCACACCAACGCCAGGGACTTGGTTGATCGGCCTTGTCGAAGCTTTGCAGAAACGGACAGTGTGCCCTTTCCTGTTGTAGTTAGTGCACTGCATTTCCCGGAAAGGTCCATCGTGGTGGAAGCTGCACTTGTTTCACTTGGGCAAGCTTCCAGCATACTACTTCATCGGTGCAGTAGCAGTAGGGATTATCACAACATGAACGGCTACAACTTGCTGCTTTTTGGCAGAGTTATACGCCCCATTCTTCTTCTTATTATCCTAGAACTTCCACTTGTTTTCAGCGGCTTTGGAGGGTTCTGGGATGGCCAGGGTTGTTGTTGTAGTTGGGGTGCAGACTCCATGATCAATGAGCCGATGTGCCAACCGCTTCGCACTATCGAAGGTAGTAGGGTTTGAAGCTAAGACATTCCCCTGAAATGGAGGCACCAGCCCCCAGATATGCCTCTCAACTTTCTTTCCCTCAATAGGGACCATTCCCGGACATAGTGCCACCAGATCGCTGAATCTGGCAGTATAGGCCACTGTGTCGGAGCCCTTCAGCGTCGGGCTCCAGAGTTCTTGTTCAAGCTTCTAAAATTCACCCCTCGGACAATATTCTTTGATCATGAGCTCCTTAAGAGCTTCCCAGTCCATAGCATTAGCCAATATTAGAGTTAGTGACTTGACATGGCTATTCCACCACGTTAGGGCTCTGTCCGCGAAGGTGTAGGCAGCAAATTTGACTTTGCTTCCTTCCGGACAGGAACAGATCTCGAAGATCGATTCCGTCTTTTCAAACCATTGCGAGAGGGCACTGATTCTGCCAGTCCTGTTGAAGGACCTAGGCTTGCAGTTGGTGAAGTCCTTATACGAGCACTCCCTAGAGCGCATTGGAGCATCACCTTGAGTGGAATGCACATTTGTTCCACTCCCGCTAGTTCCACTAGCACTGAACTAAGCTAGGGTTGTCATAACAACCGCATTCATCGCAGCTTGGATAGCCGTCGGATTGTATTTTGGAGGAGGTGGAGGTGGTTGCGTAGGAGTTATCGGAGGATTACGCCTTGTCACTCTCTGTGGAGGCATAGTTCAACTAAAAGTTTACAAAGATGAAGATGATAGTGAGAATCAATTGTAAGTATAATGATAGTGGTCCATGGACTAACTCTCCATAGTCCAACAAAACAAATGAGAGTATGATTAATATGGAGATCTAGCAATAGAAATCTGAAAACACTTGGATATTGATTCCTCAAAAGATTAGATAACTATCAATAATATTGGCACTAATGATATAATAAGTTTGGAAAAATAACCTAAAAGTAGGTCTTACATCAAACCATAACTAAGAGAATTTTGACAGCATACAGACCTAGCAAGAGTACTAGAAAGTAAGGAATATTTACAGGGAAAAGTGCTACATAGAGCATAGATATGAAGGCTATTCCTTAACCCAAAAGAAAGACGAGTAGAGCGTCTTCTACCGGCGATGGGTAACCCTTGGGCGAACCCTCAAGTCAGCCAGCTGACGTTCCACATCAAGGAGGTGTCGTTCATAAACCCTTTGGTGTACTCGGAGCTCTATAACTTCAGCCCGAGTTGCAGCCAATTCTTGTTGTAGAGCTTCGTTGTCTCCCTCGGCTCTCTCACGAGCATCCTCCAGACGAATGATGCGGACTGTATTAACTACCGCATTGGCGTCAACCTCCATGATTCTATGGATGGTTGTCCTACCCTGCTCCTCATTACGAGCAACCCTGCGGACCAGAATGGGCAGGACCCTATCTGCTGAGCCTCCCTCACTCAGGTTGTAGAGCTTCGGTCGCCATTATATGGAATAGGCTGACCCTGCTCCTGACTCCATGCTCCCAAATATTCCGCCCACAGAGGCGTCAGCTCTTGAAAAGCCGGACGAGGATTAGGATTCGGGATTGGGGCCACCATAGGTACATCATTGACTTCTGGTTCGGAGTCAGAATCCTCTGGAAAGTTCTCTGCGAAGTCATCATCCAAAGGGATTGGATGATTCTCTTCTGGCTTGTCATCAAGCCATCCATCATTGCCTTGGTTAGGGAAGTACGGGTCGCCGGGGAGATTGAATCCAACCATGCTATCTACGCGAGAATAGGGGTAAAAGAAATAGTTAATAGATGCACTAATTAAGATAATTATAGGATGATCGTTATCAGTTACTTCAATACTTGCATAGTTTATACCAATTACATGTAATCAAAGCAAGATAGACCTTCGAATAAGTGACCCTAACTCCAAATCCACAACCAAACAAGGAACACGAAATAAAGCAAAGAGCACAGATTCTAAGTCTACGACACCTTAGTCACATATAACCTTAGCTTATCCACTAAGCAACTATTGACCTACTAATAAAGACCTTTAGTTCTCATATAAGTAATTATAGTTACACAAAATACTCCTATATTATTTTAAGTTTATGTTCTGTTCTACTGTTTTCATTTTAGTAGTGTTGGTAAGTTTTTAGACTTGTCGCAACACCACAAACATTCATAGGCACACGCTAATCACTTCTCGGAAAAATATAGTTGATCAGGCTATATCATTCCCAGATTTGATAATATGTCTCTAAGCCTACTTGTGTTGTCCAACAATCGCAATACCTTTGTTCTGTCTTAGTGACACTTATTTTAGTATAAATGAGGTATGTATAGTTAGTTAAATATTTTATTATTTATAAGTATAAACTATTGGTCAGAGAATTTTAATCCCGATGTGTTTATAGTTTGCATATCTTTTATGGGTTGATATACTCGATTCACTATAAACAGAGCTCGGGTACCAATCTGTCACACCCCAAAACCTGAATAATGGAAACGTTCTGCGGCGAAGGATGTCATGTACAATATCACAACAATGTATAATAGTAAACAAGCAACAACATCATCCATTGTATTAATAGTACAATTTTAATACAAGTGTGTTCTGTGTATAGTTTATAAGACACCAAAAATGAATAATCAAAATGCAGACGAGTCTTGAAAGCTTCGTCTTCTCAAAACCTAGTCATCGGTACCTGTCTACTGGTGACTTGAGAATACAAGTTATTTTGAAATAGTAGATCAGCATTTAAGCTGGTGAATTCATAAGTATTTTCGTGTCATTCTTTGTATGAAAATTTTCGATGTAAATGTGTGTAAGTGTTTGTAATAAATGTTTGTATCTCCTAGAAAATCCTATATTTTCTACTAAAATTAGCCTTCTACCAAGGCCCAAATGTTCTGTGTGTTGCTTGTTTGTAAACGTTTGTATCTTTCCCAAGTATGACTATCATTACCAAAATATAGTTTACATATCCGTTTATGTGAGAAGATCCCAATGTGAATGCAATGGTAAAATAACGATGTACTGTAGTATTGTATATAAGTAACTACCAACATACTAATGTACTAACTACCTTAAACAAGTTTGTTAAGTAAGGTAAAATGTGATATGATTGTAACCATACTTGATCGACTAGTAAAACACGACGCTCGAAGACGTCAAAATCGTATGACATTCGTCACCCGTAGACCTGCAGGTCCCACTTTAGCTAGCAGCAAGGTGTAGGACGGTCAGTCCCGTATAGATCTATACACAAATTCACGCTCTCACTCCAGGAGACTCTGGTTACAAAACGTGACACAGCAGTGGATTTCCATGCCATGAAGTAGTGGCTCACATTAATGTTATAGTATTCTAGTGTTCGTATAGTATGTTCTAGTGTTTGTATGTTCTATATGTTCTAGTGTATAGTATGTTCTCTTTGTATAGTGTAGTGTATGTTCTCTTAGTTTCCCATCATAGTATGTTCTTTATGTTTCTCATAATAGTAAGTTTGTATTGACTCATGAATGAACCGACTCTTGTATGTTTCATTATACTAGAAGTAGTGACTAGTAAATCCCCAAACAAAACCTATTATAGTTTACTAGTAATGTTGTTTGAATGAATTAGTATGTTTGTACACCTTTGCTACCCAAAGGTGTTGAACTTATGTAAGAACTTTTATATCTATACATATATACATAATATATGACTAAGATTCAAACAACACTCGGTCAAACAACCGGATACCCTAAGTCCGCAACCAAACAAGGAACAGGAAATAAAGTGAGTTATCAGTCCTAAGTCCTTTCAACCTTACTTATATAACTCTATATATATAGACATGATTTTGACAATATATAAGTTTAAAAGAGTTTAATAAAATTTTAACATATAAAAGAGTTTTAACCATTTGAATGGCAACAAATGACTTGATGTCAGTTTATAAAATGTTTTGAAGAGTTGTTTGATAAAACAGTTGAAGTATAAGAAAATCCACTTGTTTGATTGTTATTAATCACATGTGATTGATATAATACCTATAATAGTTCTACTTGTATTCTTGCCCATAAAAGCATTTAAATCATTTAAAAGATAAGTTAAGGGGGTATGAACTCACCTGTAGTGAGTGATACGAATGAAAGATCGGTTGTAGGACCCTAAGTGCTAAGTGAAATCTCAGGCACAAACGGATCCTAATAAGTGTATAATGAGACATATATGTATATAATTAGTGTTTATACAACTAATCATGCAAGGAAACACCTTAGGGACTAGGAAACACTTGAATGGAAGTGCTACAATCACATGTGATTTCACTTAAAGGGAGTTTACGGCCACACTTGGTGTTCACGGCCCAAGGTGTTTACAGCCAATGGGTTTATGGACCTTTGAGTTTACGGTCGTAAACTCAAGAAGTCTTGTGCTAAAGGGAGTTTTTAAGGTCTTTCAAGCAACAAGGAAGTGTTCTAGACCCAATCCTAACCTTAAGATGAGTTTATGGTCAAACTAGTAGCCTTAACAAGGGTTTACGGCCAAGGGAGATGCTCCTGGCCATAAACTCTCATTGTTCTTGGAAAAAGGTTGCTTTCAAGGGTGTAAATCAAGAGCTTTTACTAGATAGCAAGTATAGGAAAAGGATACTTACAATATGGAAGCAAAAAGGGTTGATTTCGGCCCAAAGAACTAGTATGTGTTCTTGGTGTTCTTGAAGATCTAACCCAAAAGATGAATTTCATGGAAGAAATCAAAAGGTGATACTAGTTAAGGAGATGTACCAACTAAACAAAGAATGAAACACTTACATTTTTGAAGATAAAAATGAAGATCCTTATGGTACTTGAGAGAGAATTCGAGTTTCTTGACTTGAAATGGTGAATAATGACGAAAAGGGAAGGAATATCATACTTAAGGCCATGAGTTTACGGCCACCTTAAGTTTACGGTCGTAAACTCATGTGATGTGGAGTTTATGGCTTGCTTGATGGTTTTGAACTGCAGCAAATACTTCCTAACACTCATTCCTTGGATGTACTAGGCTTAGAACGCTCAAACAGACCCTAGACAATGCTAAAAGATAGCAGAAACAAGTCTGACTTTGATTGAGTTGAATGGTTGTAGAAGATAGAAATTTCGAGTTGTCACACCAAGATCCTTAATACTATTCAGGATCCCAAATCTTCAAGAACTTTCTCGATCTCGAACATATCTCGGGATCCCGACTATTATCATTAATATTATTTCCTAACATATCTAATGGATATATTTCGGGTCCTTTTTCTCACATGTGTAGAAATAGTCAACACAAGATTAATTCATAACGAATAAAAGGTTTTACCAAGCAGAAGACCTGGAAATACCAACTCAAGCCAACGTGTTCATATTTACTCAAGAGGATCCTGGAAATATTGGATGTATTATTAGATAGACTAGACTATAAATTCACATGTACTTTGCTCACTACACACACCTAGACTCACTACAGTACTTGTACTCGTTTACTTACTTTCATTTCTATCATCCATCTTTCGATATATACAAATTAAAAAGGCATGTGATCATTATCACATCCCAAGGTTTTGTGATGGAGATCCTAGCAAGGATTAAGCGCGGTCCTTGTAACTCACTTGTGTAATCTTGTTCTAATCTTGATAATCACTTTACCTACGACACCACAATCTCACATTCAATTTGGTTGATATTCACTAAATTTATTTTTGACCAAACCAATAGGCTTAACATGTAATCCATTAGCTAAATTTCTTATAATGGTTATTTCTCAAATATTAGGGTTTATAACCCTTATAGTCTCGACTAAACCATTAGTCGTAAAATTTCCTCACAGCCTCACTAACGGGTCCGTAATAGTCCCATATCACGAACACCCATAACATATACTCAGGTCTATCAAGTATCAATATATATCACATATCATAATTACAAATTAATGGAGTAAAAGATACCTCAACGAATCTCATACTCGACCCCGTATCTCCCGTACAATGGTATACCTCCTCCGTAATAATCTCCTAAGAATGATTCTCGAGCAACATCTTCGATCACGCATGTTGAAACCCCTCAAAATGACACAAGACTCGTGTATTTATACTCTGAGGTTCACCACATTGTGGCCATATACACACCACATCGTGATGACCAAGTGGACCCGATTTTTCCATGTATCACCTCCTTTCACTACGTGTTATTCTATGGTGGACATATGTCCCGGTGACATATTTTATCACGTCGTGGCTAGCATACCACCACGTCGTGGAGGTTATAAATTTGATCCATGACTTAATTTACGTTGATTTTCTCAAAATCGAAACATACTTTCATCTCAACTTCAAACATCCATAACTTTCTCATACAAAATCCGTTTTCGATGATCTTTATATCCACACATTTGTCTTTAAAAGATATATCACTTTCTCAGCTTCGTTTTTTATAAACACCAAATATCCACATTAAATCGACTCTACGCTTTATTTCACTTACTTTTCTCACATAAATTTACGTCATTCAAAATAATATATGTTAAGAAAAACATGTGTTACATGTTTGTATACCTTCCCTGTCACAACACCCGTGGGGTAACACATCCCGTAAAAACTCTACAGGTAAGCATGCCCGGGAGAGAGCAATTCCAGTATGGATGACTGCTTGGGAATTTTTTTATTGGGAGCCCAAAGCGGACAATATTATGATACGTTCCAGAGGGGGGTTATAACAAATGATATCAGATCTGGGGTACCGGTCGATATGTTCGATGTGGACGTCGAACCCTATAGAGGGACGTGAAGATAGGTTACACATGATCACATATCGGTTGGAAAGGAGAGTTAAACATTCTTTATAAGATGTGTGGATACCTTCCCTGTCATAACATGTTTTAAAGCCATGAGGGAAGCAAATCCCATAAGACCTATGGAGTTAAGTGTGCGCGGACGAGAGTAATTCCAAAATAGGTGACCCCTTGGGAAGTTTTGATACCTGCAAGAAAGATATGTTAACACTTGTCCAATGGCAATTTAACCCTTTTAAAAAAATGTGAAATGTCAAAAGTTAGATTTAACGAATGAATGATCAGCTGTGTTTGATTTGAAAACCAAAAGGCCTAGCAGTGTAACGTTGGCCAATGTTATCTTGAGTGATCATTTTTCTCAGAACCACATGAACCAATCGTAAAGTTATAAATAAATAAATAGATAAATAAATTTATAAACAAATGAATAAATCGTATTCCACCAGATCCACGAATCCTGGAAATGTGATATGCTGAAAATATGTATTTTATTTATTTCAGAATTGTGTTATGAGATTTCACGTTTGACTATTGTTAACATTTTATTTATGAATATGATGTTGGTATTTGATTACGTAAAAGTTGGTACTTGGATTTATTTAAACATATATACATGCATGTGAATCACACAACTACTTCAATGCTTCATATTATTAGATCTATTATATGAAGAGCAGCTTAATCACGAGCCCTCGAGATCCACGAATTGTAATATATAATATTAATATCAATTTTAAACAACTATTACTAAATAAAACATTACATACGGAATTTCGGAATATTGTTATTAGTCATGTTGGATTCATACATAGAACAGTTATTTCCGAATCTGTTGGCTCATATGTTATGTGTTTTAGTTTAAATAACAAAACAACCAAAAAGGTAAATTTTGGAATTTAGCTGGATGTTAACAATATTTACATTTTATTGACCATGCATAATATTTTTCGTCAACCTCTGCAGGTTATGGTACTTGAATTATCGAATCACCGACCTCCATAATTAGTTTTTTTGAGAATAACATGACTTGAATATTCAATCTGTTTTCAAAAGACATCTTGCTATCTCGCTAGACCAAACCATGAATGAGTCAATCCACATGATCCAAGAATCTTGAAAATACGGGATGTTGAAATATGTTAGAAAACAATTATATAATATAATAATGATATCAATAATAAACTAAATACCGTTAAATATATTTATACATAAGGAATTTTCAATTAATTTTGCGGTGTACAATTATTTGTGTTTACAAGACATAACGAAGGCATGAACACTTAATATTGTGATCGTACTTTCAGTGACGAGCCCTTATGAACGCCTCAGGGTTCATGGCGTCCCCACTTTTCACCCTCATGGGCCTACAGTCTCACATATATTCTATGTGGACAGCGCCATTTTTGTAGGCGATTGCGACCGGGGCAGCATTAAGAATATCTCCCCCATTCTTAAGTGCTTTCATATCTTTTCGGGCCTAAAAGTCAACTTTCATAAATCCCGTTTATTCTGTATATGCACCCTTGAACCTGAATTGCAAAATAAGGCATACATCTTAGGTTGTCTGGAAAGTTTGTTCTCATTCACTTACCTCGGAGTCCCGGTTGGTGCGAACATGCTGTTAAAGAAACATTAGGGGTCCTATATTTGAAAAGTTTCAATTAAAAGTCTCCAACAGAAAAGTCAAATCACTATCCTTTGGAAGTTGGATTGCTTTAATCAAATCAGTTCTAAGTTGCTTTCCTACATATTACTTTCACTTTTCAAAGCCCCAACTAGTATCATAGATTGTCTCGAGTGGATTAGGTGCAATTTCCTATGGAGAGGTGGAGAGCAAAAATCGAAACTCCATTAGTTGGATTGGAATAAAGTAGTTGCATAAAAAGAGTTAGGGGCCTTGGTGTCGGTACGTTAAAAGCCCAAAATGTGGCCCTCCTAACAAGGTAATGGTGGGGACTAAAGAACGATGATCAAAGTCTATTGGTTGGAATCATAAATAGTATTTATAAATTGAAAAATCAACCAGCTTCATACTTGGTAAAGAAAAATTCAGGTAGAGTTTGGGTTAACATCTCTAAGGGAATGCAAATCCTGGTTAATTACAACATCGATCCAAGAACCCTATTGTCTCTTATTCCACCCTCTAAAACACACATCCTATTCTTGAAAGATGTTTAGTGTGGTAATGTGTAATATCTGTGTTTCGTAACAAGTATTATTTTGAACGATGTAAATTGATATGAGATGAGTAAGTCAGATAAGCATAGAGTTTGTTTAAACTGGATGTTTTATGTTTAGAAAATGGAGATGAGAAAGTGATAGATCTCTTATAGACGAATGTGTGGATATAAAGATCGTCGAAAATGAAGTTCATATGAAAAAGTTATGACCGTTTGAAGTTGAGATGAAAGTATGTTGTTATTTCAAGAAAAGTCAACGAAAGTCAAATTCAATGGTCAAATTTTGTCTATCACAGTGTGGCGTAGTGTTCACCACGGCGCAGAACGGAAACGAGTTACAAAGACAAGCATCGGAATATATATACATGTGACAACCAGGTATGACACGTGGTTACGTTCAATTCAGCCTTACAACCACGATGTCACCACTTAACCACTGTGTTGCGGTGGCACAACATATAAATAGTTTTGTTTTGTGTCATTTTAGAGATTTTGCACACATGAGCGGAGATGTTTCTCGAGAAGCGTTTTCGATAGATTATAACGGAGAAGATATATTGTTGTACGAGAGATACGAGGATGAGTTACAGGATGCGTTAAGCTATCTTTTACCCTGTTAATTCGTAATTACGATATGTGATAGTTATAAAGATTTGATAGACCCGAGTATATTACGAGAATTCATGATATAGTGTTGTACGAACCTTTGGGTAAGACTGTGAGTAAATCTTTCAATTACGAGATGTCGACACTATGATGAGTTATAAACCCTAATATTCGAGAAATACCTAATACGGGAAATTTTTCTATCGGCATACGAGTTAAGCTTGTTATGACTATGTTTACGAGATTCGATTATTATTGTGACAAGAGGTGGATTATTAAAGTTTAACTTTAAATTGAGATAGATCTTTGATGAGATAGATTTTGATTGAGATTGATTATAACTAAGAGAAATATCACATTGAAAAATATATCATTTCTGAGCACTTGTTTGTATTAGAGTTGTGATATATGTGAAATCTATCATATCTGTGATATACAATATGTGAATTATGTAGAGATCTAAATAATTTGATTAGTACTGAGAAACAGATTTTACTGTGGGATAGATTTTATCGAGATCATAAGTGAGGAATTGATCATATTGATAGATAGATTATAATTGCTATATTGATCAAGGTTGATTAATAGATTATGGTTGAGATAGATCATGATTGAGAGATCGATATTATTAAGAGCGAGATAAATCATTACTAAGGTAATGATTTTGATTGAGAGAGAGAGAGAGAGAGATCTTGATAAATAGATTTATTCCCATTAAGAGAGATAGGCATTAATAGAGAGTGTATACTTTTGAGAGAGATTGATCTTAATAGAGAGATTGATCTTAATAGAGAGATTTATTAACTATGGCTTTAATCTTTTCTCCAGGAGATGGTGTAGCTGATTTTGGCTCTAGAAGGGTTTTATTTATAGTGTTGCACATGCTAGGGTTACACTTTGTAAACCCTAATAACCCATGAATTTCCACATTCTCATGCTCCACGGTTTTAACCTCCATGGACTATCCATGGATTAGTTTAGCCCACTTACATAATCATGGATCATTGGTGTAACACCCTGTTCTAAAATATTTGTTTATGGAATTTCAGAGACCAAAGCCAAGGGCGTTTTAGTCCTTTATTAAATTTAGAGTTATTATTCGAGAAGTTTTGGGTCGGGTTATGTTGTTAGAAGCGTAGGATTTCTCGCCACCTTTCTGTGGATATAAAGTTCATCAGAAACGGATCTAGAATGAAGGAGTTATGACACTTTGAAGATTTGGCGAGAATGGCCCTTATAGAGAAAAGTTTGCATGGAAGGCCCTGTATGCATGTTTGGAACACGCGTGGGTACGCCCAGCGTAATGAGGCAGCTTGGTCGTGGATGTCCAAGGCGTACGCCCAGCATATGCTAAAAGTTATGAAACCTTAATTTCGGATTGAGCACTATATAAAGGACATTATGGTTCCAACCCTAGCCCCCATAGGAGCCTCCCCAACCTCAGAAGAAACCCTAGAACGTCCCTACCTTCATTTTATGAGATCTTGACCTTGGAGAAACCATTTTGGTGGATTAAAGCTTGGAAGCAAAGAGAAGAAGATTGGCAAGGAGGAACCTTTGAAGCTAGAGCTTGTTGATCTGGGATAAGTGCTTCATTTCGGACCTTTGCAAGGTAAAAAGTCTTGAGCTTGATGATTAACCTCTTAGATCTCCTTAGTACAAGTTTATGGACCTTTTGGTCCCAAGATTGGGACTTTATGACTTAAGCTCGTTTCTAAGACCAGGGTTGCCTCCCTTAGAGTCATATGAGTCCCAGAAGCAGTAAAGTTCCAACCTTTGTGGTCCTATTAAGTCCATGCATGAGATCTAGTCCCCTATATGGAAGTAGAAGAGTGTTTTGAGAGTTTGGGTTGGTTTGAGCCATATAAAGTCACCAAGTCAGTGATTTTATGGCTTAATACATGGAATAAGGCTTGGATTTGAGTTTGTAGCTTCTGAATCGGGGTATTAAGAACTTATTAGAAAGTTGATTACTGAGGTTGTACGTTGGGCGTACAAGGAGGTACGCACGGCGTACAAGCCACCAGCCAGTACGCTCAGCGTATCTAGGAGTACGCCCCGCGTACGTTGCCAAATTTGGGCCTTGAGCTGTTGGGCCTCGGTGTGGGTTGTGTTTTGGACTATAGGTCTTTGGGCCTTAGTGGGCCATCAAGAGTCAATGTTTATGGGCCAAGTATATGTTTTGGACTTAAGGTAAGGCCCAATAATGGGGTTGGGCCCAATGTAGCAAACTAGGCCATTAGTGGGCCTTTAGTGGGCCGTTGATGGACTTAGAAGAATTTAAGGTTTGGGCCTTGGTTATGACCCACACCATAGTAGGGGTAAAATAGTCATTTTACCCATCAAAAGATTCCCCTTGTGATTTAGTGTTTGACTTGTCATGATAGCCGGAGAGCAGCCGGGACAGCAGTCGGGGATCTTAAACTCGAGTTTTCAGCAGTCAGCATTTCGAGGTGAGTTTCCTCCCAGTAGGAATGGGTCTAAGGCCACAATGCCAGCCCGTTTAGCTAGCAGTAGTTTCCGGAATTCGGTCCGATGCAGTAGTTAGTATGTTTGATGCCTCCATGGCTCATACAGGATTTATGTGTTATGTGTTCCGGGCTACGGCCCGATGCAGTAAGCAGTATATGTGTGTTCATGCTAGTTGATATG
This sequence comes from Lactuca sativa, assembly GCF_002870075.4. Classification (NCBI taxonomy): domain Eukaryota; kingdom Viridiplantae; phylum Streptophyta; class Magnoliopsida; order Asterales; family Asteraceae; genus Lactuca; species Lactuca sativa. Next base: position 131,622,884 of record NC_056626.2, read on the forward strand.
TTTATGTTATGCTTTGTTCAGTTAGTTCCGGACTTCGGTCCGACGTAGTTAGTCCGGACCATGGTCCGATGCAGGGGGCAAGGCCCCAGTTAGTCCGGACTTCGGTCCGATGCAGGGGACAAGGTCCCATTCATTTAGTCCGGACTTCGGTCCGATGCAGGGGGCAAGGCCCCAGATAGTCCGGACCTCGGTCCGATGCAGTGGGCAAGGCCCAGTATGTGCTTTATATGTTATTGTACGGTATGTGGTAGTTTGGGGGAGCTCACTAAGCTTCGTGCTTACGGTTTCAATTTTTGGTTTCAGGTATTTAGTTTTCAAAAGAGGAGCTCAGGAAGATTATAGTGCACACACCATAGTCAGTTAGCCTGGGAATGATTACTCTGACAAAAAGACTACGTTTTGGGATTAATACTCGGAAATTATGTTATAACTTATGATGCGGTTTTATTAAATATGGTTTTTGTAATGCCCCGTTTCTAGCTAGTTAATACAAATTAAGGGTCATAAAATAATCTGGATAATGAATTCATTTAAGGATAATTTCTGGGATGAGATAGTTGAGTTATTACATAAAACGCATTTACGGGTGAAGTGGACGAATTAGATTAAGTTAAATGAGAGTTTTAAGTGAATTATCGATTAAGCTCATTGGGAAGGTTAATAATAATAATTATTGGAATGTGTTAGTACAAGGGCCAAACAGTAATTTCCAGAAATCAAATTTGTAAGACAATCAGACTTAGGGTTTTAATCATCAAGCTTCACAAACCCCAGGGACCAAACCTATCAACTTCAACACCATGTTTCACTCTTCCTGATTCGTCAATGGCAGGTTGTTGCTTTCCCTATCATGGTCTTGCAATTGTCGATGCCAGTGAAAGGAGTTGGTCCCATTCCTTTACACGTTCCATTGGCCATTTAAATCAATTGTGACTCTCCAATATGATGGGAGCCCTTGTCTTCAATCTGTAATTCCAAAGATAGTGAGAGAAAGAGAATTATAGCATAGAGAGGGATGTAGTGTGTGGGTATATGAGCTCCGGTTGTCTCTCGAACCCCGGTGATGTTCGTCGTCCCTTCCGACGAGTGTAGACGGGGTCCTTCGGCAGTAGAATGGTGAGGGATGTGAAGTCTTTAAGGGTAATTCCCCTGTCATCGCCCAAACGAAAGATCTGATCAATGGAAGGAGGAACAACAAGGGAGTGCTTGATCTAGGTGAGCTCGATTTCAGGGATGCCTAAGACGTCAGGATCACAGTGGCATATTCTCTTGAGCCACTTGTGAGTATTGAACCAGAATGAGGACGAGAGCGAAAGGTGTAGACTTTTGTTTTCTTCTTTTAGTAGCTTAATATCAGGTGTAAGTGGGTTTAGATCCCGTTGATTCATCCTTTTAATTTTGCTTCTCCCTCCATCTCCATGGCTACACCCGAGAGGCGCTTCAGATGGAGAGAATTGGGATTTGTGGATGGCCTCTTTCAATCAAGGAAAGGGAGACGTCGGGATGAGGTGAGGTTCAAGCATCGGTGAAGGAACTGTTTCAATTCCATTGGAGCGTAGGAGGAGTTAGTGGCGCGTTGCTAGGTTCGACATAGGAGCCATTGGCTAGCAGATTGGGGTTGTCACCGGCGGAATTGGATGTTTCGCTGAAGCTGGTTGTGTCGGCTCTCCGAAGACGCAAGTGGCGAACAAGCTCAAGCAGGGAGATGGAGTAGTGTGACCTAATCGGCATGATCTTTTAAGGTATTGGGCTTTAATCCGTTGGGCTAATATTATATGGGTTCAATTGGCATTGGTTTAAGTTCAAGATAAATATAATATAAGGTAAAGCCTTGTTAATTAGTAATTGGGTTTAAAATTAATTAATTTATGGGCCTTCGTTTTATCTAATGGGCTGCAAATACAGGTGTGAATATAGTTCGGTTTCATCGATTAAAAGGAAATTAATTTAATAAGAATTAGATGTACTAATAAAGTTGTATGGATTTAGATGCCCAAATTTATAGTATCGTTTGATATGATTTATTCAGTAGAGAGATGGACTTAATGGATTAAGTCCTTAATCGGTTAAGTAGGAAACTTAACCCTAATTGTCATTTTATGTGAAACCCTAATGCCATAGATGGGCCATAGTTGGGCCTTGGTCTATTATTAGACTCTTGGGCCTTTGGATTAGGCCTTGGGCTGGGGTCAAGCTAAGCCAGGGGTAAAATAGTCATTTTACCCTCAGTATAGTTACCAGTATTTGATTGAGTGTCTTTATGGGATTTGTAGCCGGGAGAGACCGGAGCAGCAGCATCAGACAGTTCCCGAGTAGATTTTCAGCAGCCAGCTTTCGAGGTGAGTTACCTTCCAGTAGCGGTGGGTCTACGGCAACAATGCCGGCCCACCAGTAGGAGTTGCATGTTAGATGATGGTCTTTGTGATATCATCTAGGTTTGCTACTACCTGATATGTTATATGTTGGCATGATATGTATATGTGATAGTAGTAGAGTTCGGTTGTTAGGACCGAAGGGTAGGTCAGACACCCTAGATATGTCTGACAGTATGTGATGATATGTTTATATGCTGGCATGATATGTTATATGTGATAGTGGTAGTAGGAGGGAATAGTCCCCAAGTTCGGTCGTTAGGACCGAAGGGTAAATCGGACACCCCAGATATGTCTGATAATATGTTATGTTATGATATATGTGATTGTAGCAGTAGGGGGTGAAATAGTCCCCGATGATCGGTTGTTAGGACCGATGGGTAGTCAGCACCCCAGAATGGCTTGACATGGGTAGTCAGCACCCCAAAACGGCTTGACACGGGTAGGTCGGCACCCCAGAATGGTCGTACCGGGTAGGTCGGGCACCCCAGAATTGCCCGTTAGTATGTATGATATGTGATTGTATGGTATGTGGTATGATGGGGGAACTCACTAAGCTTTGTGCTTACGGTTTTTAGTTTTGGTTTCAGGTACTTCGTGTTTAAAGGAAAGGAGCCGGCTTGATCGCAATGCATCACATTATGGTTTTCCGCACACGAGATCTTTGGGATTATACTCTGATATTGTTTTATGATAACACGTTTGATTATTTCTACTTTGGTTTTGACATGACATGATATTACAGAGGTTTTATTACACTGTTGGTTTTATAATGACGTATTTAAAAATGAAATTTTTGGTCTGTATTTTTGGGATGTTACAAGTTGGTATCAGAGCCTTGGTTTGAGGGATTCGGGCACACTCTCGGGTGTGTCTGAACTCAAACTAAGGACTTGGTATGAAAATTTTCAAAAATAAAATCATTTTATAAAAGAAGTTTGAAAAGAGAAAACAAATTTGAAAAGAACAAGGTGTGTGATGTGTGCAATCAGCCGAGCTCAAGTAAGTCTTCCCCAAGATATCCATACATGTTATGAGATGTTATGATATGATATGCTTATGAGAACTGCATGCTAGATTAGGGCTAAGGATCTAGGAGGATGCCTTATATGCCTATTATATATGCTTGTAGATTTGCATGCTAGTACTGATCAGTCATTGATAGGATAGCCTGTTTAGGTTATGCTTGATTGTATGAGCCTTTTAATTGCATGTACAGATTCCTGATTAGAGGATAAAATGATTTGATTGGAATATGATGGTTAGATTTTCCATTGTCTGAATGTTGCTTGCTTTGTGCTTTGTGGGACTCTTAGTGATGTGAGTTAGCTATTAAGTGAATATCCTAAGTCACATGTGGCACAGGCTGGATAATCTAAAAGTGATAGATTTGATTCTATTGCGCAGCTCTCGTTTTAGTCTAACCGTTATAGGGATGAGTCTGTTACTTGAAGGATTATCTGATCTCTGTTTCATGTGGCTATATTCATGAGGTAGCTAGTTGACATTACTGGGAATCTTTCAGTAGCTGAGGACTAGGTGAGTTCGGGAACCTAGGGAAGCCTAGGATATATTTCAGTGAGTTAGTAGTGAGGCTCATTTAGAATTGGGTGTACCAGTTGAGGGAGTGACTTGGAGGATTCGGGAGGATTGCTGAGGAAAGTATGGATAGGTGTGGAAGGTAGTATTGGGCCCGTACTACTGAAAGCACAGGATCCATACTCGAATCAGTGAGAGTCTTGGAGAATCTAAGAAGCTTCAGGGAAGATTTTGTGACCCAGTTTGGGGACAGAGGATGTTCCCGTTGTTGCAACTTAGCCATTGGCAAATGAGCTAGTGCGCGTGACAGGGTGTTAGACCCTAAAGGATATGATTTCCAAGAGTTGCAGATGCAGGATCGATTTGGGAGCACCCTGGAAAGAGAGGCGCTTTCCAGGTGCGTATAGTAGAGGGTCTCGGGAAGAGACCCATGACTTCTGATCATCGGGTGAAAGGCCAGCAGGGCCTAAGTCAGTGCAGCGCGTACGAGAAAGTACACAAGGGAGTTTTTCACTCCAAGGGTTTAGGCTGCTACAGG